>NW_028263267.1:0-346000 GCF_982192425.1 Myodes glareolus
ACAGCATTTAGAAAATGAAGCAACACTCCATTCACTTCGCACAGTGAATTGAAGTGTTGGAACAGACTGCTTCTCTTTCAGAGAAATGCATGTGTGTTGCTTTGAATGCTTGTAGGTAGCTTAAGGCAGTTTCAAAGGAAAGTGATTTTCTCTGAAAGTACAGCATTTAGAAAGTAAAGCAACACTCCATTCACTTTCCACTGTGAATTGAAGTGTTGGAACAGAATACTTCTCTTTCAGAGAAACTCATGTGAGTTGCTGGTCAATACTTGTAAGTAGCTTAAGGCAGTTTCAAAGGAGAGTGATTTTCTCTGAAAGTACAGCATTTAGAAAGTGAAACAACAACACATTCACTTCGCACAGTGAATTGAAGTGTTGGAACAGACTGCTTCTCTTTCAGAAAAATGCATGTGAGTCTCTTGTGAATGCTCATAATTATCTTAAGGCACTTTCAAAGATAGTGATTTTCTATGAAAGTACAGCATTTAGAAAGTAAAGCAACACTCCATTCACTTTCCACTGTGAATTGAAGTGTTGGAACAGAATACTTCTCTTTCAGAGAAACTCATGTGAGTTGCTGGTCAATACTTGTAAGTAGCTTAAGGCAGTTTCAAAGGAAAGTGATTTTCTCTGAAAGTACAGCATTTAGAAAGTGAAGCAACACTCCATTCACTTCGCATAGTGAATTGCAGTGTTGGAACAGACTGATTCTCTTTCAGAGAAATGCATGTGAGTTGCTGTTGAATGCTTGTAGGTAGCTTAAGGCAGTTTCAAAGGAAAGTGATCTTCTCTGAAAGTACAGCATTTTGAAAGTGAAGCAACAGTCCATTCACTTCGCACAGTGAATTGATGTGTTGGAACATACTGCTTCTCTTTCAGAGAAATGCATGTGAGTTGCATGTGAATGCTTGTAAGTAGCTTAAGGCAGTTTCAAAGAAGAGTGATTTTCTCTGAAAGTACAGCATTTAGAAAGTGAAGCAACACTCCATTCACTTCGCACATTGAACTGAAGTGTTGGAACAGACTGCTTCTCTTTCAGAGTAATGCATGAGAGTTGTTGGTGAATGCTTGTAAGTAGCTTAAGGCACTTTCAAAGAAGAGTGATTTTCTCTGAAAGTACAGCATTTAGAAAGTGAAACAGCAACACATTCACTTCGCCCAGTGAATGGAAGTGTTGGAACAGACTGCTTCTCTTTCAGAGAAACTCATGTGAGTTGCTGGTGAATGCTTGTAAGTATCTTAAGGTACTTTGAAAGGAAAGTGATTTTCTCTGAAAGTACAGCTTTTAGAAAATGAAGCGACACTCCATTCAATTTGCACAGTGAATTGAAGTGTTGGAACAGACTGCTTCTCTTTCAGAGAAACTCATGTGAGTTGCTGGTGAATGCTGGTGAGTAGTTTAAGGCAGGTTCAAAGGAAAGTGATTTTCTCTGAAAGTACAGCATTTAGAAAGTGAAGCAACACTCCATTCACTTTGCACAGTGAATTGAAGTGTTGGAACAGACTGCTTCTCTTTCAGAGAAACTCATGTGACTTGCTGGTGAATCCTAGTAAGTAGATTAAGGCACTTTCAAAGGAAAGTGATTTTCTCTGAAATTACAGCATTTAGAAAGTGAAGCAACACTCCATTCACTTCGCTCAGTGAATTGAAGTGTTGGAACAGACTGCTTCTCTTTCAGAGAAATGCATGTGAGTTTCTTGTGAATGCTTGTAAGTAGCTTAAGGCAGAATCAAAGGAAAGTGATTTTCTCTGAAAATACAGCATTTAGAAAGTGAAACAACAACACATTCACTTCGCACAGTGAATTGAAGTGTTGGAACAGACTGCTAATCTTTCAGAGATACTCATGTGAGTTGCTGGTGAATGCTAGTAAGTAGCTTAAGGCAGTTTCAAAGGAAAGTGATTTTCTCTGAAAGTACAGCATTTAGAAAGTGAAGCAACCCTCCATTCACTTCGCACAGTGAATTGAAGTGTTGGAACAGACTGCTTCTCTTTCAGAGAAATGCATGTGAGTTTCATGTGAATGCTTATAATTATCTTAAGGCACTTTCAAAGAAAGTGATTTTCTCTGAAAGTACAGCATTTAGAAAGTGAAGCAACACTCCATTCACTTCGCACAGTGAATTGAAGTGTTGGAACAGACTGCTTCTCTTTCAGAGAAATGCATGTGTGTTGCTGTGGAATGCTTGTAGGTAGCTTAAGGCAGTTTCAAAGGAAAGTGATTTTCTCTGAAAGTACAGCATTTTCAAAGTGAAGCAACAGTCCATTCACTTCGCACCGTGAATTGAAGTGTTGGAACAGACTGCTTCTATTTCAGAGAAATGCATGTGAGTTGCTGGTGAATGCTTGTAAGTAGCTTAAGGCAGTTTCAAAGAAGAGTGATTTTCTCTGAAAGTACAGCATTTAGAAAGTGAAGCAACAATCCATTCACTTGGCACATTGAATTGAAGTGTTGGAACAGACTGCTTCTCTTTCAGAGTAATGCATGAGAGTTGTTGGTGAATGTTTGTTAGTAGCTTAAGGCACTTTCAAAGAAGAGTGATTTTCTCTGAAAGTACAGCATTTAGAAAGTGAAACAGCAACGCATTCACTTCGCCCAGTGAATGGAAGTGTTGGAACAGACTGCTTCTCTTTCAGAGAAACTCATGTGAGTTGCTGGTGAATGCTTGTAAGTATCTTAAGGTACTTTGAAAGGAAAGCGATTTTCTCTGAAAGTACAGCATTTAGAAAGTGACGAAACACTCCATTCACTTCGCACAGTGAATTGAAGTGTTGGAACAGACTGCTTCTCTTTCAGAGAAATGCATGTGTGTTGCTGTGGAATGCTTGTAGGTAGCTTAAGGCAGTTTCAAAGGAAAGTGATTTTCTCTGAAAGTACAGCATTTTCAAAGTGAAGCAACAGTCCATTCACTTCGCACCGTGAATTGAAGTGTTGGAACAGACTGCTTCTATTTCAGAGAAATGCATGTGAGTTGCTGGTGAATGCTTGTAAGTAGCTTAAGGCAGTTTCAAAGAAGAGTGATTTTCTCTGAAAGTACAGCATTTAGAAAGTGAAGCAACAATCCATTCACTTGGCACATTGAATTGAAGTGTTGGAACAGACTGCTTCTCTTTCAGAGTAATGCATGAGAGTTGTTGGTGAATGTTTGTTAGTAGCTTAAGGCACTTTCAAAGAAGAGTGATTTTCTCTGAAAGTACAGCATTTAGAAAGTGAAACAGCAACGCATTCACTTCGCCCAGTGAATGGAAGTGTTGGAACAGACTGCTTCTCTTTCAGAGAAACTCATGTGAGTTGCTGGTGAATGCTTGTAAGTATCTTAAGGTACTTTGAAAGGAAAGCGATTTTCTCTGAAAGTACAGCATTTAGAAAGTGACGAAACACTCCATTCACTTCGCACTATGAATTGATGAGTTGGAATAGACTGCTTCTCTTTCAGAGAAACTCATGTGAGTTGCTGGTGAATGCTTGTAAGTAGCTTAAGGCACTTTCAAAATAAGTGATATTCTCTGAAAGTACAGCATTTAGAAAATGAAGCGACACTCCATTCACTTTGCACAGTGAATTGAAGTGTTGGAACAGACTGCTTCTCTTTCACAGAAACTCATGTGAGTTGCTGGTGAATCCTAGTAAGTAGCTTAAGGCACTTTCATAGGAAAGTGATTTTCTCAGAAATTACAGCATTTATAAAGTGAAGCAACACTCCATTCACTTCGCACAGTGAATTGAAGTGTTGGAACAGACTGCTTCTCTTTCAGAGAAACGCATGCGAGTTTCTTGTGAATGCTTGTAAGTAGCTTAAGGCAGAATCAAAGGAAAGTGATTTTCTCTGAAAATACAGCATTTAGAAAGTGAAACAACAACACATTCACTTCGCACAGTGAATTTAAGTGTTGGAACAGACTGCTAATCTTTCAGAGAAACTCATGTGAGTTGCTGGTGAATGCTTGTAAGTAGCTTAAGGCAGTTTCAAAGGAAAGTGATTTTCTCTGAAAGTACAGCATTTAGAAAGTGAAGCAACCCTCCATTCACTTCGCACAGTGAATTGAAGTGTTGGAACAGACAGCTTCTCTTTCAGAGAAATGCATGTGAGTTTCTTGTGAATGTTTATAATTATGTTAAGGCACTTTAAAAGAAAGTGATTTTCTCTGAAAATACAGCATTTAGAAAGTGAAGCAACACTCCATTCACTTCCCACAGTGAATTGAAGTGTTGGAACAGACTGCTTCTCTTTCAGAGAATTGTATGTGAGTTGCTGGTGAATGCTTGTAAGTAGCTTAAGGCAGATTCAAAGGACAGTGATTTTCTCTGAAAGTACTGCATTTAGAAAGTGAAACTACAACACATTCACTTCGCACAGTGAATTGAAGAGTTGGAACAGACTGCTTCTCTTTCAGAGAAACTCATGTGAGTTGCTTGTGAATACTTGTAAGTAGTTGAAGGTAGTTTCAAAGGAAAGTGATTTTCTCTGAAAGTACAGCATTTAGAAAGTGAAGCAACACTCCATTCACTTTGCACTGTGAATTGAAGTGTTGGGACAGAATACTTCCCTTTCAGAGAAACTCATGTGAGTTGCTACTGAATGCTTATAAGTAGCTTAAGGCAGTTTCAAAGGAAAGTGATTTTCTCTGAAAGTACAGCATTTAGAAAGTGAAAGAACAACACATTCACTTCGCACAATGAATTGAAGTGTTGGAACAGACTGCTTCTCTTTCAGAGAAACTCATGTGTGTTGCTGGTGAATGCTTGTAAGTAGCTTAAGGCACTTTCAAAGGAAAGTGATTTTCTCTGTAACTACAGTATTTAGAAAGTGAAGTAACACTCCATTGACTTCGCACAGTGAATTGAAGTGTTGGAACAGACTGCTTCTCTTTCAGAGAAATGCATGTGAGATGCTGGTGAATGCTTGTAGGTAGCTTAAGGCAGTGTCAAAGGAAAGTGATTTTTTCTGAAAGTACAGCATTTAGAAAGTGAATCAACACTCCATTCACTTTGCACAGTGAATTGAAGTGTGGGAACAGACTGCTTTTCTTTCAGAGAAACTCATGTGAGTTGCTGGTGAATGCTTGTAAGTACCTTAAGGCACTTTCAAAGGAAAGTGATTTTCTCTGAAATTACAGCATTTATAAAGTGAAGCAACAATCCATTCACTTCGCACAGTGAATTGAAGTGTTGGAACAGACTGCTTCTCTTTCAGAGAAACGCATGTGAGTTGTGAATGCTTGTAAGTAGCTTAAGGCAGAATCAAAGGAAAGTGATTTTTTCTGAAAATACTGCATTTAGAAAGTGAAACAACAACACATTCACTTCGCACAGTGAATTGAAGTGTTGGAACAGACACCTAATCTTTCAGAGAAACTCATGTGAGTTGCTGGTGAATGCTAGTAAGTAGCTTAAGGCAGTTTCAAAGAAAGTGATTTTCTCTGAAAGTGCAGAATTTAGAAAGTGAGGCAACACTCCATTCACTTCGCACAGTGAATTGAAGTGTTGGAACAGACTGCTTCTCTTTCAGAGAAATGCATGAGAGTTGTTGGTGAATGCTTGTAAGTAGCTTAAGGTACTTTCAAAGAAGAGTGATTTTCTCTGAAAGTACAGCATTTAGAGAGTGAAACAACACACCATTCACTTCGCACAGTGAATGGAAGTGTTGGAACAGACTGCTTCTCTTTCAGAGAAACTCATGTGAGTTGCTGGTGAATGCTTGTGAGAAGTTTAAGGCAGTTTCAAAGGAAAGTGATTTTCTCTGAAATTACAGCATTTAGAAAATGAAGCGACACTCCATTCACTTTGCACAGTGAATTGAAGTGTTGGAACAGACGGCTTCTCCTTCAGAGAAACTCATGTGAGTTACTGGTGAATCCTAGTAAGTAGCTTAAGGCACTTTCAAAGGAAAGTGATTTTCTCTGAAATTACAGCATTTAGAAAATGAAGCGACACTCCATTCACTTCGCACAGTGAATTGAAGTGTTGGAACTGACTGCTTCTCTTTCAGAGAAACGCATGTGAGTTTCTTGTGAATGCCTGTAAGAAGCTTAAGGCAGAATCAAAGGAAAGTGATTTTCTCTGAAAAAACAGCATTTAGAAAGTGAAACAACAACACATTCATTTCGCAGAGTGAATTAAAGTGTTGGAACAGACTCCTTCACTTTCAGAGAAACTCTTCTGAGTTGCTGGTGAATGCTTGTAAGTAGCTTAAGGTACTTTCAAAGGAATGTGATTTTCTCTGTAAGTACAGCATTTAGTAAGTGACGCAACACTCCATTCACTTCGCACAGTGAATTGAAGAGTTGGAACAGACTGCTTCTCTTTCAGAGAAACGCATGTGAGTTTCTTGTGAATGCTTGTAAGTAGCTTAAGGCAGTATCAAAGGAAAGTGATTTTCTCTGAAAATGCAGCATTTAGAAAGTGAAACAACAACACATTCACTTCGCACAGTGAATTGAAGTGTTGGAACAGACTGTTTCTCTTTCAGAGAAACTCATGTGAGTTGCTGGTGAATGCTTGTAAGTAGCTTAAGGCAGTTTCAAAAGAAAGTGATTTTCTCTAAAAGTACAGCATTTAGAAAGTGAAGCAACACTCCATTCACTTCGCACAGTGAATTGACGTGTTGGAAGAGACTGTTTCTCTTTCAGAGAAATGCATGTGAATTTCTTGTGAATGCTTATAATTATCTTTAGGCACTTTCAAAGAAAGTGATTTTCTATGAAATTACAGCATTTAGAAAGTGAAGCAACACTCCGTTCACTTCGCACAGTGAATTGAAGTGTTGGAACAGACTGCTTCTCTTTCAGAGAAACTCATGTGAGTTGCTGGTGAATGCTTGTAAGTAGTTTAAGGCAGTTTCAAAGGAAAGTGATTTTCTCTGAAAGAACAGCATTTAGAAAATGAAGCAACACTCCATTCACTTTGCACAGTGAATTGAAGTGTTGGAACAGACTGCTTCTCTTTCAGAGAAACTCATGTGAGTTGCTGGTGAATCCTTGTAAGTAGCTTATGGCACTTTCAAAGAAAAGTGATTTTCTCTGAAAGTACAGCATTTAGAAAGTGAAGCAACCCTCCATTCACTTCACACAATGAATTGAAGTGTTGGAACAGACTGCTTCTTTTTCAGAGAAATGCATGTAAGTTGCTGTTGAATGCTTATAATTATCTTAAGGCACTTTCAAAGAAAGTGATTTTCTCTAAAAGTACAGTATTTAGAAAGTGACGCAACACTCCATTCACTTCGCACAGTGAATTGAAGAGTTGGAACAGAATGCTTCTCTTTCAGAAAAACTCATGTGAGTTGCTGGTGAATGCTTGTAAGTAGTTGAAGGCAGTTTCAAAGGAAAGTGATTTTCTCTGAAAGTACAGCATTTAGAAAGTGAAGCAACACTCCATTCACTTTGCACTGTGAATTGAAGTGTTGGAACAGAATATTTCTCTTTCAGAGAAACTCATGTGAGTTGCTGGTGAATGCTTTTAAGTAGCTTAAGGCAGTTTCAAAGGAAAGTGATTTTCTCTGAAAGTACAGCATTTAGAAAGTGAAGCAACACTCCATTCACTTCGCCCAGTGAATTGAAGTGTTGGAACAGACTACTTCTTATTCAGAGAAATGTATGTGAGTTGCTGGTGATTGCTTGTAAGTAGCTTAAGGCAGTTTCAAAGGAAAGTGATTTTCCCTGAAAGTACAGCATTTAGAAAGTGAAACAACAACACATTCACTTCACACAATGAATTGAAGTGTTGGAACAGACTGCTTCTCTTTCAGAGAAACTCATGTGAGTTGCTGGTGAATGCTTGTAAGTACCTTAAGGTACTTTGAAAGGAAAGTGATTTTCTCTGAAAGTACAGCATTTAGAAAGTGACACAACACTCCATTCACTTCAGAGAGTTAATTGAAGTGTTGGAAGAGACTGCTTCTCTTTCAGAGAAACTCATGTGAGTTGCTGGTGAATGCTTGTAAGTAGCTTAAGGCAGTTTCAAAGGAAAGTGATTTTCTCTGAAAGTACAGCATTTAGAAAGTGAAACAACAACACATTCACTTCGCACAGTGAATTGAAGTGTTGGAACAGACTGCTTCTCTTTCAGAAAAATGCATGTGAGTCTCTTGTGAATGCTCATAATTATCTTAAGGCACTTTCAAAGATAGTGATTTTCTATGAAAGTACAGCATTTAGAAAGTAAAGCAACACTCCATTCACTTTCCACTGTGAATTGAAGTGTTGGAACAGAATACTTCTCTTTCAGAGAAACTCATGTGAGTTGCTGGTCAATACTTGTAAGTAGCTTAAGGCAGTTTCAAAGGAAAGTGATTTTCTCTGAAAGTACAGCATTTAGAAAGTGAAGCAACACTCCATTCACTTCGCATAGTGAATTGAAGTGTTGGAACAGACTGCTTCTCTTTCAGAGAAATGCATGTGAGTTGCTGTTGAATGCTTGTAGGTAGCTTAAGGCAGTTTCAAAGGAAAGTGATCTTCTCTGAAAGTACAGCATTTTGAAAGTGAAGCAACAGTCCATTCACTTCGCACAGTGAATTGATGTGTTGGAACATACTGCTTCTCTTTCAGAGAAATGCATGTGAGTTGCATGTGAATGCTTGTAAGTAGCTTAAGGCAGTTTCAAAGAAGAGTGATTTTCTCTGAAAGTACAGCATTTAGAAAGTGAAGCAACACTCCATTCACTTCGCACATTGAACTGAAGTGTTGGAACAGACTGCTTCTCTTTCAGAGTAATGCATGAGAGTTGTTGGTGAATGCTTGTAAGTAGCTTAAGGCACTTTCAAAGAAGAGTGATTTTCTCTGAAAGTACAGCATTTAGAAAGTGAAACAGCAACACATTCACTTCGCCCAGTGAATGGAAGTGTTGGAACAGACTGCTTCTCCTTCAGAGAAACTCATGTGAGTTGCTGGTGAATGCTTGTAAGTATCTTAAGGTACTTTGAAAGGAAAGTGATTTTCTCTGAAAGTACAGCTTTTAGAAAATGAAGCGACACTCCATTCAATTTGCACAGTGAATTGAAGTGTTGCAACAGACTGCTTCTCTTTCAGAGAAACTCATGTGAGTTGCTGGTGAATGCTGGTGAGTAGTTTAAGGCAGGTTCAAAGGAAAGTGATTTTCTCTGAAAGTACATCATTTAGAAAGTGAAGCAACACTCCATTCACTTTGCACAGTGAATTGAAGTGTTGGAACAGACTGCTTCTCTTTCAGAGAAACTCATGTGAGTTGCTGGTGAATCCTAGTAAGTAGCTTAAGGCACTTTCAAAGGAAAGTGATTTTCTCTGAAATTACAGCATTTAGAAAGTGAAGCAACACTCCATTCACTTCGCTCAGTGAATTGAAGTGTTGGAACAGACTGCTTCTCTTTCAGAGAAATGCATGTGAGTTTCTTGTGAATGCTTGTAAGTAGCTTAAGGCAGAATCAAAGGAAAGTGATTTTCTCTGAAAGTACAGCATTTAGAAAGTGAAGCAACACTCCATTCACTTCGCACAGTGAATTGAAGTGTTGGAACAGACTGCTTCTCTTTCAGAGAAATGCATGTGTGTTGCTGTGGAATGCTTGTAGGTAGCTTAAGGCAGTTTCAAAGGAAAGTGATTTTCTCTGAAAGTACAGCATTTTCAAAGTGAAGCAACAGTCCATTCACTTCGCACCGTGAATTGAAGTGTTGGAACAGACTGCTTCTATTTCAGAGAAATGCATGTGAGTTGCTGGTGAATGCTTGTAAGTAGCTTAAGGCAGTTTCAAAGAAGAGTGATTTTCTCTGAAAGTACAGCATTTAGAAAGTGAAGCAACACTCCATTCACTTGGCACATTGAATTGAAGTGTTGGAACAGACTGCTTCTCTTTCAGAGTAATGCATGAGAGTTGTTGGTGAATGTTTGTTAGTAGCTTAAGGCACTTTCAAAGAAGAGTGATTTTCTCTGAAAGTACAGCATTTAGAAAGTGAAACAGCAACGCATTCACTTCGCCCAGTGAATGGAAGTGTTGGAACAGACTGCTTCTCTTTCAGAGAAACTCATGTGAGTTGCTGGTGAATGCTTGTAAGTATCTTAAGGTACTTTGAAAGGAAAGCGATTTTCTCTGAAAGTACAGCATTTAGAAAGTGACGAAACACTCCATTCACTTCGCACTGTGAATTGATGAGTTGGAATAGACTGCTTCTCTTTCAGAGAAACTCATGTGAGTTGCTGGTGAATGCTTGTAAGTAGCTTAAGGCACTTTCAAAATAAGTGATTTTCTCTGAAAGTACAGCATTTAGAAAATGAAGCGACACTCCATTCACTTTGCACAGTGAATTGAAGTGTTGGAACAGACTGCTTCTCTTTCAGAGAAACTCATGTGAGTTGCTGGTGAATCCTAGTAAGTAGCTTAAGGCACTTTCATAGGAAAGTGATTTTCTCAGAAATTACAGCATTTATAAAGTGAAGCAATACTCCATTCACTTCGCACAGTGAATTGAAGTGTTGGAACAGACTGCTTCTCTTTCAGAGAAACGCATGCGAGTTTCTTGTGAATGCTTGTAAGTAGCTTAAGGCAGAATCAAAGGAAAGTGATTTTCTCTGAAAATACAGCATTTAGAAAGTGAAACAACAACACATTCACTTCGCACAGTGAATTGAAGTGTTGGAACAGACTGCTAATCTTTCAGAGAAACTCATGTGAGTTGCTGGTGAATGCTTGTAAGTAGCTTAAGGCAGTTTCAAAGGAAAGTGATTTTCTCTGAAAGTACAGCATTTAGAAAGTGAAGCAACCCTCCATTCACTTCGCACAGTGAATTGAAGTGTTGGTACAGACAGCTTCTCTTTCAGAGAAATGCATGTGAGTTTCTTGTGAATGTTTATAATTATGTTAAGGCACTTTAAAAGAAAGTGATTTTCTCTGAAAATACAGCATTTAGAAAGTGAAGCAACACTCCATTCACTTCCCACAGTGAATTGAAGTGTTGGAACAGACTGCTTCTCTTTCAGAGAATTGTATGTGAGTTGCTGGTGAATGCTTGTAAGTAGCTTAAGGCAGATTCAAAGGACAGTGATTTTCTCTGAAAGTACTGCATTTAGAAAGTGAAACTACAACACATTCACTTCGCACAGTGAATTGAAGAGTTGGAACAGACTGCTTCTCTTTCAGAGAAACTCATGTGAGTTGCTGGTGAATACTTGTAAGTAGTTGAAGGTAGTTTCAAAGGAAAGTGATTTTCTCTGAAAGTACAGCATTTAGAAAGTGAAGCAACACTCCATTCACTTTGCACTGTGAATTGAAGTGTTGGGACAGAATACTTCCCTTTCAGAGAAACTCATGTGAGTTGCTACTGAATGCTTATAAGTAGCTTAAGGCAGTTTCAAAGGAAAGTGATTTTCTCTGAAAGTACAGCATTTAGAAAGTGAAAGAACAACACATTCACTTCGCACAATGAATTGAAGTGTTGGAACAGACTGCTTCTCTTTCAGAGAAACTCATGTGTGTTGCTGGTGAATGCTTGTAAGTAGCTTAAGGCACTTTCAAAGGAAAGTGATTTTCTCTGTAACTACAGTATTTAGAAAGTGAAGTAACACTCCATTGACTTCGCACAGTGAATTGAAGTGTTGGAACAGACTGCTTCTCTTTCAGAGAAATGCATGTGAGATGCTGGTGAATGCTTGTAGGTAGCTTAAGGCAGTGTCAAAGGAAAGTGATTTTTTCTGAAAGTACAGCATTTAGAAAGTGAATCAACACTCCATTCACTTTGCACAGTGAATTGAAGTGTGGGAACAGACTGCTTTTCTTTCAGAGAAACTCATGTGAGTTGCTGGTGAATGCTTGTAAGTAACTTAAGGCACTTTAAAAGGAAAGTGATTTTCTCTGAAATTACAGCATTTATAAAGTGAAGCAACACTCCATTCACTTCGCACAGTGAATTGAAGTGTTGGAACAGACTGCTTCTCTTTCAGAGAAACGCATGTGAGTTGTGAATGCTTGTAAGTAGCTTAAGGCAGAATCAAAGGAAAGTGATTTTTTCTGAAAATACTGCATTTAGAAAGTGAAACAACAACACATTCACTTCGCACAGTGAATTGAAGTGTTGGAACAGACTGCTAATCTTTCAGAGAAACTCATGTGAGTTGCTGGTGAATGCTAGTAAGTAGCTTAAGGCAGTTTCAAAGAAAGTGATTTTCTCTGAAAGTGCAGAATTTAGAAAGTGATGCAACACTCCATTCACTTCACACAGTGAATTGAAGTGTTGGAACAGACTGCTTCTCTTTCAGAGAAACTCAAGTGAGTTGCTGGTGAATGCTTGTAAGTAGCTTAAGGCAGATTCAAAGGACAGTGATTTTCTCTGAAAGTACTGCATTTAGAAAGTGAAACTACAACACATTCACTTCACACAGTGAATTGAAGTGTTGGAACAGACTGCTTCTCTTTCAGAGAAACTCATGTGAGTTACTGGTGAATGCTTGTAAGTAGTTTAAGTTACATTGAAAGGAAAGTGATTTTCTCTGAGAGTACAGCATTTAGAAAGTGACCCAACACTCCATTCACTTCGCACAGTGAATTGAAGAGTTGGAACAGACTGCTTCTCTTTCAGAGAAACTCATGTGAGTTGCTGGTGAATACTTGTAAGTAGTTGAAGGTAGTTTCAAAGGAAAGTGAATTTCTCTGAAAGTACAGCATTTAGAATGTGAAGCAACACTCCATTCACTTTGCACTGTGAATTGAAGTGTTGGAACAGAATACTTCTCTTTCAGAGAAACTCATGTGAGTTGCTACTGGATGCTTGTAAGTAGCTTAAGGCAGTTTCAAAGGAGAGTGATTTTCTCTGAAAGTACAGCATTTAGAAAGTGAAAGAACAACACATTCACTTCGCACAATGAATTGAAGTGTTGGAACAGACTGCTTCTCTTTCAGAGAAACTCATGTGAGTTGCTGGTGAATGCTTGTAAGTAGCTTAAGGCACTTTCAAAGGAAAGTGATTTTCTCTGTAACTACAGTATTTAGAAAGTGAAGTAACACTCCATTGACTTCGCACAGTGAATTTAAGTATTGGAACAGACTGCTTCTCTTTCAGAGAAATGCATGTGAGATGCTGGTGAATGCTTGTAGGTAGCTTAAGGCAGTGTCAAAGAAGAGTGATTTTTTCTGAAAGTACAGCATTTAGAAAGTGAATCAATACTCCATTCACTTCGCACAGTGAATTGAAGTGTGGAAACAGACTGCTTTTCTTTCAGAGAAACTCATGTGAGTTGCTGGTGAATGCTTGTAAGTAGCTTAAGGCACTTTCAAAGAAGAGTGATTTTCTCTGAAAGTACAGCATTTAGAAAGTGAAGCAACACTCCATTCACTTCTCACAGTGAATTGAAGTGTTGGAACAGACTGCTTCTCTTTCAGAGAAACGCATGTGAGTTTCTTGTGAATGCTTGTAAGTACCTTAAGGCAGAATCAAAGGAAAGTGATTTTCTCTGAAAATACAGCATTGAGAAAGTGAAGCAACACTCCATTTACTTCGCACAGTGAATTGAAGTGTTGGAACAGACTGCTAATCTTTCAGAGAAACTCATGTGAGTTGCTGGTGAATGCTTGTAAGTAGCTTAAGGCCGTTTCAAAGGAAAGTGATTTTCTCTGAAAGTACAGCATTTAGAAAGTGAAGCAACCCTCCATTCACTTCGCAGAGTGTATTGAAGAGTTGGAACAGACTGCTTCTCTTTCAGAGAAATGCATGTGAGTTTCTTGTGAATGCTTATAATTATGTTAAGGCACTTTCAAAGAAAGTGATTTTCTCTGAGAGTACAGCATTTAGAAAGTGAAGCAACACTCCATTCACTTCGCATAGTGAATTGAAGTGTTGGAACAGACTGCTTCTCTTTCAGAGAAATGCATGTGAGTTGCTTGTGAATGCTTGTAAGTAGCTTAAGGCAGTTTCAAAGGACAGTGATTTTCTCTGAAAGTACAGCATTTAAAAAGTGAAACAACACTCCATTCACTTCGCACATTGAATTGAAGTGTTGGAACAGAGTGCTTCTCTTTCAGAGTAATGCGTGAGAGTTGTTGGTGAATGCTTGTAAGTAGCTTAAGGCACTTTCAAAGAAGAGTGATTTTCTCTGAAAGTACAGCATTTAGAAAGTGAAACTACAACACATTCACTTCGCACAGTGAATTGAAGCGTTGGAACAGACTGCTTCTCTTTCAGAGAAACTCATGTGAGTTACTGGTGAATGCTTGTAAGTAGTTTAAGTTACATTGAAAGGAAAGTGATTTTCTCTGAGAGTACAGCATTTAGAAAGTGACCCAACACTCCATTCACTTCGCACAGTGAATTGAAGAGTTAGAACAGACTGCTTCTCTTTCAGAGAAACTCATGTGAGTTGCTGGTGAATGCTTGTAAGTAGCTTAAAGCAGTTTCAAAGGAAAGTGATTTTCTCTGAAAGTACAGCATTTAAAAAGTGAAGCAACCCTCCATTCACTTCGCACAGGGAATTGAAGTGTTGGAACAGACTGCTTCTCTTTCAGAGAAATGCATGTGAGTTTCTTGTGAATGCTTATACTTATGTTAAGGCACTTTCAAAGAGAGTGATTTTCTCTGAAAGTACAGCATTTAGAAAGTGAAGCAACACTCCATTCACTTCGCACAGTGAATTGAAGTGTTGGAACAGACTGCTTCTCTTTCAGAGAAATGCATGTGAGTTGCTGTTGAATGCTTGTTGGTAGCTTAAGGCTGTTTCAAAGGAAAGTGATTTTCTCTGAAAGTACAGCATTTAGAAAGTGAAGCAACACTCCATTCACTTTGCACATTGAATTGAAGTGTTGGAACAGACTGCTTCTCTTTCAGAGAAACTCATGTGAGTTGCTGGTGAATGCTTGTTAGTAGCTTTAGGCAGTTTCAAAGGAAAGTGATTTTCTCTGAAAGTACAGCATTTAGAAAGTGAATCAACACTCCATTCACTTTGCCCAGTGAATTGAATTGTTGGAACAGACTGCTTCCCTTTCAGAGAAACTCATATGAGTTGCAGGTGAATGCTTGTAAGTAGCTTAAGGCACTTTCAAAGAAAATGATTTTCGCTGAAAGTTCAGCGCTTAGAAAGTGAAGCAACACTCCATTCACTTCGCACAGTGAATTGAAGTGTTGGAACAGACTGCTTCTCTTTCAGAGAAACGCATGCGATTTGCTGGTGAATGCTTGTAAGTATCTTAAGGCAGTTTCAAAAGAAAGTGATTTTCTCTGAAAGTACAGCACTTAGAAAGTGAAGGAACACTCCATTCACCTCGCACAGTGAATTGTATTGATGGAAAAGAATGGTTCTCTTTCAGAGAAACGCATGTGAGTTGCTGGTGAATGCTTGTAAGTACCTTAAGTCAGTTTCAATAGAAAGTGATTATCTCTGTAACTACAGCATTTACAAAGTGAAGAAACACTTCATTCACTTCGCACAGTGAATTGAAGTGTTGGAACAGACTGCTTTTTTTCAGAGAAATGCATGTGAGTTGCTGGTGAATGCTTGTAAGTAGCTTAAGGCAGTTTCAAAGGAAAGTGATTATCTCTGAAAGTACAGCATTTAGAAAGTGAAACAACAACACATTCACTTTGCACAGTGAATAGAAGTGTTGGAACAGACTGCTTCTCTTTCAAAGAAACTCATGTGAGTTGCTGGTGAATGCTTGTAAGTAGCTTAAGGCACTTTCAAAGGAAAGTGATTTTCTCTGAAAGTACAGCATTTAGAAAGTGAACCAACACTCCATTCACTTCGCACAGTGAATTGAAGTGTTGGAACAGACTGCTTCCCTTTCAGAGAAACTCATGTGAGTTGCTGGGGAATGCTTGTAAGTAGCTTAAGGCACATTCAAAGGAAAGTGATTTTTTCTGAAAGAACAGTATTTTGAAAGTGAAGCAACCCTCCATTCACTTCGCACAGTGAATTGAAGTGTTGGAACAGACTGCTTCTCTTTCAGAAAAATGATTCTGAGTTGCTCGTGAATGCTTGTAAGTAGCTTAAGGCACTTTCAAAGGAAAGTGATTTTCTCTGAAAGTACAGCATTTAGAAAGTGAAGCAACACTCCATTCACTTTGCCCAGTGAATTGAAGTGTTGGAACAGACTCCTTCCCTTTCAGAGAAATGCATGTGAGTTGCTGGAGAATGCTTGCAAGTAGCTTAAGGCAGTTTCAAAGGAAAGTGTTTTTCTCTGAAAGTACAGCATTTAGAAAGTGAAACAACATCACATTCACTTCCCACAGTGAATTGAAGTGTTGGAACAGACTGCTTCTCTTTCAGAGAAACTCAAGTGTGTTGCTGGTGAATGCTTGTTTGTAGCTTAAGGTACTTTGAAAGGAAAGTGATTTTCTCTGAAAGTACAGCATTTAGAAAGTGAAGCAACACTCCATTCACTTCGCACATTGAATTGAAGTGTAGGATCAGACTGCTTCTATTTCAGAGAAACTCATGTGAGTTGCTGGTGAATGCTTGTTAGTAGCTTAAGGCAGTTTCAAAGGAAAGTGATTTTCTCTGAAAGTACAGCATTTAGAAAGTGAATCAACACTCCATTCACTTTGCCCAGTGAATTGAAGTGTTGGAACAGACTTCTTCTCTTTCAGAGAAACTCATGTGATTTTCAGGTGAATGCTTGTAAGTAGCTTAAGGCACTTTCAAAGAAAATGATTTTCTCTGAAAGTACAGCACTTCGAAAGTGAAGCAACACTCCATTCACTTCGCACAATGAATTGAAGTGTTGGAACAGACTTTCTCTTTCAAAGAAACAGATGTTAGTTTCTTTTGAATGCTTGTAAGTCGCTTCAAGCAGTTTCAAAAGAGACTGACATTCTCTAAAAGGACAGCATTTAGAAAGTGAAACAACACTCCATTCACTTCGCAAAGTGAATTGAAGTGTTGGAACAGACTGCTTCTCTTTCAGAGAAACAGATGTCAGTTTCTTGTGAATGCTTGTAAGTAGCTTAAGGCAGTTTCAAAAGAAGGTGATATTCTCTAAAGAGAGAGCATTTAGAAAGTGAAGCAACACTCCATTCACTTCCCACAGTGAATTGAAGTGTTGGAACAGACTGCTTCTCTTTCAGAGAAACTCATGTAAGTTGCTGGTGAATGCTTGTTAAGTAGTGTAACACGTGGGGCCGGCTTGTTGGGGTTTCTGTCCCTCCTAGTACCCCAACAGCCGGCAAGCAACAAAGAAAATCACACACAAGACTCCATAAGGTTATAAACTGATTGGCTCATTAGGTCAGGCTTCTTGTTAACTCTTAAAACATATATTAACCCATTATTCTCATCTATGTTAGCCATAATGGCTCCGTACCTTTCTCAGCTGGACATGTTACATGCTGCCTCTTCGGAGGTTTGCACAGGAGTGGCTGAGGGAGCTTTCTCCTCCCTAGCCTTATCCTATTCTCATTGCCCCACCTCTACTTCCTGTCTGGCTTTCCCGCCTATACTGCCTGCCTGGCCAATCAGCGTTTTATTAAAATATGATTGACAGAATACAGATAATTCTCCCACACCATTTCCCTCTCTTTTTTTTTTTAAACAAAGGAAAAATACCCATAATCCATTTGTTGGGAATGTGGGCGTAGTATTTCAGGCCGCTTCCTGCTGGTTGGGGGCGCTGATAGTCTTAAGGGGACCTAAAGAAAATTTAGAGTTATAGTCAAGTCCTGACTGAAGTATCCTGGGAGTCTTGATCATCTCAGGCAGCAGTCTTGAATCAGTTCTGGATGTAGAACTCTGTCATCTGGGCCATCTGTTCCTG
This sequence comes from Myodes glareolus, assembly GCF_982192425.1. Lineage (NCBI taxonomy): Eukaryota > Metazoa > Chordata > Mammalia > Rodentia > Cricetidae > Myodes > Myodes glareolus. Next base: position 17,701 of record NW_028263267.1, read on the forward strand.
TCGATTTCTCAGGTGGCCTCCCTTGGTCAAAGATGATTTTTCTTAACTCTGAATAAATCCATAGCCTCTCATTTTCTGTGGAAACAAAAGCAGAATCTCTTCTCCAAAGTAACATACCTTTTGACTTCAGTTTTGAAGCCAAGGTATTTTCAAAATGTCTATCTTGGGTTAGTTCAGCAGCATTTATAAACAAATGTCTTTTGGTGACTGTTGCTCCTTCCTCAGCATTCAAACAATTAAAAGAGAGCATAACACACTGTATCAAGATTCTCTGTGTATTTTCCATCTTTATGCAGCTTTATTTTACTTCTATTTCTTTTATTTTTACTTTTACTTTTTGAGACAGGCTCTCTGTATATCTTTGTCCTGGAATAACTCTGTAGACCAGACTGTCCTTGAACTCAGAGATCCTCTGTCTCTGCCTCCCCAGTGCTGGGATTAAAGGTGTTTGCTACCACACCTTGAACTCAGAGATCTGTCTGTCTCTGCCTCCCAGGCATTGGGATTAAAGGTGTGTGCTACCACACCCTGAAGTCACAGAGGTCAACTACCTCTGCCCCTTAAAGTCTCAGAGGTCAAGGTACCTCTTCCTCCCAGGCATTGGGATTAAAGGAGTGTAACACCACACCCAACTCCTCTCTTTTTACTTTAAGAACTTTAACTTTTATCCTGCATTTATTTTTAACACACTATAAACCATTTAGAGGTTTTCTTCATCTTTGAATCTCTCTTTACTGTATATCTCTCTTTTTCTGACCACATGAGCCTTTAATTTACAAAACAATACAGAAAGCCGTGGCTTTGACGGCTAGATCCTTAGCTTTCCAGCCTCTGTGGAGGTACTGGCTGTAGCCATTTTTGTTGCCACAACTCTATGGCGTTTCAAGGTCCTTGCTAGCAAGCAAGCTGCAGCATTTTGCTCACAGACCACTCTCAGTCGGACTGCCTGCCTGAAAGAGTCAGAGTTTGCCCTGGCAGGACGGCCCAGAAAGACGGCATTTTAAAACAGCACAGCTTTTTTCCAGCTACGGCTGAAAACCGAAAAGCATGCATTCAGCTTTTCATCAACACCGTTTAAGTGCTTCGTGGCAGGACCTCTTAAAAGAGCTGCAAGGTTTTGCAGCTAAAGCTGAGTCAGGAAGCCTCTCTTAGATGAGAGCATTTGCTTGCCTCTAGCAAGCAGAGCAGACCCGAGAAATTGCTGCTACCAAGAAACCATGCATAATGCTGTTATTTTGTTCTGGAATTACTTCCCAAGCTGTCTCAGGCTTTATGTGGATACAGTTGTCCACACGTTGGCGCCATATGTAACACGTGGGGCTGGCTTGTTGGGGTTTCTGTCCCTCCTAGTACCCCAACAGCCGGCAAGCAACAAAGAAAATCACACACAAGACTCCATAAGGTTATAAACTGATTGGCTCATTAGGTCAGGCTTCTTGTTAACTCTTAAAACATATATTAACCCATTATTCTCATCTATGTTAGCCATAATGGCTCCGTACCTTTCTCAGCTGGACATGTTACATGCTGCCTCTTCGGAGGTTTGCACAGGAGTGGCTGAGGGAGCTTTCTCCTCCCTAGCCTTATCCTATTCTCATTGCCCCACCTCTACTTCCTGTCTGGCTTTCCCGCCTATACTGCCTGCCTGGCCAATCAGCGTTTTATTAAAATATGATTGACAGAATACAGATAATTCTCCCACACCAAAGTAGCTTAAGGCAGTTTCAAAGGAAAGTGATTTTCTCTGAAAGTACAGCATTTAGAAAGTGAAGCAACACTCCATTCACTTCGCACAGTGAATTGAAGTGTTGGAATAGACTGCTTCTCTTTCAGAGAAATGCACGTGAGTTGCTGGTGAATGCATGCAAGTATCTTAAGGAACTTTCAAACGAAAGTGATTTTCTCTGAAAAGACAGCATTTAGAAAGTGAAGCAACACTCCATTCACTTCGCACAGTGAATTGAAGTGTTGGAACAGATTGCTTCTCTTTCAGAGAAATGCATGTGAGTTGCTGGTAAATGCATGTGAGTAGCTTAAGGCACTTTCAAAGGAAAGTGATTTTCTCTGAAAGGACAGCATTTAGAAAGTGAAGCAACACTCCATTCTCTTCGCACAGTGAATTGAAATGTTGGGACATGTAACATGAGGGGCCGGCTTGTTGGGGTTTCTGTCCTGCCCAGTACCCCAACAGCCGGCAAGCCCAAAGAAAATCACACACAAGACTCCATAAGGTTATAAACTGATTGGCTCATTAGGTCAGGCTTCTTGTTAACTCTTATAACTTATATTATCCCATTATTCTCATCTATGTTAGCCATAATGGCTCCGTACCTTTCTCTGCTGGGCAAGTTACATGCTGCCTCTTCGGTGGTCTGTACAGGAATGGCTGAGAGAGAGCTTCTGCTTCCAGAATACTCCCAGTCTCTTTGCTCCACCCCTACTTCCTGTCTGGCTTTCCCGCCTATACTGCCTGCCTGGCCAATCAGCGTTTTATTAAAATATGATTGACAGAATACAGATAATTCTCCTGCACCATTTCCCTCTTTTTTTTTTAAACAAAGAAAAATACCCATAGTCCATTTGTTGGGAATGTGGGCGTAGTATTTCAGGCTACTTCCTGCTGGTTGGGGGCGCTGATGATCTTATGGGGACCTAAAGGAAACTTAGAGTTATAATTCAAGTCCTGACTGGAGTATCCTGTGAGTCTCGATCATCTCAGGCGACAGTCTTGAATCTGTTTTGGATGTAGAATTTAGACATCTGTGCCATCTGTTCCTGTCAGAGATTTTTCAGGTGGCCTCCCTTGATCAAAACTGATTTTTCTTAATTCAGAATGAATCCATAGCCTCTCATTTTCTGTGGAAACAAAAGCAAAATCTCTTCTCCAAAGTAACATACCTTTTGACTTCAGTTTTGAAGCCAAGGTATTTTCAAAATGTCTATCTTATATTAATTCTGCAGCATTTATAAACAAAAGTCTTTTAGCAGCTGTTTCTCCTTCCTCAGCATTCAAACAATTTAAAGAGAGCATAATAGCATACAGTATCAAGATTCTCTGTGTATTTTTCATCTTTATGTAGCTTTATTTCAACCTCTATTTCTTTTATTTTTACTTTTAACTTTTTGAGACAGGTTCTCTGTGTATCTTTGTCCTGGAATAACTCTGTAGACCAGGCTGTCCTTGAATTCACAGAGATCCCTCGGTCTCTGTGTCCCCAGTGCCTGGCTCAAAGGTGTATGCTACCACACTCTGAACTGAACTCAGAGATCTGTCTATCTCTGTCTTCCAGGCATTGGGATTAAAGGCGTGTGCTACCACACCTTGAAGTCATAGAGGTCAATCTCTACCTCTGTCCCTTGAAGTCACAGAGGTCAATATACCTCTGCCTTTCAGACATTGGGATTAAAGGTGTGTACCACCACACCCTATTTTTCCCTTTCTTTCTTTTTTATTTTTAAAGACTTTAACCTTTAGCCTGCATATATTTTTAACATACTGTAAACCATTTAGAGGTTTTCTTTCTCTTTGAATCTCTCTTTACTGTATATCTCTCTTTTTTGACCACATGAGCCTTTAATTTACAAAGCAATGTGGAAAGCCGTGGCTTTGAAGGCTAGATCCTTAACTTTCCAGCCTCTGCGGAGGTACTGGCTGTAGCCATTTTTGTTGCCACAACTCTATGGCGTTTCAAGGTCCTTGTTAGCAAGTAAGCTGGAGCATTCTGCTCACAGACCACACTCAGTAGGACTGCATGTCTGAAAGAGTCAGAGATTGCCCTGACAGGACAGCCCAGAAAGCCGGCATTTTAAAACAGCGCAGCTTTTTTCCTGCTACTGCTGAAAACCTGAAAAGCATGCGTTCAGCTTTTCATCAACACCATTTAAGTGCTTCACAGCAGGACCTCTTAAAAGAGCTGCAAGGTTTTGCAGCTAAAGCTGAGTCAGGAAGCCTCTCTTAGATGAGGGCACTTGCTTGCCTCTAGCAAGCAGAGCAGACCCGAGAAATTGCTGCCACCAAGAAGCCATGCTTTACTCTATTCTTTTCCAAGCTTTCTCAGGCTTTCTGTGGATTCAGTTATCCACGTCTGGGCGCCATATGTAACATGAGGGCCGGCTTGTTGGGGTTTCCGTCTGCCCGGTACCCCAACAGCCGGCAAATCCCAAAGAGAAAATCACACACAAGACTCCATAAGGTTATAAACTGATTGGCTCATTAGGTCAGGCTTCTTGTTAACTCTTATAACTTATATTATCCCATTATTCTCATCTATGTTAGCCATAATGGCTCCGTACCTTTCTCTGCTGGGCAAGTTACATGCTGCCTCTTCGGTGGTCTGTACAGGAATGGCTGAGAGAGAGCTTCTGCTTCCAGAATACTCCCAGTCTCTTTGCTCCACCCATACTTCCTGTCTGGCTTTCCCGCCTATACTGCCTGCCTGGCCAATCAGCGTTTTATTAAAATATGATTGACAGAATACAGATAATTCTCCTGCACCAGGGACAGACTTCTTCTCTTTCAGAGAAACGCATGTGAGTTTCTACAAAATGCTTGTAAGTAGCTTAAGGCACTTTAAAAGGAAAGTGATTTTCTCTAAAAGTACAGCATTTAGAATGTGAAGCAACACTCCATTCACTTCGCACAGTGAATTGAAGTGTTGGAACAGACTGCTTGTCTTTCAGAGAAATGCATGTGTGTTGCTGGTGAAAGCTTGTAAGTAGCTTAAGGCACTTTCAAAGGAAAGTGTTTTTCTCTGTAACTACAGCATTTAGAAAGTGAAGTAAGACTCCATTCACTTTGGACAATGAATTGTAGTGTTGGAACAGACTGCTTCCCTTTAGGAGAAACTCATGTGTTTTGCTGGTGAATGCTTCTAATTAGCGTAAGGCACTTTCAAAGGAAAGTGATTTTCTCTGAAAGTACAGCATTTAGAAAGTGAATAAACACTCCATTCACTTCGCACAGTGAATTGAAATGTTGCAACAGACTGCTTCTCTTTCAGAGAAACTCATGTGAGTTGCTGGTGAATGCTTGTAATTAGCTTAAGGGAGTTTCAAAGTAAAGTGATTTTCTCTGAAAGGACAGCATTTAGAAAGAGAAGCAACACTCCAGTCACTTCGCAGAGTGAATTGAAGTGTTGGAACAGACTGCCTCTCTTTCAGAGAAACGCATGTGATATGAAGGTGAATGCTTGTAAGTAGCTTAAAGCACTTTCAAAGGAAAGTGATTATCTCTGTAACTACAGCATTTAGAAAGTGAAGCAACACTCCATTCACTTCAGACAGTGAATTGAAGTGTTGGAACAGACTGCATCTCTTTCAGAGAAACTCATGTGATTTGCTGGTGTATGCTTGTAAGAAGCTTAAGGCATTTTCAAAGAAAGTGATTTTCTCTGAAAGTACAGCATTTAGAAAGTGAAGTAACACTCTATTCACTTCACACAGTGAATTGAAGTGTTGGAACAGACAGCTTCTCTTTCAGAGAAACTCATGTGAGTTGCTGGTGAATGCTTGTAAGTAGCTTAAGGCACTTTCAAAGATAAGTGATTATCTCTGTAACTACAGCATTTAGAAAGTGAGGCAACACTCCATTCACTTCGAACAGTGAATTGAAGTGTTGGAATAGAATACTTTTCTTTCAGAGAAATGCATGCGATTTTCTTGTGAATGCTTGTAATTAGCTTAAGGCAATTTCAAAGAGAGTGATTTTCTCTGAAAGTACAGCATTTAGAAAGTGAAGCAACACTCCATTCAATTCGCACAGTGAATTGAAGTGTTGGAACAGACTGCTTCTCTTTCAGAGAAACGAATGTGAGTTTCTACAAAATGCTTGTAAGTAGCTTAAGGCACTTTCAAAGGAAAGTGATTTTCTCTGAAAGTACAGCATTTAGAAAGTGAAGCAACACTCCGTTCACTTCGCATAGTGAATTGAAGTGTTTTAACAGACTGCGTCTCTTTCAGAGAAACTCATGTGAGTTGCTGATGAATGCTTATAAGTAACTTAGGGCAGTTTCAAAGGAAAGTGATTTTCTCTGAAAGTACAGCATTTAGAAAGTGAAGCAACACTCCATTCACTTCGCACAGTGAACTGAAGTGTTGGAACAGACTGCCTCTCTTTCAGAGAAACTCATGTGATTTGCTGGTGAATGCTTGTAAGTACCTTAAGGCACTTTCAAAGGAAAGTGATTTTTTCTGAAAGTACAGCATTTAGAAAGTGAAGCAACACTCTATTCACTTCGGACAGTGAACTGAAGTGTTGGAAAAAACAGCTTCTCTTTCAGAGAAAGTCATGTGAGTTGCTGGTGAATGCTTGTAAGTGGCTTAAGGCACTTTCAAAAATAGGTGATTATCTCTATAACTACAGCATTTAGAAAGTGAAGTAACACTCCATTCACTTCGCACAGTGAATTGAAGAGTTGGAACAGACTGCTTCTCTTTCAGAGAAACTCATGTGAATTGCTGGTGAATGCTTGTAAGTAGTTTAAGGCAGTTTCAAAGGAAAGTGATTTTCTCTGAAAGTACAGCATTTAGAAAGTGATGCATCACTCCATTCACTTTGCACAGTGAATTGAAGTGTTGGAACAGACTGCTTCTCCTTCAGAGAAACTCGTGTGAGTTGCTGGTGAATGCTTGTAAGTAGCTTAAGGCACTTTCAAAGGAAAGTGATTTTCTCTGAAAGTACAGCATTTAGAAAGTGAAGCAACACTCCATTCACTTCGCACAGTGAATTGAAGTGTTGGAACAGACTGCTTCTCTTTCAGAGAAACGCATGTGAGTTTCTTGTGAATGCTTGTAAGTAGCTTAAGGCAGTATCAAAGGAAAGTGATTTTCTCTGAAAATACAGCATTTAGAAAGTGAAAGAACAACACATTCACTTCACACAGTGAATAGAAGTGTTGGAACAGACTGCTTCTCTTTCAGAGAAACTCATGTGAGTTGCTGGTGAATACTTGTAAGTAGCTTAAGGCACTTTCAAAGAATGGGATTTTCTCTGAGAGTACAGCATTTAGAAAGTGAAGCAACACTCCATTCACTTCGGACATTGAATTGAAGTGTTGGAACAGATTGCTTCTATTTCAGAGAAATGCATGTGAGTTTCTGGTGAATGCCTGTAAGTAGCTTAAGGCACTTTCAAAGATAAGTGATTATCTCTGTAACTACAGCATTTAGAAAATGAGGCAACACACCAATCACTTCGCTCAGTAAACTAAAGTGTTGGAACAGACTGCTTTTCTTCAGAGAAATGCATGTGAGTTTCTTGTGAATGCTTGTAATTAGATTAAGGCACTCTAAAAGGAAAGCGATTTTCTCTGAACGTACACCATTTAGAAAGTCAAGCAACACTCCATTCACTTCGCACAGTGAATTGAAGTGTTGGAACAGAATGCTTCTCTTTCAGAGAAATAATTGTGAGTTGGTGGTGAATGCTTGTAAGTAGCTTAAGGCACTTTAAAGGAAAGTGATTTTCTCTGAAAGTACAGCATTTAGAAAGTGAAGCAACATTCCATTCACTTTGCACAGTGAATTGAAGTGTTGGAACAAACTGCTTCTCTTTCAGAGAAACGCATGTGATTTGCTGGTGAATGCTTGTATGTAGCTTAAGGCAGTTTCAAAGAAAGTGATTATCTCTGTAACTACAGCATTTCGAAAGTGAGGCTACACTCCATTCACTTCGCACAGTGAATTGAAGTGTTGGAAAAGACAGCTTCTCTTTCAGAGAAAGTCATGTGAGTTGCTGGTGAATGCTTGTAAGTGGCTTAAGGCACTTTCAAAAATAGGTGATTATCTCTATAACTACAGCATTTAGAAAGTGAAGTAACACTCCATTCACTTCGCACAGTGAATTGAAGAGTTGGAACAGACTGCTTCTCTTTCAGAGAAACTCATGTGAATTGCTGGTGAATGCTTGTAAGTAGTTTAAGGCAGTTTCAAAGGAAAGTGATTTTCTCTGAAAGTACAGCATTTAGAAAGTGAAGCATCACTCCATTCACTTTGCACAGTGAATTGAAGTGTTGGAACAGACTGCTTCTCCTTCAGAGAAACTCGTGTGAGTTGCTGGTGAATGCTTGTAAGTAGCTTAAGGCACTTTCAAAGGAAAGTGATTTTCTCTGAAAGTACAGCATTTAGAAAGTGAAGCAACACTCCATTCACTTCGCACAGTGAATTGAAGTGTTGGAACAGACTGCTTCTCTTTCAGAGAAACGCATGTGAGTTTCTTGTGAATGCTTGTAAGTAGCTTAAGGCAGTATCAAAGGAAAGTGATTTTCTCTGAAAATACAGCATTTAGAAAGTGAAAGAACAACACATTCACTTCACACAGTGAATAGAAGTGTTGGAACAGACTGCTTCTCTTTCAGAGAAACTCATGTGAGTTGCTGGTGAATACTTGTAAGTAGCTTAGGGCACTTTCAAAGAATGGGATTTTCTCTGAGAGTACAGCATTTAGAAAGTGAAGCAACACTCCATTCACTTCGGACATTGAATTGAAGTGTTGGAACAGATTGCTTCTATTTCAGAGAAATGCATGTGAGTTTCTGGTGAATGCCTGTAAGTAGCTTAAGGCACTTTCAAAGATAAGTGATTATCTCTGTAACTACAGCATTTAGAAAATGAGGCAACACACCAATCACTTCGCTCAGTAAACTAAAGTGTTGGAACAGACTGCTTTTCTTCAGAGAAATGCATGTGAGTTTCTTGTGAATGCTTGTAATTAGATTAAGGCACTCTAAAAGGAAAGCGATTTTCTCTGAACGTACACCATTTAGAAAGTCAAGCAACACTCCATTCACTTCGCACAGTGAATTGAAGTGTTGGAACAGAATGCTTCTCTTTCAGAGAAATAATTGTGAGTTGGTGGTGAATGCTTGTAAGTAGCTTAAGGCACTTTAAAGGAAAGTGATTTTCTCTGAAAGTACAGCATTTAGAAAGTGAAGCAACATTCCATTCACTTTGCACAGTGAATTGAAGTGTTGGAACAAACTGCTTCTCTTTCAGAGAAACGCATGTGATTTGCTGGTGAATGCTTGTATGTAGCTTAAGGCAGTTTCAAAGAAAGTGATTATCTCTGTAACTACAGCATTTCGAAAGTGAGGCTACACTCCATTCACTTCGCACAGTGAATTGAAGTGTTGGGACAGACTGCTTCTCTTTCCAAGAATATCATTTGAGTTGTTGGTGAATGCCTGTAATTAGCTTAAGGCACTTTCAAAGGAAAGTGATTTTCTCTGAAAGTACAGCATTTAGAAAGTGAAGCAACGCTCTATTCACTTCGCACAGTGAATTGAAGTGTTGAAACAGACTGCTTCTCTTTCAGAGAAACTCATATAAGGTGCTGGTGAATGCTTGTAAGTAGCTTAAGGTACTTTGAAAGGAAAGTGATTTTCTCTGAAAGTACAGCATTTAGTAAGTGACGCAACCCTCCTTTCAGTTCGCATAGTGAATTGAAGAGTTGGAACAGACTACTTCTCTTTCAGAGAAACTCATGTGAGTTTCCGGTGAATACATGTATTTAGTTTAAGGCAGTTTCAAAGGAAAGTGATTTTCTCTGAAAGTACAGCACTAAGAAAGTGAGGCAACACTCCATTCACTTTGCACAGAGAATTGAAGTGTTGGAACAGACTGCTTCTCTTTCAGAGAAACTCATGTAAGTTGCTGGTGAATGCTTGTAAGTAGCTTAAGGCACTTTCAAAGGAAAGTGATTTTCTCTGAAAGTACAGCATTTAGAAAGTGAAGCAACACTCCATTCACTTCGCACAGTGAATTGAAGTGTTGGACCAGACTGCTATCTCTTTCAGAGAAACGCATGTGAGTTTCTTGTGAATGCTTGTAAGTAGCTTAAGGCAGTATCAAAGGAAAGTGATTTTCTCTCAAAATACAGCATTTAGAATTTGAAACAACAACACATTCACTTCGCACAGTGAATTGAAGTGTTTGAACCGACTGCTTCTCTTTCAGAGAAACGCATGTGAGTTGCTGGTGAATGCTTGTAAGTAGCTTAAGGCACTTTCAAAGGAAAGTGATTTTCTCTGAAAGTACAGCATTTAGAAAGTGAAGCAACCCTCCATTCACTTCGCACAGTGAATTGAAGTGTTGGAACACACTGCTTCTCTTTCAGAGAAATGCATGTGAGTTTCCTGTGAATGCTTATAATTATCTTAAGGCACTTTCAAAGAAAGTGATTTTCTCTGAAAGTACAGCATTTAGAAAGTAAGCAACACTCCATTCACTTCACACAGTGAATTGAAGTATTGGAACAGACTGCTTCTCTTTCAGAGAAATGCATGTGATTTGCTTTTGAATTCTAGTAAGTAGCTTAAGAAAGTTTCAAAGGAAAGTGATTTTCGCTGAAAGCACAGCATTTTGAAAGTGAAGCAACACTCCACTCACTTCGAACATGAATTGAAGTGTTGGAACAGACTGCTTCACTTTCAGAGTAATGCATGAGAGTTGTTTGTGAATGCTTGTAAGTAGTTTAAGGCACTTTCAAAGAAGAGTGATTTTCTCTGAAAGTACAGCATTTAGAACGTGACGAAACACTTCATTCACTTCACACAGTGAATTGAAGTGTTGGAACAGACTGCTTCTCTTTCAGAGAAACTCATGTGAGTTGCTGGTGAATGCTTGTAAGTAGCTTAAAGCAGTTGCAAAGGAAAGTGATTTTCTCTGAAAGTACAGCATTTAGAAAGTGAAGAAACACTCCATTCACTTCACACAGTGAATTGAAGTGTTAGAACAGACTGCTTCTCTTTCAGAGAAATGTATGTGAGTTGCTGGTGAATGCTTGTAGGTAGCTTAAGGCAGTTTCAAAGGAAAGTGGTTTTCTCTGAAAGTAAATCATTTAGAAAGTGAAACAACAACACATTCACTTCGCACAGTGAATTGAAATGTTGGAACAGACTGCTTATCTTTCAGAGAAACTCATGTGAGTTGCTGGTGAATGCTTGTAAGTAGCTTAAGGTACTTTGAAAGTAAAGTGATTTTCTCTGAAAGTACAGCATTTAGAAAGTGACACAACACTCCATTCACTTCACACAGTGAATTGAAGAGTTGGAACAGACTGCTTCTCTTTCAGAGAAACTCATGTGAGTTGCTGGTGAATGCTTGTAAGTAGTTTAAGGCAGTTTCAAAGGAAAGTGATTTTCTCTGAAAGTACAGCATTTAGAAAGTGAAGCAACACTCCATTCACTTTGCACTGTGAATTGAAGTGTTGGAACAGACTGCTTCTCTTTACGGGAAACTCATGTGAGTTGCTGGTGAATACTTGTAAGTAGCTTAAGGCACGTTCAAAGGAAAGTGATTTTCTCTGAAAGTACAGCATTTAGAAAGTGAAGCAACACTCCATTCACTTCGCACAGTGAATTGAAGTGTTGGAACAGACTGCTTCTCTTTCAGAGAAACTCATGTGAGTTGCTAGTGAATGCTTGTAAGTAGCTTAAGGCAGTTTCAAAGGAAAGTGATTTTCTCTGTAAGTACAGCATTTAGAAAGTGAAGCAATACTCCATTCACTTTGAACAGTGAATTCAAGTGTTGGAACACACTGCTTGTCTTTCAGAGAAACTCATGTGAGTTGCTGGTGAATGCTTGTAAGTAGCTTAAGGCACTTTCAAAAAAAGTGATTTTCTCTGAAAGTACAGCATTTAGAAAGTGAAGCAACACTCCATTCACTTCGCACAGTGAATTGAAGTGTTGGAACAGACTACTTCTCTTTCAGAGAAATGCATGTGATTTTCTTGTGAATGCTTGTAAGTAGTTTAAGGCAGTTTCAAAGGAAAGTGATTTTCTCTGAAAGTACAGCATTTAGAAAGTGAAGCAACACTCCATTCACTTTGCACTGTGAATTGAAGTGTTGGAACAGACTGCTTTTCTTTACGGGAAACTCATGTGAGTTGCTGGTGAATACTTGTAAGTAGCTTAAGGCAGTTTCAAAGGAAAGTGATTTTCTCTGAAAGCACAGCATTTAGAAAGTGAAACAACATCACATTCACTTCGCACTGTGAATTGAAGTGTTGGGACAGACTGCTTCTCTCATAAAACTCGTTAGTTGCTGGTGAATGCTTGTAAGTAGCTTAAGGTACTTTGAAAGGAAAGTGATTTTCTCTGAAAGTACAGCCTTTAGAAAGTGAATCAACACTCCATTCACTTCGCACAGTGAATTGAAGTGTTGGAACAGACTGCTTCTCTTTCAGAGAAACTCATGTGAGTTGCTGATGAATGCATGTAAGTAGCTTAAGGCACTTTCAAAGGAAAGTGATTTTCTCTGAAAGTACAGCATTTAGAAAGTGAAAGAACAACACATTCAATTCGCCCAGTGAATTGAAGTGTTGGAACAGACTGCTTCTCTTTCAGAGAAACTCATGTGACTTGATGGTGAATGCTTGTAAGTAGCTTAAGGCATTTTCAAAGAAAGTGATTTTCTCTGAAAGTACAGCATTTAGAAAGTGAAGCAACACTCCATTCACTTCGCACAGAGAATTGACGTGTTTGAACAGACTGCTTCACTGTCAGAGAAACGCTCGTGATTTGCTGGTGAATGCTTGTAAGTAGTTTAAGGCACTTTTAAAGGGAAGTGATTTTCTCTGAAAGTACAGCAATTAGAAAGTGAAGCAACACTCCATTCACTTCGCACAGTGAATTGAAGTGTTGGAACAGACTGCCTCTCTTTCAGAGAAACATGTGAGTTGCTGGTCAATGCTTGTAAGTAGCTTAAGGCATTTTCAAGGAAGAGTGATTTTCTCTGAAAGTACAGCATTTAGAAAGTGAAGCACCACTCCATGCTCTTTGCACTGTGAATTGAAATGTTGGGACAGACTGCTTCTCTTTCAGAAAAACGAATGTATTTTTCTTCTAAATGCTTGGAATTAGTTTAACGAAGTTTCAAAAAAAGTGATTATCTCTGTAACTATCGCATTTAGAAAGTGAAGTAAACCTCCATTCACTTCGCACAGTGAATTGAAGTGTTGGAACAGACTGCTTCTCTTTCAGAGAAATGCATGTGAGTTTCTTGTGAATGCTTATAATTAGCTTAAAGCACTTTCAAAGGAAAGTGATTTTCTCTGAAAGTACAGCATTTAGAAAGTGAAGCAACACTCCATTGACTTCGCACAGTGAATTGAAGTGTTGGAACAGACTGCTTCTCTTTCAGAGAAATGCATGTGAGTTGCTGGTGAATGCTCGTAAGTAGCTTAAGGCATTTTCAAAGGAAAGTGATTTTCTCTGAAAGTACAGCATTTAGAAAGTGAAACAACATCACATTCACTTCGCACTGTGAATTGAACTGTTGGAACAGACTGCTTCTCTCATAAAACTCGTTAGTTGCTGGTGAACGCTTGTAAGTAGCTTAAGGCAGTTTCAAAGGAAAGTGATTTTCTCTGTAAGTACAGCATTTAGAAAGTGAAGCAACACTCCATTCACTTTGCACAGTGAATTGAAGTGTTGGAACAGACTGCCTCTCTTTCATAGAAACTCATGTAAGTTGCTGGTGAATACATGTAAGTAGTTTAAGGCACTTTCAACGGGAAATGATTTTCTCTGAAAGTACAGCATTTAGAAAGTGAAGCAACACTCCATTCACTTCGCACAGTGAATTGAAGTGCTGGAACAGACTGCTTCTCTTTCAGAGAAACTCATGCGATTTGCTGGTGAATGCTTGTAAGTAGCTTACGACAGTTTCAAAAGAAAGGGATTTTCTCTGAAAGTACAGCATTTAGAAAGTGAAGCAACACTCCATTCACTTCGCACAGTGAATTGAAGTGCTGGAACAGACTGCTTCTCTTTCAGAGAAATGCATGTGAGTTGCTGGTGAATGCTTTTAAGTAGCTTAAGGCAGAATCAAAGGAAAGTGATTTTCTCTGAAAGTACAGCATTTAGAAAGTGAAACAACAACACATTCACATCGCACAGTGAATTGAAGTGTTGGACCAGACTGCTTCTCTTTCAGAGAAACTCATGTGAGTTGCTGGTGCCTGCTTGTAAGTACCTTAAGGCACTTTCAAAGGAAAGTGATTTTCTCTGAAAGTACAGCATTACGAAGTGAAGCAACACTCCATTCAATTTGCACAGTGAATTGAAGTGTTGGAACAGACTGCTTCTCTTTCAGAGAAACTCATGTGAGTTGCTGGTGAATGCTTGTAAGTAGCTGAAGGCACTTTCAAAGGAAAGTGATTTTCTCTGAAAGTACAGCATTTAGAAAGTGAAGCAACACTCCATTCACTTCGCGCAGTGAATTGAAGTGTTGGAACAGACTGCTTCTCTTTCAGAGAAACGAATGTGAGTTTCTTCTAAATGCTTGTAAGTAGCTTAAGGCAGTTTCAAAGGAAAGTGATTTTCTCTGAAAGTACAGCATTTAGAACGTGAAACAACAACACATTCACTTCGCACAGTGAATGGAAGTGTTGGAACCTACTGCTTCTGTTTCAGAGAAACTCATGTGAGTTGCTGGTGAATGCTTGTAAGTAGCTTAAGGCACTTTGAAAGGAAAGTGAATTTCTCTGAAAGTACAGCATTTAGAAAGTAACGAAACACTCCATTCACTTCACACAGTGAATTGAAGTGTTGGAACAGACGGCCTCTCTTTCAGAGAAACTCATGTGAGTTGCTGGTGAATGCTTGCAAGTAGCTTAAGGCACTTTCAAAGAAAGTGATTTTCTCTGAAAGTACAGTATTTTGAAAGTGAAGCAACCCTCCATTCACTTCGCACATTGAATTGAAGTGTTGGAACAGACTGCTTCTCTTTCAGAGAAATGATTCTGAGTTGCTCGTGAATGCTTGTAAGTAGCTTAAGGCAGTTTCAAAGGAAAGTGATTTTCTCTGAAAGTACAGCATTTAGAACGTGAAACAACAACACATTCACTTCGCACAGTGAATGGAATTGTTGGAACAGATTGCCTTTCTTTCAGAGAAACATGTGAGTTGCTGGTCAATGCTTGTAAGTAGCCTAAGGCATTTTCAAAGAAGAGTGATTTTCTCTGAAAGTACAGCATTTAGAAAGTGAAGCACCACTCCATGCTCTTTGCACTGTGAATTGAAATGTTGGGACAGACTGCTTTTCTTTCAGAAAAACAAATGTGAGTTTCTTCTAAATGCTTGTAAGTAGTTTAAGGGAGTTTCAAAAAAAGTTATTATCTCTGTAATTATCGCATTTAGAAAGTGAAGCAACACTCCATTCACTTCGCACAGTGAATTGAAGTGTTGGAACAGACTGCTTCTCTTTCAGAGAAACTCATGCGATTTGCTGGTGAATGCTTGTAAGTAGCTTAAGACAGTTTCAAAAGAAAGGGATTTTCTCTGAAAGTACAGCACTTAGAAAGTGAAACAACAACACATTCACTTCGCACAGTGAATTAAAATGTTGGAACGGACTGCTTCTCTTTCAGAGAAACGAATGTGAGTTTCTTCTAAATGCTTGTAAGTAGCTTAAGGCAGTTTCAAAGGAAAGTGATTTTCTCTGTAAGTACAGCATTTAGAACGTGAAACAACAACACATTCACTTCGCACAGTGAATTGAAGTGTTGGAACTTACTGCTTCTCTTTCAGAGAAACACATGTGAGTTGCTGGTGAATGCTTGTAAGTAGCTTAAGGTACTTTGAAAGGAAAGTGATTTTCTCTAAAAGTACAGCATTTAGAAAGTAACGCAACACTCCATTCACTTCGCACAGTGAATTAGAGTGTTGGAACAGACTGCTTCTCTTTCAGAGAAACTCATGTGAGTTGCTTGTGAATGCTTGCTATTAGCATAAGGCACTTGCAAAGGAAAGTGATTTTCTCTGAAAGTACAGTATTTTGAAAGTGAAGCAACCCTCCATTCACTTCACACATTGAATTGAAGTGTTGGAACAGACTGCTTCTATTTGAGAGAAATGATTCTGAGTTTCTCGTGAATGCTTGTAAGTAGCTTAAGGCAGTTTCAAAGGAAAGTGATTTTCTCTGAAAGTACAGCATTTAGAAAGTGAAGCAATACTCCATTCACTTCGCATAGTGAATTGAAGTGTTGGAACAGACTGTCTCTCTTTCAGAGAAACATGTGAGTTGCTGGTCAATGCTTGTAAGTAGCTTAAGGCATTTTCAAAGAAGAGTGATTTTCTCTGAAAGTACAGCATTTAGAAAGTGAAGCACCACTCCATGCTCTTTGCACTGTGAATTCAAATGTTGGGATAGACTGCTTCTCTTTCAGAAAAACGAATGTGAGTTTCTTCTAAATGCTTGTAAGTAGTTTAACGGAGTTTCAAAAAAAGTGATTATCTCTGTAACTATCGCATTTATAAAGTGAAGTAACACTCCATTCACTTCGCACAGTGAATTGAAGTGTTGGAACAGACTGCTTCTCTTTCAGAGAAACTCATGAGAGTTGCTGGTGAATGCTTGGAAGTAGCTTAAGGCACTTTAAAAGGAAAGTGATTTTCTCTGAAAGTACAGCATTTAGAAAGTGAATCAACACTCCATTCACTTCGCACAGTGAATTGAAGTGTTGGAACAGACTGTTTCTCTTTCAGAGAAATGCATGTGAGTTTCTGGTGAATGCTTATAATTAGCTTAAAGCACTTTCAAAGGAAAGTGATTTTCTCTGAAAATACAGCATTTAGAAAGTGAAGCAACACTCCATTCACTTCGCACAGTGAATTGAAGTGTTGGAACAGACTGCTTCTCTTACAGAGAAATGCATGTGAGTTGCTGGTGAATGCTCGTAAGTAGCTTAAGGAATTTTCAAAGGAAAGTGATTTTCTCTGAAAGTACAGCATTGAGAAAGTGAAGCAACACTCCATTCACTTCGCACATTGAATTGAAGTGTTGGAACAGACTGCTTCTATTTCAGAGAAACTCAAGTGAGTTGCTGGTGAATGCTTGTTACTAGTTTAAGGCACTTTCAAAGGGAAGTGATTTTCTCTGAAAGTACAGCAATTAGAAAGTGAAGCAACACTCCATTCACTTCGCACAGTGAATTGAAGTGTTGGAACAGACTGCTTCTCATTCAGAGATACGCATGCGATTTTCTGGTGAATGCTTGTAAGATGCTTAATACAGTTTCAAAAGAAAGGGATTTTCTCTGAAAGTACAGCACTTAGAAAATGAAACAACAACACATTCACTTCGCACAGTGAATTGAAGTGTTGGAACAGACTGCTTCTCTTTCAAGAAACTCATGTGAGTTGATGGTGAATGCTTGTAAGTATCTTTAGGCACTTTCAAAGGAAAGTGATTTTCTCTGAAAGTACAGCATTTAGAAAGTGAAGAAACACTCCATTCACTTTGCACAGTGAATTGAAGTGTCGGAACAGACTGCCTCTCTTTCAGAGAAATGCATGTGAGTTGCTGGTGAATGCTTTTAAGTAGCTTAAGGCTGTTTCAAAGGAAAGTGATTTTTTCTGAAAGTACAGCACTTAGAAAATGAAACAACAACACATTCACTTCGCACAGTGAATTGAAGTGTTTTAACAGACTGCTTCTTTTTCAGAGAAACGCATGTGATTTCCTGGTGAATGCTTGTAAGTAGCTTAAGGCAGTTTCAAAGGAAAGTAATTTTCTCTGAATGTACAGCATTTAGAAAGTGAAGCAACACTCCATTGACTTTGTAAAGTGAAGTGAAGTGTTGGAACAGACTGCTTCTCTTTCAGAGAAACACATGTGAGTTGCTGGTGAATGCTTGTATGTAGCTGAAGGTAGTTTCAAAGGAAAGTGATTTTCTCTGAAAGTACAGCATTTAGAAAGTGAAGCAGAACTCCATTCACTTCGCACAGTGAATTGAAGTGTTGGAACAGACTGCTTCTCTTTTAGATAAATGCATGTGAGTTTCTTGTGAATGCTTATAATTAGCTTAAAGCACTTTCAAAGGAAAATGATTTTCTCTGAAAGTACAGCATTTAGAAAGTGAAGCAACACTCCATTCAATTCGCACAGTGAATTGAAGTGTTGGAACAGACTGCTTCTCTTTCAGAGAAATGCATGTGAGTTGCTGGTGAATGCTCGAAAATAGCTTAAGGCATTTTCAAAGGAAAGTGATTTTCTCTGAAAGTACAGCATTGAGAAAGTGAAGCAACACTCCATTCCCTTCGCCCAGTGAATAGAAGTGTTGGAACAGACTTCTTCTTTTCAGAGAAACTCATGTGAGTTGCTGGTGAATGCTTGTAAGTAGTTTAAGGCACTTTCAAAGGGAAGTGATTTTCTCTGAAAGTACAGCAATTAGCAAGTTAAGCAACACTCCATTCACGTCGCACAGTGAATTGAAGTGTTGGAACAGACTGCTTCTCTTTCAGAGAAACGCATGCGATTTGCTGGGGAATGCTTGTAAGTAGCTTAAGCAGTTTCAAAGAAAAGTGATTTTCTCTGAAAGTACAGCATTTAGAACGTGAAACAACAACACATTCACATCGCACAGTGAATTGAAGTGTTGGACCAGACTGCTTCTCTTTCAGAGAAACTCATGTGAGTTGCTGGTGCATGCTTGTAAATACCTTAAGGCACTTTCAAAGGAAAGTGATTTTCTCTGAAAGTACAGCATTACAAAGTGAAGCAACACTCCATTCACTTTGCACAGTGAATTGAAGTGTTGGAACAGACTGCTTCTGTTTCAGAGAAACACATGTGAGTTGCTTGTGAATGCTTGTAAGTAGCTGAAGGCACTTTCAAAGGAAAATGATTTTCTCTGAAAGTACAGCATTTAGAAAGTGAAGCAACACTCCATTCACTTTGCACACTAAATTGAAGTGTTGGACCAGACTGCTTCTCTTTCAGAGAAACTCATGTGAGTTGCTGCTGAATGCTTGTAAGTAGCTTAAGGTACTTTGAAAGGAAAGTGATTTTCTCTGAAAGTACAGCATTTAAAAAGTGACGCAACACTCCATTCACTTCGCACAGTGAATTGAAGTGTTGGAACAGACTGCTTCTCTTTCAGAGAAATGCATGTGAGTTGCTGGAGAATGCTTGCAAGTAGCTTAAGGCAGTTTCAAAGGAAAGTGTTTTTCTCTGAAAGTACAGCATTTAGAAAGTGAAGCAACACTCCATTCACTTCGCACAGTGAATCGAAGTGTTGGAACAGACTGCCTCTCTTTCAGAGAAACATGTGAGTTTCTGGTCAATGCTTGTAAGTAGCTTAAGGCATTTTCAAGAAAGAGTGATTTTCTCTGAAAGTACAGCATTTAGAAAGTGAAGCACCACTCCATGCTCTTTGCACTGTGAATTGAAATGTTGGGACACACTGCTTCTCTTTCAGAAAAACGAATGTGAGTTTCTTCTTAATGCTTGTAAGTAGTTTAACGGAGTTTCAAAAAAAGTGATTATCTCTGTAACTATCGCATTTAGAAAGTGAAGTAACACTCCATTCACTTCGCACAGTGAATTGAAGTGTTGGAACAGACTGCTTCTCTTTCAGAGAAATGCATGTGAGTTTCTTGTCAATGCTTATAATTAGCTTAAAGCACTTTCAAAGGAAAGTGATTTTCTCTGAAAGTACAGCATTTAGAAAGTGAAGCAACAATCCATTCACTCCGCACAGTGAATTGAAGTGTTGGAACAGACTGCTTCTCTTTCAGAGAAATGCATGTGAGTTGCTGGTGAATGCTCGTACGTAGCTTAAGGCATTTTCAAAGGAAAGTGATTTTCTCTGAAAGTACAGCATTGAGAAAGTGAAGCAACACTCCATTCACTTCGCACAGTGAATTGAAGTGTTGGAACAGACTCTTCTATTTCAGAGAAACTCATGTGAGTTGCTGGTGAATGCTTGTAAGTAGCTTAAGGCAGTTTCAAAGAAAGTGATTTTCTCTGAAAGTACAGCATTTAGAATGTGAAACAACACTCCATTTACATCGCACAGTGAATTGAAGTGTTGGAACAGAATGCTTCTCTTTCAGAGAAATGCATGTGAGTTGCTGGTGAATGCTTTTAAGTAGCTTAAGGCAGTTTCAAAAGAAAGTGATTTTCTCTGAAAGTATTGCATTTTGAAAGTGAAACAAAAACACATTCACTTCGCACAGTGAATTGAAGTGTTGGAACATACTGCTTCTCTTTCAGAGAAACTCATGTGAGTTGCTGGTGAATGCTTGTAAGTAGCTTAAGGTACTTTGAAAGGAAAGTGATTTTCTCTGAAAGTACAGCATTTAGAAAGTGAAACAACATCACATTCACTTCGCACTGTAAATTGAAATGTTGGAACAGACTGCTTCTCTCATAAAACTCGTTAGTTGCTGGTGAATGCTTGTAAGTAGCTTAAGGTACTTTGAAAGGAAAGTGATTTTCTCTGAAAGTACAGCATTTAGAAAGTGAATCAACACTCCATTCACTTCGCACAGTGAATTGAAGTGTTGGAACAGACTGCTTCTCTTTCAGAGAAACTCATGTGAGTTGCTGGTGAATGCTTGTAAGTAGTTTAAGGCAGTTTCAAAGGAAAGTGATTTTCTCTGTAACTACAGCATTTAGAAAGTAAAGTAACACTCCAATCACTTCGCACAGTAAATTGAAGTGTTGGAACAGACTGCCTCTCTTTCAGAGAAACTCAAGTGAGTTGCTGGTGAATGCTTGTAAGTAGCTTAAGGCACTTTCAAAGAAAGTGATTTTCTCTGAAAGTACAGCATTTAGAAAGTGAAGCAACACTCCCTACTCTTTGCACTGTGAATTGAAATGTTGGGACAGACTGCTTCTCTTTCAGAAAAACGAATGTGAGTTTCTTCTAAATGCTGGTAAGTAGTTTAACGGAGTTTCAAAAAAAGTGATTATCTCTGTAACTATCGCATTTAGAAAGTGAAGTAACACTCCATTCACTTCGCACAGTGAATTGAAGTGTTGGAACAGACTGCTTCTCTTTCAGAGAAATGCATGTGAGTTTCTTGTCAATGCTTATAATTAGCTTAAAGCACTTTCAAAGGAAAGTGATTTTCTCTGAAAGTACAGCATTTAGAAAGTGAAGCAACACTCCATTCACTTCGCACAGTGAATTGAAGTGTTGGAACAGACTCCTTCTCTTTCAGAGAAATTCATGTGAGTTGCTGGTGAATGCTCGTAAGTAGCATAAGGCATTTTCAAAGGAAAGTGATTTTTTCTGAAAGTACAGCATTGAGAAAGTGAAGCAACACTCCATTCACTTCGCACAGTGAATTGAAGTGTTGGAACAGACTGCTTCTATTTCAGAGAAACTCATGTGAGTTGCTGGTGAATGCTTGTAAGTAGTTTAAGGCACTTTCAAAGGGAAGTGATTTTCTCTGAAAGTACAACAATTAGAAAGTGAAGCAACACTCCATTCACTTCGCACAGTGAATTGAAATGTTGGAACAGACTGCTTCTCTTTCAGAGAAACGAATGTAAGTTTCTTCTAAATGCTTGTAAGTAGCTTAAGGCAGTTTCAAAGGAAAGTGATTTTCTCTGAAATTACAGCATTTAGAAAGTGAAGCAACACTTCATTCACTACGCACAGTGAATTGAAGTGTTGGAACAGACTGCTTCTCTTTCAGAGAAACTCATGTGAGTGGCTGGTGAATGCTTGTATGCAGCTTAAGGTACTTTGAAAGGAAAGTGATTTTCTCTGAAAGTACAGCATTTAGAAAATAACGCAACACTCCATTCACTTCGCACAGTGAATTGAAGTGTTGGAACAGACTGCTTCTCTTTCAGAGAAACTCATGTGAGTTGCTGGTGAATGCTTGTATGTAGGTGAAGGTAGTTTCATAAGAAAGTGATTTTCTCTGAAAGTACAGCATTTAGAAAGTGAAGCAATACTCCATTCACTTCGCACAGTGAATTGAAGTGTTGGAACAGACTGCTTCTCTTTCAGAGAAATGCATGTGAGTTTCTTGTGAATGCTTATAATTAGCTTAAAGCACTTTCAAAGGAAAGTAATTTTCTCTGAAAGTACAGCATTTAGAAAGTGAAGCAACACTCCATTCACTTCGCACAGTGAATTGAAGTGTTGGAACACACTGCTTCTCTTTCAGAGAAATGCATGTGAGTTGCTGGTGAATGCTCGTAAGTAGCTTAAGGCAGTTTCAAAGAAAGTGATTTACTCTGAAAGTACAGCATTGAGAAAGTGAAGCAACACTCCATTCACTTCGCACAGTGAATTGAAGAGTTGGAACAGACTGCTTCTCTTGCAGAAAACTCATGTGAGTTGCTGGTGAATGCTTGTATGTAGCTGAAGGTAGTTTCAAAGGAAAGTGATTTTCTCTGAAAGTACAGCATTTAGAAAGTGAAGCAACACTCCATTCACTTCGCACAGTGAATTGAAGTGTTGGAACAGACTGCTTCTCTTTCAGAGAAACTCATGTGAGTTGCTGGTGAATGCTTGTAAGTAGCTTAAGGTACATTGAAAGGAAAGTGATTTTCTCTGAGAGTACAACATTTAGAATGTGAAGCAACACTGCATTCACTTCGCACACTGAATTGAAATGTTGGAACAGACTGCTTCTCTTTCAGAGAAACGCATGTGAGTTGCTGGTGAATGCTTGTAAGTAGCTTAAGGCACTTTCAAGGGAAAGTGATTTTCTCTGAACGAACAGCATTTAGAAAGTGAAGCAACACTCCATTCACTTCGCACAGTGAACTGAAGTGTTGGAACAGACTGCTTTTCTTTCAGAGAAATGCATGTGAGTTGCTGGTGAATGATTGTAAGTAGCTTAAGGCAGTTTCAAAGGAAAGTGATTTTCTCTGAAAGTACAGCATTTAGAATGTGAAGCAACACTCCATTCACATCGCACAGTGAATTGAAGTGTTGGAACAAACTGCTTCTCTTTCAGAGAAACTCATCTGAGTTGCTGCTGAATGCTTGTAAGTAGCTTAAGGTACTTTGAAAGGAAAGGGATTTTCTTGAAAGTACAGCATTTAGAAAGTGACGCAACACTCCATTCACTTCGCACAGTGAATTGAAGTGTTGGAACAGACTGCTTCTCTTTCAGAGAAACTCATGTGAGTTACTGGTGAATGCTTGTACCTTAAGGTACATTGAAGGGAAAGTGATTTTCTCAGAGAGTACAGCATTTAGAAAGTGACGCAACACTCCATTCACTTCGCACAGTGAATTGAAGTGTTGGAACAGCCTGCTTCTCTTTCAGAGAAACGCATGTGAGTTGCTTGTGAATGCTTCTAAGTAGCTTAAGGCACATTCAAAGGACAGTGATTTTCTCTGAAAGTACAGCATTTAGAAAGTGAAGCAACACTCCATTCACTTCGCACAGTGAATTGAAATGTTGGAACAGACTGCCTCTCTTTCAGAGAAACTCAGGTCAGTTGATGGTCAATGCTTGTAAGTAGCTTAGGGCACTTTCAAAGTAAAGTGATTTTCTCTGAAAGTACAGCATTTAGAAAGTGAAACAACAACACATTCACTTCGCACAGTGAACTGAAGTGTTGGAACAGACTGCTTCTCTTTCAGAGAAACTCATGTGAGTAGCTGGTGAATGCTTGTTTGTAGCGTAAGATATGTTGAAAGGAAAGTGATTTTCCCTGAAAGTACAGCATTTAAATAGTGAAGCAACACTCCATTCACTTCGCACAGTGAATTGAGGTGTTGGATCAGACTGCTTCTCTTTCAGAGAAACTCATGTGAGTTGCTGGTGAATGCTTGTAAGTAACTTAAGGCAGTTTCAAAGAAAAATGATTTTCTCTGAAAGTACAGCATTTAGAAAGTGAAGCAACTCCATTCACTTTGCACAGTGAATTTAAGTGTTGGAACAGACTGCTTCTCTTTCAGAGAAACTCATGTGAGTTGCTGGTGAATGCTTATAGTTAGCTTTAGGCACTTTCAAAAGAAAGTGATTTTCTCTGAAAGTACGGCATTTAGAAAGTGAAGCAACACTCCATTCACTTCCGACAGTGAATTGAAATGTTGGAACAGACTGCTTCTCTTTCAGAGAAATGCATGTGAGTTGCTAGTGAATGCTTGGAAGTAGCTTAAGGCACTTTCAAAGGAAAGAGATTTTCTCTGAAAGTACAGCATTTAAAAAGTGAAGCAACACTCCATTCACTTCACACAGTGAATTGAAGTTTTGGAACAGACTGCTTCTCTTTCAGAAAAATGATTCTGAGTTGCTCGTGAATGCTTGTAAGTAGCTTAAGGCACTTATAAAAAAGTGATTTTCTCTGAAAGTAAAGCATTTAGAAAGCGAAGCAACACTCCATTCACTTCTCACAGTGAATTGAAGTGTTGGAACCGATTGCTTCTCGTTCAGAGAAAGGCATGTAAGTTTCTGGTGAATGCTTGTATGTAGCTTAAGGCAGTTTCAAAGGAAAGTGATTTTCTTTCAAAGTACATCATTTAGAAAGTGAAGCAACACTCCATTCACTTCACACAGTGAATTGAAGTTTTGGAACAGACTGCTTCTCTTTCAAAGAAATGCATGTGAATTGCTGGTGAATGCATGTAAGTAGCTTAAGGCACTTTCAAAGGAAAGTGATTTTCTGTGAAAGGACAGCATTGAGAAAGTGAATCAACTCTCCATTCACTTTGCAGAGTGAATTGCAATGTTGGAACAGACTGCTTCTCTTTCAGAGAAATGCATGTGAGTTGCTGGAGAATGCTTGTAAGTAACTTAAGGCACTTTCAAAGGAAAGTGATTTTCTCTGAAAGTACAGCATTTAGAAAGTGAAACAACAACACATTCACTTCGCACAGTGAATTGAAGTGTTGGAACAGACTGCTTCTCTTTCAGAGAAACTCATGTGATTTGCTGGTGAATGCTTGTTTTTAGCTGAAGGTACTTTGAAAGGAAAGTGATTTTCCCTGAAAGTACAGCATTTAAATAGTGAAGCAACACTCCATTCACTTCGCACAGTGAATGAGGTGTTGGATCAGACTGCTTCTCTTTCAGAGAAACTCATGTGAGTTGCTGGTGAATGCTTGTAAGTAACTTAAGGCAGTTTCAAAGAAAAATGATTTTCTCTGAAAGTACAGCATTTAGAAAGTGAAGCAACTCCATTCACTTTGCACAGTGAATTTAAGTGTTGGAACAGACTGCTTCTCTTTCAGAGAAACTCATGTGAGTTGCTGGTGAATGCTTATAGTTAGCTTTAGGCACTTTCAAAAGAAAGTGATTTTCTCTGAAAGTACGGCATTTAGAAAGTGAAGCAACACTCCATTCACTTCCGACAGTGAATTGAAATGTTGGAACAGACTGCTTCTCTTTCAGAGAAATGCATGTGAGTTGCTAGTGAATGCTTGGAAGTAGCTTAAGGCACTTTCAAAGGAAAGAGATTTTCTCTGAAAGTACAGCATTTAAAAAGTGAAGCAACACTCCATTCACTTCACACAGTGAATTGAAGTTTTGGAACAGACTGCTTCTCTTTCAGAAAAATGATTCTGAGTTGCTCGTGAATGCTTGTAAGTAGCTTAAGGCACTTATAAAAAAGTGATTTTCTCTGAAAGTAAAGCATTTAGAAAGCGAAGCAACACTCCATTCACTTCTCACAGTGAATTGAAGTGTTGGAACCGATTGCTTCTCTTTCAGAGAAAGGCATGTAAGTTTCTGGTGAATGCTTGTATGTAGCTTAAGGCAGTTTCAAAGGAAAGTGATTTTCTTTCAAAGTACATCATTTAGAAAGTGAAGCAACACTCCATTCACTTCACACAGTGAATTGAAGTTTTGGAACAGACTGCTTCTCTTTCAAAGAAATGCATGTGAATTGCTGGTGAATGCATGTAAGTAGCTTAAGGCACTTTCAAAGGAAAGTGATTTTCTCTGAAAGGACAGCATTGAGAAAGTGAATCAACTCTCCATTCACTTCGCAGAGTGAATTGCAATGTTGGAACAGACTGCTTCTCTTTCAGAGAAATGCATGTGAGTTGCTGGAGAATGCTTGTAAGTAACTTAAGGCACTATCAAAGGAAAGTGATTTTCTCTGAAAGTACAGCATTTAGAAAGTGAAACAACAACACATTCACTTCGCACAGTGAATTGAAGTGTTGGAACAGACTGCTTCTCTTTCAGAGAAACTCATGTGATTTGCTGGTGAATGCTTGTTTTTAGCTGAAGGTACTTTGAAAGGAAAGTGATTTTCCCTGAAAGTACAGCATTTAAAAAGTGAAGCAACACTCCAATCACTCGCACAGTGAATTGAAGTGTTGGAACAGACTGCTTCTCTTTCAGAGAAACTCATGTGAGTTGCTGGTGAATGCTTGTAAGTAGCTTAAGGTACATTGAAAGGAAAGTGATTTTCTCTGAGAGTACAACATTTAGAATGTGAAGCAACACTGCATTCACTTCGCACACTGAATTGAAGTGTTGGAACAGACTGCTTCTCTTTCAGAGAAACGCATGTGAGTTGCTGGTGAATGCTTGTAAGTAGCTTAAGGCACTTTCAAGGGAAAGTGATTTTCTCTGAACGAACAGCATTTAGAAAGTGAAGCAACACTCCATTCACTTCGCACAGTGAACTGAAGTGTTGGAACAGACTGCTTTTCTTTCAGAGAAATGCATGTGAGTTGCTGGTGAATGATTGTAAGTAGCTTAAGGCAGTTTCAAAGGAAAGTGATTTTCTCTGAAAGTACAGCATTTAGAATGTGAAGCAACACTCCATTCACATCGCACAGTGAATTGAAGTGTTGGAACAAACTGCTTCTCTTTCAGAGAAACTCATCTGAGTTGCTGCTGAATGCTTGTAAGTAGCTTAAGGTACTTTGAAAGGAAAGGGATTTTCTTGAAAGTACAGCATTTAGAAAGTGACGCAACACTCCATTCACTTCGCACAGTGAATTGAAGTGTTGGAACAGACTGCTTCTCTTTCAGAGAAACTCATGTGAGTTACTGGTGAATGCTTGTACCTTAAGGTACATTGAAGGGAAAGTGATTTTCTCAGAGAGTACAGCATTTAGAAAGTGACGCAACACTCCATTCACTTCGCACAGTGAATTGAAGTGTTGGAACAGCCTGCTTCTCTTTCAGAGAAACGCATGTGAGTTGCTTGTTTATGCTTCTAAGTAGCTTAAGGCACATTCAAAGGACAGTGATTTTCTCTGAAAGTACAGCATTTAGAAAGTGAAGCAACACTCCATTCACTTCGCACAGTGAATTGAAATGTTGGAACAGACTGCCTCTCTTTCAGAGAAACTCAGGTCAGTTGATGGTCAATGCTTGTAAGTAGCTTAGGGCACTTTCAAAGTAAAGTGATTTTCTCTGAAAGTACAGCATTTAGAAAGTGAAACAACAACACATTCACTTCGCACAGTGAACTGAAGTGTTGGAACAGACTGCTTCTCTTTCAGAGAAACTCATGTGAGTAGCTGGTGAATGCTTGTTTGTAGCGTAAGATATGTTGAAAAGAAAGTGATTTTCCCTGAAAGTACAGCATTTAAATAGTGAAGCAACACTCCATTCACTTCGCACAGTGAATTGAGGTGTTGGATCAGACTGCTTCTCTTTCAGAGAAACTCATGTGAGTTGCTGGTGAATGCTTGTAAGTAACTTAAGGCAGTTTCAAAGAAAAATGATTTTCTCTGAAAGTACAGCATTTAGAAAGTGAAGCAACTCCATTCACTTTGCACAGTGAATTTAAGTGTTGGAACAGACTGCTTCTCTTTCAGAGAAACTCATGTGAGTTGCTGGTGAATGCTTATAGTTAGCTTTAGGCACTTTCAAAAGAAAGTGATTTTCTCTGAAAGTACGGCATTTAGAAAGTGAAGCAACACTCCATTCACTTCCGACAGTGAATTGAAATGTTGGAACAGACTGCTTCTCTTTCAGAGAAATGCATGTGAGTTGCTAGTGAATGCTTGGAAGTAGCTTAAGGCACTTTCAAAGGAAAGAGATTTTCTCTGAAAGTACAGCATTTAAAAAGTGAAGCAACACTCCATTCACTTCACACAGTGAATTGAAGTTTTGGAACAGACTGCTTCTCTTTCAGAAAAATGATTCTGAGTTGCTCGTGAATGCTTGTAAGTAGCTTAAGGCACTTATAAAAAAGTGATTTTCTCTGAAAGTAAAGCATTTAGAAAGCGAAGCAACACTCCATTCACTTCTCACAGTGAATTGAAGTGTTGGAACCGATTGCTTCTCTTTCAGAGAAAGGCATGTAAGTTTCTGGTGAATGCTTGTATGTAGCTTAAGGCAGTTTCAAAGGAAAGTGATTTTCTTTCAAAGTACATCATTTAGAAAGTGAAGCAACACTCCATTCACTTCACACAGTGAATTGAAGTTTTGGAACAGACTGCTTCTCTTTCAAAGAAATTCATGTGAATTGCTGGTGAATGCATGTAAGTAGCTTAAGGCACTTTCAAAGGAAAGTGATTTTCTCTGAAAGGACAGCATTGAGAAAGTGAATCAACTCTCCATTCACTTCGCAGAGTGAATTGCAATGTTGGAACAGACTGCTTCTCTTTCCGAGAAATGCATGTGAGTTGCTGGAGAATGCTTGTAAGTAACTTAAGGCACTTTCAAAGGAAAGTGATTTTCTCTGAAAGTACAGCATTTAGAAAGTGAAACAACAACACATTCACTTCGCACAGTGAATTGAAGTGTTGGAACAGACTGCTTCTCTTTCAGAGAAACTCATGTGATTTGCTGGTGAATGCTTGTTTTTAGCTGAAGGTACTTTGAAAGGAAAGTGATTTTCCCTGAAAGTACAGCATTTAAAAAGTGAAGCAACACTCCAATCACTCGCACAGTGAATTGAAGTGTTGGAACAGACTGCTTCTCTTTCAGAGAAACTCATGTGAGTTGCTGGTAAATGCTTGAAGTAGCTTAAGGCACTTTCAAAGGAAAGTGATTTTCTCTGAAAGTACAGCATTTAGAAAGTGAAGCAACACTCCATTCACTTTGCACAGTGAATTGAAGTGATGGAACAGACTGCTTCTCTTTCAGAGAAATGCATGTGAGTTTCTTGTGAATGCTTATAATTAGCTTAAGGCACTTTCAAGGGAAAGTGATTTTCTCTGAAAGGACAGCATTTAGAACGTAAAGCAATACTCCATTCACTTCGCACAGTGAATTGAAATGCTGGAACAGACTGCTTCTCTTTCAGAGAAATGCATGTGAGTTGCTGGTGAATGCTTGTAAGTAGCTTAAGGCACGTTGAAAGGAAAGTGATTTTCTCTGAAAGTACAGCATTTTGAAAGTGAAGCAACACTCCATTCACTTCGCAAAGTAAATTGAACTGTTGGAACAGACTGCTTCTCTTTCAGAAAAATGATTGTGAGTTGCTGGTGAATGCTTGCAAGTAGCTTAAGGCAGTTTCAAAGGAACGTGATTTTCTCTGAAAGTACAGCATTTAGAAAGTGAAGCAACACTCCATTCCCTTCGCACAGTGAATTGAAGTGTTGGAACAGACTTCCTCTCTTTCAGAGAAATGCATGTGAGTTGCTGGTAAATGCTTGTAAGTAGCTGAAGGCACGTTGAAAGGAAAGTGATTTTCTCTGAAAGTAGAGAATTTTGAAAGTGAAGCAACCCTCCATTCACTTCGCACAGTGAATTGAACTGTTGGAACAGACTGCTTCTCTTTCAGAAAAATGATTGTGAGTTGCTGGTTAATGCTTGCAAGTAGCTTAAGACAGTTTCAAAGGAACGTGATTTTCTCTGAAAGTACAGCATTTAGAAAGTGAAGCAACACTTCATTCCCTTCGCCCAGTGAATTGAAGTGTTGGAACAGACTGCTTCTCTTTCAGAGAAATGCATGTGAGTTGCTGGTGAATACTTGTAAGTAGCTTAAGGCAGTTTCAAAATAAAGTGATTTTCTCTGAAAGTACAGCATTTAGAAAGTGAAGCAACACTCCATTCATTTCGCACAGTGAAATGAAGTGTTGGAACAGACTGCCTCTCTTTCAGAGAAACTCATGTGTTTTGCTGGTCAATGCTTGTAAGTAGCTTAAGGCACTTTCAAAGGAAAGTGATTTTCTCTGAAAGTACAGCATTTAGAAAATGAAGCAACAATCCATTCACTTCGCAGAGTAATTGAAGTGTTGTATCAGACTGCTTTTCCTCAGAGAAATGCATGTGAGCTTCTTGTGAATGCTTGTAATTAGATTAAGGCACTTTAAAAGGAAAGCGATTTTCTCTGAAGTACAGCATGTAGAAAGTGAAACAACAACACATTCACTTCGCACAGTGAATTGAAGTGTTGGAACAGACTGCTTCTCTTTCAGAGAAACTCATGTGAGTTGCTGGTGAATGCTTGTAAGTAGCTTAAGGCAGTTTCAAAGGAACGTGATTTTCTCTGAAAGTATAGCATTTAGAAAGTGAAGCAACTGCATTCACTTTGCACAGTGAATTGAAGTGTTGGAACAGACTGCTTCTCTTTCAGTGAAACTCATGTGAGTTGCTGGTGAATGCTTACAATTAGCTTTAGGCACTTTCAAAGGAAAGTGATTTTCTCTGAAAATACAGCATTTAGAAAGTGAAAAAACAACACATTCACTTCGCACAGTGAATTGAAGTGTTGGAAAAGCCTGCTTCTCTTTCTGAAAAATGATTCTGAGTTGCTCGTGAATTCTTATAGTTAGCTTTAGGCACTTTCAAAGGAAAGTGATTTTCTCTGAAAGGACAGCATTTAGAAAGTGAAGCAACACTCCATTCACTTCCCACAGTGAATTGAAATGTTGGAAGAGACTGCTTCACTTTCAGAGAAATGCATGTGAGTTGCTAGTGAATGCTTGTAAGTAGCTTAAGGCACTATAAAAGGAAAGTGATTTTCTCTGAAAGTACAGCATTTTGAAAGTGAAGCAACCCTCCATTCACTTCGCACAGTGAATTGAAGTGTTGGAACAGACTGCTTCTCTTTCAGAGAAACTCATGTGAGTTGCTGGTGAATGCTTGTAAGTACCTTGAGGCACTTTCAAAGTAAAGTGATTTTCTCTGAAAGTACAGCATTTAGAAAGTGAAGCAACACTCCATTCACTTCGCACAGTGAATTGAAGTGTTGGAACAGACTGCTTCTCTTTCAGAGAAACACATGTGAATTTCTGTGGAATGCTTGTAAGTAGCTTAAGGCACTTTCAAAGGAAAGTGATTATCTCTGTAACTACAGCATTTAGAAAGTGAAGAAACACTCCATTCACTTCGCACAGTGAATAGAAGTGTTGTAACAGACTGCTTCTCTTTCAGAGAAATGCATGTGAGTTGCTGGGGAATGATTGTAAGTAGCTTAAGGCACTTTCAAAGGAAAGTGATTTTCTCTGAAAGTACAGCATTTAGAAAGTGAAGCAACACTCCATTCACTTCGCACAGTGAATTGAAGTGTTGGAACAGACTACTTCTCTTTCAGAGAAACTCATGTGAGTTGCTGGTGAATGCTTGTAAGTACCTGAAGGCACTTTCCAAGGAAAGTGATTTTCTCTGAAAGTACAGCATTTAGAAAGTGAAGAAACACTCCATTCACTTCGCACAGTGAACTGAAGTGTTGGAACAGACTGATTCTCTTTCAGAAAAATGCATGTGAATTTCTTGTGAATGCTTATAGTTAGCTTAAGGCACTTTCAAAGGAAAGTGATTTTCTCTGAAAGGACAGCATTTAGAAAGTGAAGCAACACTCCATTCACTTCGCACAGTGAATTGAAGTGTTGGAACAAACTGCTTCTCTTTCAGATAAACTCATGTGAGTTGCTGTTGAATGCTTGTAAGTAGCTTAAGGCACTTTCAAAGGAAAGTGATTTTCTCTGAAAGTACAGCATTTAGAAAGTGATGCAACACTACATTCACTTTGCACAGTGAATTGAAGTGTTGGAACAGACTGCTTCTCTTTCAGAAAAACGCATGTGATTTGCTGGTGAATGCTTTTAAGTAGCTTAAGGCAGTTTCAATAGAAAGTGATTATCTCTGTAACTACAGCATTTAGAAATTGAATCAACACTCCATTCACTTCGCACAGTGAATTGAAGTGTTGGAACAGACTGCTTCTCTTTCAGAGGAACTCATGTGAGTTGCTGGTGAATGCTTGTAAGCAGCTGAAGGCACTTTCAAAGGATAGTGATTTTTTCTGAAAGTACAGCATTACAAACTGAAGAAAAACTCCATTCACTTTGCACAGTGAATTGAAGTGTTGGAACAGACTGCTTCTCTTTCAGAGAAATGCATGTGAGTTTCTTGTGAATGCTTATAATCAGCTTAAGGCACTTTCAAAGGAAAGTGATTTTCTCTGAAAGGACAGCATTTAGAAAGTGAAGCAACACTCCATTCACTTCGCACAGTGTATTGAAATGGTGGAACAGACTGCTTCTCTTTCAGAGAAATGCATGTGAGTTGCTGGTGAATGATTGTAAGTAGCTTAAGGCTGTTTCAAAAAAAGTGATTTTCTCTGAAAGTACAGCATTTAGAAAGTGAAGCAACACTCCATTCACTTCGCACAGTGAATTGAAGTGTTGGAACAGACTGCTTCTCTTTCAGAGAAACTCATGTGAGTTGCAGGTGAATGCTTGTAAGTAGCTTAAAGCAGTTTCAAAGGAAAGTGATTTTCTCTGAAAGTACAGCATTTAGAAAGTGAAGCAACACTCCATTCACTTTGCACAGTGAATTGAAGTGTTGGAACAGACTGCTTCTCTTTCAGAGAAACTCATGTGAGTTGCTGGTGAATGCTTGTATGTAGCTGAAGGTAGTTTCAAAGGAAAGTGATTTTCTCTGAAAGTACAGCATTTAGAAAGTGAAGCAACACTCCATTCACTTCGCACAGTGAATTGAAGTGTTGGAACAGACTGCTTCTCTATCAGAGAAACTCATGTGAGTTGCTGGTGAATACTTGTAAGTAGCTTAAGGTACATTGAAAGGAAAGTGATTTTCTCTGAGAGTACAACATTTAGAATGAGAAGCAACACTGCATTCACTTCGCACATTGAATTGAAGTGTTGGAACAGACTGCTTCTCTTTCAGAGAAACGCATGTGAGTTGCTGGTGAATGCTTGTAAGTAGCTTAAGGCACTTTCAAGGGAAAGTGATTTTCTCTGAATGAACAGCATTTAGAAAGTGAAGCAACACTCCATTCACTTAGCACAGTGAACTGAAGTGTTGGAACAGACTGCTTTTCTTTCAGAGAAATGCATGTGAGTTTCTGGTCAATGCTTGTAAGTAGCTTAAGGCAGTTTCAAAGGAAAGTGATTTTCTCTGAAAGTACAGCATTTAGAATGTGAAAAAAACAACACATTCACTTCGCACAGTGAATTGAAGTGTTGGAACAAACTGCTTCTCTTTCAGAGAAACTCATCTGAGTTGCTGCTGAATGCTTGTAAGTAGCTTAAGGTACTTTGAAAGGAAAGGGATTTTCTTGAAAATACAGCATTTAGAAAGTGACGCAACACTCCATTCATTTCGCACAGTGAATTGAAGTGTTGGATCAGAATGCTTCTCTTTCAGAGAAACTCATGTGAGTTACTGGTGAATGCTTGTACCTTAAGGTACATTGAAAGGAAAGTGATTTTCTCAGAGAGTACAGCATTTAGAAAGTGACGCAACACTCCATTCACTTCTCACAGTGAATTGAAGTGTTGGAACAGCCTGCTTCTCTTTCAGAGAAACGCATGTGAGTTGCTGGTGAATGCTTCTAAGTAGCTTAAGGCACATTCAAAGGACAGTGATTTTCTCTGAAAGTACAGCATTTAGAAAGTGAAGCAACACTCCATTCACTTCGCACAGTGAATTGAATTGCTGGAACAGACTGCCTCTCTTTCAGAGAAACTCAGGTCAGTTGATGGTCAATGCTTGTAAGTAGCTTAAGGCACTTTCAAAGTAAAGTGATTTTCTCTGAAAGTACAGCATTTAGAAAGTGAAACAACAACACATTCACTTCGCACAGTGAACTGAAGTGTTGGAACAGACTGCTTCTCTTTCAGAGAAACTCATGTGAGTAGCTGGTGAATGCTTGTTTGTAGCGTAAGATGTGTTGAAAGGAAAGTGATTTTCCCTGAAAGTACAGCATTTAAATAGTGAAGCAACACACCATTCACTTCGCACAGTGAATTGAGGTGTTGGATCAGACTGCTTCTCTTTCAGAGAAACTCATGTGAGTTGCTGGTGAATGCTTGTAAGTAACTTAAGGCAGTTTCAAAGAAAAATGATTTTCTCTGAAAGTACAGCATTTAGAAAGTGAAGCAACTCCATTCACTTTGCACAGTGAATTTAAGTGTTGGAACAGACTGCTTCTCTTTCAGAGAAACTCATGTGAGTTGCTGGTGAATGCTTATAGTTAGCTTTAGGCACTTTAAAAGGAAAGTGATTTTCTCTGAAAGTACAGCATTTAGAAAGTGAAGCAACACTCCATTCACTTCCGACAGTGAATTGAAATGTTGGAACAGACTGCTTCTCTTTCAGAGAAATGCATGTGAGTTGCTAGTGAATGCTTGTAAGTAGCTTAAGGCACTTTAAAAGGAAAGTGATTTTCTCTGAAAGTACAGCATTTTGAAAGTGAAGCAACCCTCCATTCACTTCGTACAGTGAATGGAAGTGTTGGAACCTACTGCTTCTCTTTCAGAGAAACTCATGTGAGTTGCTGCTGAATGCTTGTAAGTAGCTTAAGGTACTTTGAAAGGAAAGTGATTTTCTCGGAAAGTACAGCATTTAGAAAGTGACGCAACACTCCATTCACTTCGCACAGTGAATTGAAGTGTGGGACCAGACTGCTTCTCTTTCATAGAAACTCTTGTGAGTTGCTGGTGAATGCTTGAAAGTAGCTTAAGGCACTTTCAAAGGAAAGAGATTTTCTCTGAAAGTACAGCATTTAAAAAGTGAAGCAACACTCCATTCACTTTGCACAGTGAATTGAAGTTTTGGAACAGACTGCTTCTCTTTCAGAAAAATATTCTGAGTTGCTCGTGAATGCTTGTAAGTAGCTTAAGGCACTTATAAAAAAGTGATTTTCTCTGAAAGTAAAGCATTTAGAAAGCGAAGCAACACTCCATTCACTTCTCACAGTGAATTTAAGTGTTGGAACCTATTGCTTCTCTTTCAGAGAAAGGCATGTAAGTTTCTGGTGAATGCTTGTATGTAGCTTAAGGCAGTTTCAAAGGAAAGTGATTTTCTTTCAAAGTACATCATTTAGAAAGTGAAGCAACACTCCATTCACTTCACACAGTGAATTGAAGTTTTGGGACAGACTGCTTCTCTTTCAAAGAAATGCATGTGAATTGCTGGTGAATGCATGTAAGTAGCTTAAGGCACTTTCAAAGGAAAGTGATTTTCTCTGAAAGGACAGCTTTGAGAAAGTGAATCAACTCTCCATTCACTTCGCAGAGTGAATTGCAATGTTGGAACAGACTGCTTCTCTTTCAGAGAAATGCATGTGAGTTGCTGGAGAATGCTTGTAAGTAACTTAAGGCACTTTCAAAGGAAAGTGATTTTCACTGAAAGTACAGCATTTAGAAAGTGAAACAACAACACATTCACTTCGCACAGTGAATTGAAGTGTTGGAACAGACTGCTTCTCTTTCAGAGAAACTCATGTGATTTGCTGGTGAATGCTTGTTTTTAGCTGAAGGTACTTTGAAAGGAAAGTGATTTTCCCTGAAAGTACAGCATTTAAAAAGTGAAGCAACACTCCAATCACTTCGCACAGTGAATTGAAGTGTTGGAACAGACTGCTTCTCTTTCAGAGAAACTCATGTGAGTTGCTGGTAAATGCTTGAAGTAGCTTAAGGCACTTTCAAAGGAAAGTGATTTTCTCTGAAAGTACAGCATTTAGAAAGTGAAGCAACACTCCATTCACTTTGCACAGTGAATTGAAGTGTTGGAACAGACTTCCTCTCTTTCAGAGAAATGCATGTGAGTTGCTGGTAAATGCTTGTAAGTAGCTGAAGGCACATTGAAAGGAAAGTGATTTTCTCTGAAAGTAGAGAATTTTGAAAGTGAAGCAACCCTCCATTCACTTCGCACAGTGAATTGAACTGTTGGAACAGACTGCTTCTCTTTCAGAAAAATGATTGTGAGTTGCTCGTGAATTCTTATAGTTAGCTTTAGGCACTTTCAAAGGAAAGTGATTTTCTCTGAAAGTACAGCATTTAGAAAGTGAAGCAACACTCCATTCACTTCGCACAGTGAATTGAAGTGTTGGAACAGACTGCTTCTCTTTCAGAGAAACGCATGTGAATTTCTGTGGAATGCTTGTAAGTAGCTTAAGGCACTTTCAAAGGAAAGTTATTATCTCTGTAACTACAGCATTTAGAAAGTGAAGAAACACTCCATTCACTTCGCACAGTGAATAGAAGTGTTGTAACAGACTGCTTCTCTTTCAGAGAAATGCATGTGAGTTGCTGGGGAATGATTGTAAGTAGCTTAAGGCACTTTCAAAGGAAAGTGATTTTCTCTGAAAGTACAGCATTTAGAAAGTGAAGCAACACTCCATTCACTTCGCACAGTGAATTGAAGTGTTGGAACAGACTACTTCTCTTTCAGAGAAACTCATGTGAGTTGCTGGTGAATGCTTGTAAGTACCTGAAGGCACTTTCCAAGGAAAGTGATTTTCTCTGAAAGTACAGCATTTAGAAAGTGAAGAAACACTCCATTCACTTCGCACAGTGAATTGAAGTGTTGGAACAGACTGATTCTCTTTCAGAAAAATGCATGTGAATTTCTTGTGAATGCTTATAGTTAGCTTAAGGCACTTTCAAAGGAAAGTGATTTTCTCTGAAAGGACAGCATTTAGAAAGTGAAGCAACACTCCATTCACTTCGCACAGTGAATTGAAGTGTTGGAACAGACTGCTTCTCTTTCAGATAAACTCATGTGAGTTGCTCTTGAATGCTTGTAAGTAGCTTAAGGCACTTTCAAAGGAAAGTGATTTTCTCTGAAAGTACAGCATTTAGAAAGTGATGCAACACAACATTCACTTTGCACAGTGAATTGAAGTGTTGGAACAGACTGCTTCTCTTTCAGAAAAACGCATGTGATTTGCTGGTGAATGCTTGTAAGTAGCTTAAGGCAGTTTCAATAGAAAGTGATTATCTCTGTAACTACAGCATTTAGAAATTGAATCAACACTCCATTCACTTCGCACAGTGAATTGAAGTGTTGGAACAGACTGCTTCTCTTTCAGAGAAACTCATGTGAGTTGCTGGTGAATGCTTGTAAGTAGCTGAAGGCACTTTCAAAGGAAAGTGATTTTTTCTGTAAGTACAGCATTACAAACTGAAGAAAAACTCCATTCACTTTGCACAGTGAATTGAAGTGTTGGAACAGACTGCTTCTCTTTCAGAGAAATGCATGTGAGTTTCTTGTGAATGCTTATAATCAGCTTAAGGCACTTTCAAAGGAAAGTGATTTTCTCTGAAAGGACAGCATTTAGAAAGTGAAGCAACACTCCATTCACTTTGCACAGTGTATTGAAATGGTGGAACAGACTGCTTCTCTTTCAGAGAAATGCATGTGACTTGCTGGTGAATGATTGTAAGTAGCTTAAGGCTGTTTCAAAGGAAAGTGATTTTCTCTGAAAGTACAGCATTTAGAAAGTGAAGCAACACTCCATTCACTTCGCACAGTGAATTGAAGTGTTGGACCAGACTGCTTCTCTTTCAGAGAAATGCATGTGAGTTAATGGTGAATGCTTGTAAGCAGCTTAAGGCAGTTTAAAAGGAAATTGATTTTCTCTGAAAGTACAGCATTTAGAAAGTGAAGCAACACTCCATTTACTTCGCACAGTGAATTGATGTGTTGGACCAGACTCCTTCTATTTCAGAAAAACTCATGTGAGTTGCTCGTGAATGCTAGCACTTAGCTTAAGGTACTTTGAAAGGAAAGTGATTTTCTCTGAAAGGACAGCATTTAGAAAGTGACGCAATACTCCCTTCACTTCGCACAGTGAATTGAAGTGTTGGAACAGACTGCTTCTCTTTCAGAGAAATGCATGTGAGTTTCCTGTGAATGATTATAATCAGCCTAAGGCACTTTCAAAGGAAAGTGATTTTCTCTGAAAGGACAGCATTTAGAAAGTGAAGCAACACTCCATTCACTTCGCACAGTGAATTGAAGTGTTGCAACAGACTGCTTCTCTTTCAGAGAAACTCATGTGAGTTGCTGGTGAATGTTTGTAAGTATCTTAAGGCAGTTCCAAAGGAAAGTGATTTTCCCTGACAGTACAGCATTTAAAAAGTGAAGAAACACTCCATTCACTTCGCACAGTGAATTGAAGTGTTGGACCAGACTGCTTCTCTTTCAGAGAAACTCATGTGAGTTGCTGGTGAATGCTTGTAAGTAGCTTAAGGCAGTTTCAAAGAAAAGTGATTTTCTCTGAAATTACAGAATTTAGAAAGTGAAGCAACTGCATTCACTTTGCACAGTGAATTGAAGTGTTGGAACAGACTGCTTCTCTTTCAGTGAAACTCATGTGAGTTGCTGGTGAATGCTTATTGTTAGCTTAAGGCACTTTCAAAGGAAAATGATTTTCTCTGAAAGTACAGCATTTAGAAAGTGAAGCAACACTCCATTCACTTCGCACAGTGAATTGAAGTGTTGGAACAGACTGCTTCTCTTTCAGAAAAATGCATGTGAGTTGCTGGAGAATGCTTGCAAGTAGCTTAAGGCACTTTCAAAGGAAAGTGATTTTCTCTGAAAGGACAGCATTTAGAAAGTGAAGCAACACTCCTTTCACTTCGCACAGTGAATTGAAGTGTTGGACCAGACTGCTTCTCTTTAAGAGAAACTCATGTGAGTTGCTGGTGAATGCTTATAGTTAGCTTTAGGCACTTTCAAAGGAAAGTAATTTTCTCTGAAAGTACAGCATTTAGAAAGTGAAGCAACACTCCATTCACTTCGCACAGTGAATTGAAATGTTGGAACAGACTGCTTCACTTTCAGTGAAATGCATGTGAGTTGCTAGTGAATGCTTGTAAGTAGCTTAAGGCACTATAAAAGGAAAGTGATTTTCTCTGAAAGTACAGCATTTTGAAAGTGAAGCAACCCTCCATTCACTTCGCACAGTGACTTGAAGTGTTGGAACAGACTGCTTCTCTTTCAGAGAAACTCATGTGAGTTGCTGGTGAATGCTTGTAAGTACCTTGAGGCACTTTCAAAGTAAAGTGATTTTCTCTGAAAGTACAGCATTTAGAAAGTGAAGAAACACTCCATTCACTTCGCACAGTGAATTGAAGTGTTGGAACAGACTGATTCTCTTTCAGAAAAATGCATGTGAGTTTCTTATGAATGCTTATCGTTAGCTTAAGGCACTTTCAAAGGAAAGTGATTGTCTCTGAAAGTACAGTATTTAGAAAGTGAAGCAACACTCCATTCACTTCGCACAGTGAATTGAAGTGTTGGAACAGACTGATTCTCTTTCAGAAAAATGCATGTGAGTTTCTTGTGAATGCTTATAGTTAGCTTAAGGCACTTTCAAAGGAAAGTGATTTTGTCTGAAAGGACAGCATTTAGAAAGTGAAGCAACACTCCATTCACTTGGCACAGTGAATTGAAGTGTTGGAACAGACTGCTTCTCTTTAAGTGAAACTCATGTGAGTTGCTGCTGAATACTTGTAAGTAGCTTAAGGTACTTTGAAAGGAAAGTGATTTTCTCTGAAAGTACAGCATTTAGAAAGTGACGCAACACAAAATTCACTTCGCACAGTGAATTGAAGAGTTGGAACAGACTGCTTCTCATTCAGAGAAACTCATGTGAGTTGCTGCTGAATGCTTGTAAGTAGCTTAAGGTACTTTGAAAGGAAAGTGATTTTCTCGGAAAGTACAGCATTTAGAAAGTGACGCAACACTCCATTCACTTTGCACAGTGAATTGAAGTGTTGGAACAGACTGCTTCTCTTTCAGATAAACTCATGTGAGTTGCTGTTGAATGCTTGTAAGTAGCTTAAGGCACTTTCAAAAGAAAGTGATTTTCTCTGAAAGTACAGCATTTAGAAAGTGATGCAACACTACATTCACTTTGCACAGTGAATTGAAGTGTTGGAACAGACTGCTTCTCTTTCAGAAAAACGCATGTGATTTGCTGGTGAATGCTTGTAAGTAGCTTAAGGCAGTTTCAATAGAAAGTGATTATCTCTGTAACTACAGCATTTAGAAATTGAATCAACACTCCATTCACTTCGCACAGTGAATTGAAGTGTTGGAACAGACTGCTTCTCTATCAGAGAAACTCATGTGAGTTGCTGGTGAATGCTTGTAAGTAGCTGAAGGCACTTTCATAGGAAAGTGATTTTTTCTGAAAGTACAGCATTACAAACTGAAGAAAAACTCCATTCACTTTGCACAGTGAATTGAAGTGTTGGAACAGACTGCTTCTCTTTCAGAGAAATGCATGTGAGTTTCTTGTGAATGCTTATAATCAGCTTAAGGCACTTTCAAAGGAAAGTGATTTTCTCTGGAAGGACAGCATTTAGAAAGTGAAGCAACACTCCATTCACTTCGCACAGTGAATTGAAATGTTGGAACAGACTGCTTCTCTTTCAGAGAAATGCATGTGAGTTGCTGGTGAATGCTTGTGAGTAGCTTAAGGCTGTTTCAAGGGAAAGTGATTTTCTCTGAAAGTACAGCATTTAGAAAGTGAAGCAACACTCCATTCACTTCGCACAGTGAATTGAAGTGTTGGAACACACTGCTTCTCTTTCAGAGAAATGCATGTGAGTTTCCTGTGAATGCTTATAATCAGCCTAAGGCACTTTCAAAGGAAAGTGATTTTCTCTGAAAGGACAGCATTTAGAAAGTGAAGCAACACTCCATTCACTTCGCACAGTGAATTGAAATGTTGGAACAGACTGCTTCACTTTCAGTGAAATGCATGTGAGTTGCTAGTGAATGCTTGTAAGTAGCTTAAGGCACTATAAAAGGAAAGTGATTTTCTCTGAAAGTACAGCATTTTGAAAGTGAAGCAACCCTCCATTCACTTCGCACAGTGACTTGAAGTGTTGGAACAGACTGCTTCTCTTTCAGAGAAACTCATGTGAGTTGCTGGTGAATGCTTGTAAGTACCTTGAGGCACTTTCAAAGTAAAGTGATTTTCTCTGAAAGTACAGCATTTAGAAAGTGAAGAAACACTCCATTCACTTCGCACAGTGAATTGAAGTGTTGGAACAGACTGATTCTCTTTCAGAAAAATGCATGTGAGTTTCTTATGAATGCTTATCGTTAGCTTAAGGCACTTTCAAAGGAAAGTGATTTTCTCTGAAAGTACAGCATTTAGAAAGTGAAGCAACACTCCATTCACTTCGCACAGTGAATTGAAGTGTTGGAACAGACTGATTCTCTTTCAGAAAAATGCATGTGAGTTTCTTGTGAATGCTTATAGTTAGCTTAAGGCACTTTCAAAGGAAAGTGATTTTCTCTGAAAGGACAGCATTTAGAAAGTGAAGCAACACTCCATTCACTTCGCACAGTGAATTGAAGTGTTGGAACAGACTGCTTCTCTTTAAGCGAAACTCATGTGAGTTGCTGCTGAATACTTGTAAGTAGCTTAAGGTACTTTGAAAGGAAAGTGATTTTCTCTGAAAGTACAGCATTTAGAAAGTGACGCAACACACCATTCACTTCGCACAGTGAATTGAAGAGTTGGAACAGACTGCTTCTCATTCAGAGAAACTCATGTGAGATGCTGCTGAATGCTTGTAAGTAGCTTAAGGTACTTTGAAAGGAAAGTGATTTTCTCGGAAAATACAGCATTTAGAAAGTGACGCAACACTCCATTCACTTTGCACAGTGAATTGAAGTGTTGGAACAGACTGCTTCTCTTTCAGATAAACTCATGTGAGTTGCTGTTGAATGCTTGTAAGTAGCTTAAGGCACTTTCAAAGGAAAGTGATTTTCTCTGAAAGTAAAGCATTTAGAAAGTGATGCAACACTACATTCACTTTGCACAGTGAATTGAAGTGTTGGAACAGACTGCTTCTCTTTCAGAAAAACGCATGTGATTTTTGGTGAATGCTTTTAAGTAGCTTAAGGCAGTTTCAATAGAAAGTGATTATCTCTGTAACTACAGCATTTAGAAATTGAATCAACACTCCATTCACTTCGCACAGTGAATTGAAGTGTTGGAACAGACTGCTTCTCTATCAGAGAAACTCATGTGAGTTGCTGGTGAATGCTTGTAAGTAGCTGAAGGCACTTTCAAAGGAAAGTGATTTTTTCTGAAAGTACAGCATTACAAACTGAAGAAAAACTCCATTCACTTTGCACAGTGAATTGAAGTGTTGGAACAGACTGCTTCTCTTTCAGAGAAATGCATGTGAGTTTCTTGTGAATGCTTATAATCAGCTTAAGGCACTTTCAAAGGAAAGTGATTTTCTCTGAAAGGACAGCATTTAGAAAGTGAAGCAACACTCCATTCACTTCGCACAGTGAATTGAAGTGTTGGAACAGACTGCTTCTCTTTCAGAGAAATGCATGTGAGTTTCCTGTGAATGCTTATAATCAGCCTAAGGCACTTTCAAAGGAAAGTGATTTTCTCTGAAAGGACAGCATTTAGAAAGTGAAGCAACACTCCATTCACTTCGCACAGTGAATTGAAGTGTTGCAACAGACTGCTTCTCTTTCAGAGAAACTCATGTGAGTTGCTGGTGAATGTTTGTAAGTATCTTAAGGCAGTTCCAAAGGAAAGTGATTTTCCCTGACAGTACAGCATTTAAAAAGTGAAGCAACACTCCATTCACTTCGCACAGTGAATTGAAGTGTTGGACAAGACTGCTTCTCTTTCAGAGAAACTCATGTGAGTTGCTGGTGAATGCTTGTAAGTAGCTTAAGGCAGTTTCAAAGAAAAGTGATTTTCTCTGAAAGTACAGCATTTAGAAAGTGAAGCAACTGCATGCACTTTGCACAGTGAATTGAAGTGTTGGAACAGACTGCTTCTCTTTCAGTGAAACTCATGTGAGTTGCTGGTGAATGCTTAGAGTTAGCTTTAGGCACTTTCAAAGGAAAATGATTTTCTCTGAAAGTACAGCATTTAGAAAGTGAAGCAACACTCCATTCACTTCGCACAGTGAATTGAAGTGTTGGAACAGACTGCTTCTCTTTCAGAGAAATGCATGTGAGTTGCTGGAGAATGCTTGCAAGTAGCTTAAGGCACTTTCAAAGGAAAGTGATTTTCTCTGAAAGTACAGCATTTAGAAAGTGAAGCAACACTCCATTCACTTCGCACAGTAAATTGAAGTGTTGGACCAGACTGCTTCTCTTTCAGAGAAACTCATGTGAGTTGCTGGTGAATGCTTATAGTTAGCTTTAGGCACTTACAAAGGAAAGTGATTTTCTCTGAAATTACAGCATTTAGAAAGTGAAGCAACACTCCATTCACTTCGCACAGTGAATTGAAATGTTGGAACAGACTGCTTCACTTTCAGTGAAATGCATGTGAGTTGCTAGTGAATGCTTGTAAGTAGCTTAAGGCACTATAAAATGAAAGTGATTTTCTCTGAAAGTACAGCATTTTGAAAGTGAAGCAACCCTCCATTCACTTCGCACAGTGACTTGAAATGTTGGAAAAGACTGCTTCTCTTTCAGAGAAACTCATGTGAGTTGCTGGTGAATGCTTGTAAGTACCTTGAGGCACTTTCAAAGTAAATGATTTTCTCTGAAAGTACAGCATTTAGAAAGTGAAGAAACACTCCATTCACTTCGCACAGTGAATTGAAGTGTTGGAACAGACTGATTCTCTTTCAGAAAAATGCATGTGAGTTTCTTATGAATGCTTATCGTTAGCTTAAGGCACTTTCAAAGGAAAGTGATTTTCTCTGAAAGTACAGCATTTAGAAAGTGAAGCAACACTCCATTCACTTCGCAGAGTGAATTGAAGTGTTGGAACAGACTGATTCTCTTTCAGATAAATGCATGTGAGTTTCTTGTGAATGCTTATAGTTAGCTTAAGGCACTTTCAAAGGAAAGTGATTTTCTCTGAAAGGACAGCATTTAGAAAGTGAAGCAACACTCCATTCACTTCGCACAGTGAATTGAAGTGTTGGAACAGACTGCTTCTCTTTCAGCGAAACTCATGTGAGTTGCTGCTGAATACTTGTAAGTAGCTTAAGGTACTTTGAAAGGAAAGTGATTTTCTCTGAAAGTACAGCATTTAGAAAGTGACGCAACACACCATTCACTTCGCACAGTGAACTGAAGAGTTGGAACAGACTGCTTCTCTTTCAGAGAAATGCATGTGAGTTGCTGGTGAATGCTTGTAAGTAGCTTAAGGCTGTTTCAAAGGAAAGTGATTTTCTCTGAAAGTACAGCATTTAGAAAGTGAAGCAACACTCCATTCACTTCGCACAGTGAATTGAAGTGTTGGAACAGACTGCTTCTCTTTCAGAGAAATGCATGTGATTTGCTGGTGAATGCTTGTAAGCAGCTTAAGGCAGTTTAAAAAGAAAGTGATTTTTTCTGAAAGTACAGCATTTAGAAAGTGAAACAACAACACATTCACTTCGCACAGTGAATTGAAGTGTTGGAACACACTGCTTCTCTTTCAGAGAAATGCATGTGAGTTTCCTGTGAATGCTTATAATCAGCCTAAGGCACTTTCAAAGGAAAGTGATTTTCTCTGAAAGGACAGCATTTAGAAAGTGAAGCAACACTCCATTCACTTCGCACAGTGAATTGAAATGTTGGAACAGACTGCTTCACTTTCAGTGAAATGCATGTGAGTTGCTAGTGAATGCTTGTAAGTAGCTTAAGGCACTATAAAAGGAAAGTGATTTTCTCTGAAAGTACAGCATTTTGAAAGTGAAGCAACCCTCCATTCACTTCGCACAGTGACTTGAAGTGTTGGAACAGACTGCTTCTCTTTCAGAGAAACTCATGTGAGTTGCTGGTGAATGCTTGTAAGTACCTTGAGGCACTTTCAAAGTAAAGTGATTTTCTCTGAAAGTACAGCATTTAGAAAGTGAAGAAACACTCCATTCACTTCGCACAGTGAATTGAAGTGTTGGAACAGACTGATTCTCTTTCAGAAAAATGCATGTGAGTTTCTTATGAATGCTTATCGTTAGCTTAAGGCACTTTCAAAGGAAA
The DNA here is from genome assembly GCF_982192425.1 of Myodes glareolus. Taxonomy (NCBI): domain Eukaryota; kingdom Metazoa; phylum Chordata; class Mammalia; order Rodentia; family Cricetidae; genus Myodes; species Myodes glareolus. The sequence continues at coordinate 62,497 of NW_028263267.1, forward strand.
GTGATTTTCTCTGAAAGTACAGCATTTAGAAAGTGAAGCAACACTCCATTCACTTCGCACAGTGAATTGAAGTGTTGGAACAGACTGATTCTCTTTCAGAAAAATGCATGTGAGTTTCTTGTGAATGCTTATAGTTAGCTTAAGGCACTTTCAAAGGAAAGTGATTTTCTCTGAAAGGACAGCATTTAGAAAGTGAAGCAACACTCCATTCACTTCGCACAGTGAATTGAAGTGTTGGAACAGACTGCTTCTCTTTCAGCGAAACTCATGTGAGTTGCTGCTGAATACTTGTAAGTAGCTTAAGGTACTTTGAAAGGAAAGTGGTTTTCTCTGAAAGTACAGCATTTAGAAAGTGACGCAACACACCATTCACTTCGCACAGTGAATTGAAGAGTTGGAACAGACTGCTTCTCATTCAGAGAAACTCATGTGAGATGCTGCTGAATGCTTGTAAGTAGCTTAAGGTACTTTGAAAGGAAAGTGATTTTCTCGGAAAATACAGCATTTAGAAAGTGACGCAACACTCCATTCACTTTGCACAGTGAATTGAAGTGTTGGAACAGACTGCTTCTCTTTCAGAGAAATGCATGTGAGTTGCTGTTGAATGCTTGTAAGTAGCTTAAGGCACTTTCAAAGGAAAGTGATTTTCTCTGAAAGTAAAGCATTTAGAAAGTGATGCAACACTACATTCACTTTGCACAGTGAATTGAAGTGTTGGAACAGACTGCTTCTCTTTCAGAAAAACGCATGTGATTTGCTGGTGAATGCTTTTAAGTAGCTTAAGGCAGTTTCAATAGAAAGTGATTATCTCTGTAACTACAGCATTTAGAAATTGAATCAACACTCCATTCACTTCGCACAGTGAATTGAAGTGTTGGAACAGACTGCTTCTCTATCAGAGAAACTCATGTGAGTTGCTGGTGAATGCTTGTAAGTAGCTGAAGGCACTTTCAAAGGAAAGTGATTTTTTCTGAAAGTACAGCATTACAAACTGAAGAAAAACTCCATTCACTTTGCACAGTGAATTGAAGTGTTGGAACAGACTGCTTCTCTTTCAGAGAAATGCATGTGAGTTTCTTGTGAATGCTTATAATCAGCTTAAGGCACTTTCAAAGGAAAGTGATTTTCTCTGAAAGGACAGCATTTAGAAAGTGAAGCAACACTCCATTCACTTCGCACAGTGAATTGAAGTGTTGGAACAGACTGCTTCTCTTTCAGAGAAATGCATGTGAGTTTCCTGTGAATGCTTATAATCAGCCTAAGGCACTTTCAAAGGAAAGTGATTTTCTCTGAAAAGACAGCATTTAGAAAGTGAAGCAACACTCCATTCACTTCGCACAGTGAATTGAAGTGTTGCAACAGACTGCTTCTCTTTCAGAGAAACTCATGTGAGTTGCTGGTGAATGTTTGTAAGTATCTTAAGGCAGTTCCAAAGGAAAGTGATTTTCCCTGACAGTACAGCATTTAAAAAGTGAAGCAACACTCCATTCACTTCGCACAGTGAATTGAAGTGTTGGACAAGACTGCTTCTCTTTCAGAGAAACTCATGTGAGTTGCTGGTGAATGCTTGTAAGTAGCTTAAGGCAGTTTCAAAGAAAAGTGATTTTCTCTGAAAGTACAGCATTTAGAAAGTGAAGCAACTGCATGCACTTTGCACAGTGAATTGAAGTGTTGGAACAGACTGCTTCTCTTTCAGTGAAACTCATGTGAGTTGCTGGTGAATGCTTAGAGTTAGCTTTAGGCACTTTCAAAGGAAAATGATTTTCTCTGAAAGTACAGCATTTAGAAAGTGAAGCAACACTCCATTCACTTCGCACAGTGAATTGAAGTGTTGGAACAGACTGCTTTTCTTTCAGAGAAATGCATGTGAGTTGCTGGAGAATGCTTGCAAGTAGCTTAAGGCACTTTCAAAGGAAAGTGATTTTCTCTGAAAGTACAGCATTTAGAAAGTGAAGCAACACTCCATTCACTTCGCACAGTAAATTGAAGTGTTGGACCAGACTGCTTCTCTTTCAGAGAAACTCATGTGAGTTGCTGGTGAATGCTTATAGTTAGCTTTAGGCACTTACAAAGGAAAGTGATTTTCTCTGAAATTACAGCATTTAGAAAGTGAAGCAACACTCCATTCACTTCGCACAGTGAATTGAAATGTTGGAACAGACTGCTTCACTTTCAGTGAAATGCATGTGAGTTGCTAGTGAATGCTTGTAAGTAGCTTAAGGCACTATAAAATGAAAGTGATTTTCTCTGAAAGTACAGCATTTTGAAAGTGAAGCAACCCTCCATTCACTTCGCACAGTGACTTGAAGTGTTGGAACAGACTGCTTCTCTTTCAGAGAAACTCATGTGAGTTGCTGGTGAATGCTTGTAAGTACCTTGAGGCACTTTCAAAGTAAATGATTTTCTCTGAAAGTACAGCATTTAGAAAGTGAAGAAACACTCCATTCACTTCGCACAGTGAATTGAAGTGTTGGAACAGACTGATTCTCTTTCAGAAAAATGCATGTGAGTTTCTTATGAATGCTTATCGTTAGCTTAAGGCACTTTCAAAGGAAAGTGATTTTCTCTGAAAGTACAGCATTTAGAAAGTGAAGCAACATTCCATTCACTTCGCAGAGTGAATTGAAGTGTTGGAACAGACTGATTCTCTTTCAGATAAATGCATGTGAGTTTCTTGTGAATGCTTATAGTTAGCTTAAGGCACTTTCAAAGGAAAGTGATTTTCTCTGAAAGGACAGCATTTAGAAAGTGAAGCAACACTCCATTCACTTCGCACAGTGAATTGAAGTGTTGGAACAGACTGCTTCTCTTTCAGCGAAACTCATGTGAGTTGCTGCGGAATACTTGTAAGTAGCTTAAGGTACTTTGAAAGGAAAGTGATTTTCTCTGAAAGTACAGCATTTAGAAAGTGACGCAACACACCATTCACTTCGCACAGTGAATTGAAGAGTTGGAACAGACTGCTTCTCTTTCAGAGAAATGCATGTGAGTTGCTGGTGAATGCTTGTAAGTAGCTTAAGGCTGTTTCAAAGGAAAGTGATTTTCTCTGAAAGTACAGCATTTAGAAAGTGAAGCAACACTCCATTCACTTCGCACAGTGAATTGAAGTGTTGGAACAGACTGCTTCTCTTTCAGAGAAATGCATGTGATTTGCTGGTGAATGCTTGTAAGCAGCTTAAGGCAGTTTAAAAAGAAAGTGATTTTTTCTGAAAGTACAGCATTTAGAAAGTGAAACAACAACACATTCACTTCGCACAGTGAATTGAAGTGTTGGAACAGACTGCTTCTCTTTCAGAGAAATGTATGTGAGTTTCCTGTGAATGCTTATAATCAGCCTAAGGCACTTTCAAAGGAAAGTGATTTTCTCTGAAAGGACAGCATTTAGAAAGTGAAGCAACACTCCATTCACTTCGCACAGTGAATTGAAATGTTGGAACAGACTGCTTCACTTTCAGTGAAATGCATGTGAGTTGCTAGTGAATGCTTGTAAGTAGCTTAAGGCACTATAAAAGGAAAGTGATTTTCTCTGAAAGTACAGCATTTTGAAAGTGAAGCAACCCTCCATTCACTTCGCACATTGACTTGAAGTGTTGGAACAGACTGCTTCTCTTTCAGAGAAACTCATGTTAGTTGCTGGTGAATGCTTGTAAGTACCTTGAGGCACTTTCAAAGTAAAGTGATTTTCTCTGAAAGTACAGCATTTAGAAAGTGAAGAAACACTCCATTCACTTCGCACAGTGAATTGAAGTGTTGGAACAGACTGATTCTCTTTCAGAAAAATGCATGTGAGTTTCTTATGAATGCTTATCGTTAGCTTAAGGCACTTTCAAAGGAAAGTGATTTTCTCTGAAAGTACAGCATTTAGAAAGTGAAGCAACACTCCATTCACTTCGCACAGTGAATTGAAGTGTTGGAACAGACTGATTCTCTTTCAGAAAAATGCATGTGAGTTTCTTGTGAATGCTTATAGTTAGCTTAAGGCACTTTCAAAGGAAAGTGATTTTCTCTGAAAGGACAGCATTTAGAAAGTGAAGCAACACTCCATTCATTTCGCACAGTGAATTGAAGTGTTGGAACAGACTGCTTCTCTTTCAGCGAAACTCATGTGAGTTGCTGCTGAATACTTGTAAGTAGCTTAAGGTACTTTGAAAGGAAAGTGATTTTCTCTGAAAGTACAGCATTTAGAAAGTGACGCAAAACACCATTCACTTCGCACAGTGAATTGAAGAGTTGGAACAGACTGCTTCTCATTCAGAGAAACTCATGTGAGATGCTGCTGAATGCTTGTAAGTAGCTTAAGGTACTTTGAAAGGAAAGCGATTTTCTCGGAAAGTACAGCATTTAGAAAGTGACGCAACACTCCCTTCAATTTACACAGTGAATTGAAGTGTTGAAACAGACTGCTTCTCTTTCAGATAAACTCATGTGAGTTGCTGTTGAATGCTTGTAAGTAGCTTAAGGCACTTTCAAAGGAAAGTGATTTTCTCTGAAAGTACAGCATTTAGAAATTGATGCAACACTACATTCACTTTGCACAGTGAATTGAAGTGTTGGAACAGACTTCTTCTCTTTCAGAAAAACGCATGTGATTTGCTGGTGAATGCTTGTAAGTAGCTTAAGGCAGTTTCAATAGAAAGTGATTTTCTCTGTAACTACAGCATTTAGAAATTGAATCAACACTCCATTCACTTCGCACAGTGAATTGAAGTGTTGGAACAGACTGCTTCTCTATCAGAGAAACTCATGTGAGTTGCTGGTGAATGCTTGTAAGTAACTGAAGGCACTTTCAAAGGAAAGTGATTTTTTCTGAAAGTACAGCATTACAAACTGAAGAAAAACTCCATTCACTTTGCACAGTGAATTGAAGTGTTGGACCAGACTGCTTCTCTTTCAGAGAAACTCATGTGAGTTGCTGGTGAATGCTTATAGTTAGCTTTAGGCACTTTCAAAGGAAAGTGATTTTCTCTGAAATTACAGCATTTAGAAAGTGAAGCAACACTCCATTCACTTCGCACAGTGAATTGAAATGTTGGAACAGACTGCTTCACTTTCAGTGAAATGCATGTGAGTTGCTAGTGAATGCTTGTAAGTAGCTTAAGGCACTATAAAAGGAAAGTGATTTTCTCTGAAAGTACAGCATTTAGAAAGTGACGCAAAACACCATTCACTTCGCACAGTGAATTGAAGAGTTGGAACAGACTGCTTCTCATTCAGAGAAACTCATGTGAGATGCTGCTGAATGCTTGTAAGTAGCTTAAGGTACTTTGAAAGGAAAGCGATTTTCTCGGAAAGTACAGCATTTAGAAAGTGACGCAACACTCCCTTCAATTTACACAGTGAATTGAAGTGTTGAAACAGACTGCTTCTCTTTCAGATAAACTCATGTGAGTTGCTGTTGAATGCTTGTAAGTAGCTTAAGGCACTTTCAAAGGAAAGTGATTTTCTCTGAAAGTACAGCATTTAGAAATTGATGCAACACTACATTCACTTTGCACAGTGAATTGAAGTGTTGGAACAGACTTCTTCTCTTTCAGAAAAACGCATGTGATTTGCTGGTGAATGCTTGTAAGTAGCTTAAGGCAGTTTCAATAGAAAGTGATTTTCTCTGTAACTACAGCATTTAGAAATTGAATCAACACTCCATTCACTTCGCACAGTGAATTGAAGTGTTGGAACAGACTGCTTCTCTATCAGAGAAACTCATGTGAGTTGCTGGTGAATGCTTGTAAGTAGCTGAAGGCACTTTCAAAGGAAAGTGATTTTTTCTGAAAGTACAGCATTACAAACTGAAGAAAAACTCCATTCACTTTGCACAGTGAATTGAAGTGTTGGAACAGACTGCTTCTCTTTCAGAGAAATGCATGTGAGTTTCTTGTGAATGCTTATAATCAGCTTAAGGCACTTTCAAAGGAAAGTGATTTTCTCTGAAAGGACAGCATTTAGAAAGTGAAGCAACACTCCATTCACTTCGCACAGTGAATTGAAGTGTTGGAACAGACTGCTTCTCTTTCAGAGAAATGCATGTGAGTTTCCTGTGAATGCTTATAATCAGCCTAAGGCACTTTCAAAGGAAAGTGATTTTCTCTGAAAAGACAGCATTTAGAAAGTGAAGCAACACTCCATTCACTTCGCACAGTGAATTGAAGTGTTGCAACAGACTGCTTCTCTTTCAGAGAAACTCATGTGAGTTGCTGGTGAATGTTTGTAAGTATCTTAAGGCAGTTCCAAAGGAAAGTGATTTTCCCTGACAGTACAGCATTTAAAAAGTGAAGCAACACTCCATTCACTTCGCACAGTGAATTGAAGTGTTGGACAAGACTGCTTCTCTTTCAGAGAAACTCATGTGAGTTGCTGGTGAATGCTTGTAAGTAGCTTAAGGCAGTTTCAAAGAAAAGTGATTTTCTCTGAAAGTACAGCATTTAGAAAGTGAAGCAACTGCATGCACTTTGCACAGTGAATTGAAGTGTTGGAACAGACTGCTTCTCTTTCAGTGAAACTCATGTGAGTTGCTGGTGAATGCTTAGAGTTAGCTTTAGGCACTTTCAAAGGAAAATGATTTTCTCTGAAAGTACAGCATTTAGAAAGTGAAGCAACACTCCATTCACTTCGCACAGTGAATTGAAGTGTTGGAACAGACTGCTTTTCTTTCAGAGAAATGCATGTGAGTTGCTGGAGAATGCTTGCAAGTAGCTTAAGGCACTTTCAAAGGAAAGTGATTTTCTCTGAAAGTACAGCATTTAGAAAGTGAAGCAACACTCCATTCACTTCGCACAGTAAATTGAAGTGTTGGACCAGACTGCTTCTCTTTCAGAGAAACTCATGTGAGTTGCTGGTGAATGCTTATAGTTAGCTTTAGGCACTTACAAAGGAAAGTGATTTTCTCTGAAATTACAGCATTTAGAAAGTGAAGCAACACTCCATTCACTTCGCACAGTGAATTGAAATGTTGGAACAGACTGCTTCACTTTCAGTGAAATGCATGTGAGTTGCTAGTGAATGCTTGTAAGTAGCTTAAGGCACTATAAAATGAAAGTGATTTTCTCTGAAAGTACAGCATTTTGAAAGTGAAGCAACCCTCCATTCACTTCGCACAGTGACTTGAAGTGTTGGAACAGACTGCTTCTCTTTCAGAGAAACTCATGTGAGTTGCTGGTGAATGCTTGTAAGTACCTTGAGGCACTTTCAAAGTAAATGATTTTCTCTGAAAGTACAGCATTTAGAAAGTGAAGAAACACTCCATTCACTTCGCACAGTGAATTGAAGTGTTGGAACAGACTGATTCTCTTTCAGAAAAATGCATGTGAGTTTCTTATGAATGCTTATCGTTAGCTTAAGGCACTTTCAAAGGAAAGTGATTTTCTCTGAAAGTACAGCATTTAGAAAGTGAAGCAACATTCCATTCACTTCGCAGAGTGAATTGAAGTGTTGGAACAGACTGATTCTCTTTCAGATAAATGCATGTGAGTTTCTTGTGAATGCTTATAGTTAGCTTAAGGCACTTTCAAAGGAAAGTGATTTTCTCTGAAAGGACAGCATTTAGAAAGTGAAGCAACACTCCATTCACTTCGCACAGTGAATTGAAGTGTTGGAACAGACTGCTTCTCTTTCAGCGAAACTCATGTGAGTTGCTGCGGAATACTTGTAAGTAGCTTAAGGTACTTTGAAAGGAAAGTGATTTTCTCTGAAAGTACAGCATTTAGAAAGTGACGCAACACACCATTCACTTCGCACAGTGAATTGAAGAGTTGGAACAGACTGCTTCTCTTTCAGAGAAATGCATGTGAGTTGCTGGTGAATGCTTGTAAGTAGCTTAAGGCTGTTTCAAAGGAAAGTGATTTTCTCTGAAAGTACAGCATTTAGAAAGTGAAGCAACACTCCATTCACTTCGCACAGTGAATTGAAGTGTTGGAACAGACTGCTTCTCTTTCAGAGAAATGCATGTGATTTGCTGGTGAATGCTTGTAAGCAGCTTAAGGCAGTTTAAAAAGAAAGTGATTTTTTCTGAAAGTACAGCATTTAGAAAGTGAAACAACAACACATTCACTTCGCACAGTGAATTGAAGTGTTGGAACAGACTGCTTCTCTTTCAGAGAAATGTATGTGAGTTTCCTGTGAATGCTTATAATCAGCCTAAGGCACTTTCAAAGGAAAGTGATTTTCTCTGAAAGGACAGCATTTAGAAAGTGAAGCAACACTCCATTCACTTCGCACAGTGAATTGAAATGTTGGAACAGACTGCTTCACTTTCAGTGAAATGCATGTGAGTTGCTAGTGAATGCTTGTAAGCAGCTTAAGGCACTATAAAAGGAAAGTGATTTTCTCTGAAAGTACAGCATTTTGAAAGTGAAGCAACCCTCCATTCACTTCGCACATTGACTTGAAGTGTTGGAACAGACTGCTTCTCTTTCAGAGAAACTCATGTTAGTTGCTGGTGAATGCTTGTAAGTACCTTGAGGCACTTTCAAAGTAAAGTGATTTTCTCTGAAAGTACAGCATTTAGAAAGTGAAGAAACACTCCATTCACTTCGCACAGTGAATTGAAGTGTTGGAACAGACTGATTCTCTTTCAGAAAAATGCATGTGAGTTTCTTATGAATGCTTATCGTTAGCTTAAGGCACTTTCAAAGGAAAGTGATTTTCTCTGAAAGTACAGCATTTAGAAAGTGAAGCAACACTCCATTCACTTCGCACAGTGAATTGAAGTGTTGGAACAGACTGATTCTCTTTCAGAAAAATGCATGTGAGTTTCTTGTGAATGCTTATAGTTAGCTTAAGGCACTTTCAAAGGAAAGTGATTTTCTCTGAAAGGACAGCATTTAGAAAGTGAAGCAACACTCCATTCATTTCGCACAGTGAATTGAAGTGTTGGAACAGACTGCTTCTCTTTCAGCGAAACTCATGTGAGTTGCTGCTGAATACTTGTAAGTAGCTTAAGGTACTTTGAAAGGAAAGTGATTTTCTCTGAAAGTACAGCATTTAGAAAGTGACGCAAAACACCATTCACTTCGCACAGTGAATTGAAGAGTTGGAACAGACTGCTTCTCATTCAGAGAAACTCATGTGAGATGCTGCTGAATGCTTGTAAGTAGCTTAAGGTACTTTGAAAGGAAAGCGATTTTCTCGGAAAGTACAGCATTTAGAAAGTGACGCAACACTCCCTTCAATTTACACAGTGAATTGAAGTGTTGAAACAGACTGCTTCTCTTTCAGATAAACTCATGTGAGTTGCTGTTGAATGCTTGTAAGTAGCTTAAGGCACTTTCAAAGGAAAGTGATTTTCTCTGAAAGTACAGCATTTAGAAATTGATGCAACACTACATTCACTTTGCACAGTGAATTGAAGTGTTGGAACAGACTTCTTCTCTTTCAGAAAAACGCATGTGATTTGCTGGTGAATGCTTGTAAGTAGCTTAAGGCAGTTTCAATAGAAAGTGATTTTCTCTGTAACTACAGCATTTAGAAATTGAATCAACACTCCATTCACTTCGCACAGTGAATTGAAGTGTTGGAACAGACTGCTTCTCTATCAGAGAAACTCATGTGAGTTGCTGGTGAATGCTTGTAAGTAACTGAAGGCACTTTCAAAGGAAAGTGATTTTTTCTGAAAGTACAGCATTACAAACTGAAGAAAAACTCCATTCACTTTGCACAGTGAATTGAAGTGTTGGACCAGACTGCTTCTCTTTCAGAGAAACTCATGTGAGTTGCTGGTGAATGCTTATAGTTAGCTTTAGGCACTTTCAAAGGAAAGTGATTTTCTCTGAAATTACAGCATTTAGAAAGTGAAGCAACACTCCATTCACTTCGCACAGTGAATTGAAATGTTGGAACAGACTGCTTCACTTTCAGTGAAATGCATGTGAGTTGCTAGTGAATGCTTGTAAGTAGCTTAAGGCACTATAAAAGGAAAGTGATTTTCTCTGAAAGTACAGCATTTTGAAAGTGAAGCAACCCTCCATTCACTTCTCACAGTGACTTGAAGTGTTGGAACAGACTGCTTCTCTTTCAGAGAAACTCATGTGAGTTGCTGGTGAATGCTTGTAAGTACCTTGAGGCACTTTCAAAGTAAATGATTTTCTCTGAAAGTACAGCATTTAGAAAGTGAAGAAACACTCCATTCACTTCGCACAGTGAATTGAAGTGTTGGAACAGACTGATTCTCTTTCAGAAAAATGCATGTGAGTTTCTTATGAATGCTTATCGTTAGCTTAAGGCACTTTCAAAGGAAAGTGATTTTCTCTGAAAGTACAGCATTTAGAAAGTGAATCAACACTCCATTCACTTCGCACAGTGAATTAAAGTGTTGGAACAGACTGATTCTCTTTCAGATAAATGCATGTGAGTTTCTTGTGAATGCTTATAGTTAGCTTAAGGCACTTTCAAAGGAAAGTGATTTTCTCTGAAAGGACAGCATTTAGAAAGTGAAGCAACACTCCATTCACCTCGCACAGTGAATTGAAGTGTTGGAACAGACTGCTTCTCTTTCAGAGAAATGCATGTGAGTTTCCTGTGAATGCTTATAATCAGCCTAAGGCACTTTCAAAGGAAAGTGATTTTCTCTGAAAGGACAGCATTTAGAAAGTGAAGCAACACTCCATTCACTTCGCACAGTGAATTGAAGTGTTGGAACAGACTGCTTCTCTTTCAGCGAAACTCATGTGAGTTGCTGCTGAATACTTGTAAGTAGCTTAAGGTACTTTGAAAGGAAAGTGATTTTCTCTGAAAGTACAGCATTTAGAAAGTGACGCAACACACCATTCACTTCGCACAGTGAATTGAAGAGTTGGAACAGACTGCTTCTCTTTCAGAGAAATGCATGTGAGTTGCTGGTGAATGCTTGTAAGTAGCTTAAGGCTGTTTCAAAGGAAAGTGATTTTCTCTGAAAGTACAGCATTTAGAAAGTGAAGCAACACTCCATTCACTTCGCACAGTGAATTGAAGTGTTGGAACAGACTGCTTCTCTTTCAGAGAAATGCATGTGAGTTGCTGGTGATGCTTGTAAGCAGCTTAAGGCAGTTTAAAAAGAAAGTGATTTTTTCTGAAAGTACAGCATTTAGAAAGTGAAACAACAACACATTCACTTCGCACAGTGAATTGAAGTGTTGGAACAGACTGCTAATCTTTCAGAGAAATGTATGTGAGTTTCCTGTGAATGCTTATAATCATCCTAAGGCACTTTCTAAGGAAAGTGATTTTCTCTGAAAGGACAGCATTTAGAAAGTGAAGCAACACTCCATTCACTTCGCACAGTGAATTGAAATGTTGGAACAGACTGCTTCACTTTCAGTGAAATGCATGTGGGTTGCTAGTGAATGCTTGTAAGCAGCTTAAGGCACTATAAAAGGAAAGTGATTTTCTCTGAAAGTACAGCATTTTGAAAGTGAAGCAACCCTCCATTCACTTCGCACATTGACTTGAAGTGTTGGAACAGACTGCTTCTCTTTCAGAAACTCATGTGAGTTGCTGGTGAATGCTTGTAAGTACCTTGAGGCACTTTCAAAGTAAAGTGATTTTCTCTGAAAGTACAGCATTTAGAAAGTGAAGAAACACTCCATTCACTTCGCACAGTGAATTGAAGTGTTGGAACAGACTGATTCTCTTTCAGAAAAATGCATGTGAGTTTCTTATGAATGCTTATCGTTAGCTTAAGGCACTTTCAAAGGAAAGTGATTTTCTCTGAAAGTACAGCATTTAGAAAGTGAAGCAACACTCCATTCACTTCGCACAGTGAATTGAAGTGTTGGAACAGACTGATTCTCTTTCAGAAAAATGCATGTGAGTTTCTTGTGAATGCTTATAGTTAGCTTAAGGCACTTTCAAAGGAAAGTATTTTTCTCTGAAAGGACAGCATTTAGAAAGTGAAGCAACACTCCATTCACTTCGCACAGTGAATTGAAGTGTTGGAACAGACTGCTTCTCTTTCAGCGAAACTCATGTGAGTTGCTGCTGAATACTTGTAAGTAGCTTAAGGTACTTTGAAAGGAAAGTGATTTTCTCTGAAAGTACAGCATTTAGAAAGTGACGCAACACACCATTCACTTCGCACAGTGAATTGAAGAGTTGGAACAGACTGCTTCTCATTCAGAGAAACTCATGTGAGATGCTGCTGAATGCTTGTAAGTAGCTTAAGGTACTTTGAAAGGAAAGTGATTTTCTCGGAAAGTACAGCATTTAAAAAGTGACGCAACACTCCATTCAATTTGCACAGTGAATTGAAGTGTTGGAACAGACTGATTCTCTTTCAGATAAACTCATGTGAGTTGCTGTTGAATGCTTGTAAGTAGCTTAAGGCACTTTCAAAGGAAAGTGATTTTCTCTGAAAGTACAGCATTTAGAAAGTGATGCAACACTACATTCACTTTGCACAGTGAATTGAAGTGTTGGAACAGACTGCTTCTCTTTCAGAAAAACGCATGTGATTTGCTGGTGAATGCTTGTAAGTAGCTGAAGGCACTTTCAAAGGAAAGTGATTTTTTCTGAAAGTACAGCATTACAAACTGAAGAAAAACTCCATTCACTTTGCACAGTGAATTGAAGTGTTGGAACAGACTGCTTCTCTTTCAGAGAAATGCATGTGAGTTTCTTGTGAATGCTTATAATCAGCTTAAGGCACTTTCAAAGGAAAGTGATTTTCTTTGAAAGGACAGCATTTAGAAAGTGAAGCAACACTCCATTCACTTCGCACAGTGAATTTAAGTGTTGGAACAGACTGCTTCTCTTTCAGAGAAATGCATGTGAGTTTCCTGTGAATGCTTATAATCAGCCTAAGGCACTTTCAAAGGAAAGTGATTTTCTCTGAAAGGACAGCATTTAGAAAGTGAAGCAACACTCCATTCACTTCGCACAGTGAATTGAAGTGTTGCAACAGACTGCTTCTCTTTAAGAGAAAATCATGTGAGTTGCTGGTGAATGTTTGTAAGTAGCTTAAGGCACTATAAAAGGAAAGTGATTTTCTCTGAAAGTACAGCATTTAGAAAGTGAATCAACTGCATGCACTTTGCACAGTGAATTGAAGTGTTGGAACAGACTGCTTCTCTTTCAGTGAAACTCATGTGAGTTGCTGGTGAATGCTTATAGTTAGCTTTAGGTACTTTCAAAGGAAAATGATTTTCTCTGAAAATACAGCATTTAGAAAGTGAAGCAACACTCCATTCACTTCGCACAGTGAATTGAAGTGTTGAAACAGACTGCTTCTCTTTCAGAGAAATGCATGTGAGTTGCTGGAGAATGCTTGAGGGTAGCTTAAGGTACTTTCAAAGGAAAGTGATTTTCTCTGAAAGGACAGCATTTAGAAAGTGGAGCAACACTCCATTCACTTCGCACAGTGAATTGAATTGTTGGACCAGACTGCTTCTCTTTCAGAGAAACTCATGTGAGTTGCTGGTGAATGCTTATAGTTAGCTTTAGGCACTTTCAAAGGAAAGTGATTTTCTCTGAAAGGACAGCATTTAGAAAGTGAAGCAACACTCCATTCACTTCGCACAGTGAATTGAAGTGTTGGAACAGACTGCTTCTCTTTCAGCGAAACTCATGTGAGTTGCTGCTGAATACTTGTAAGTAGCTTAAGGTACTTTGAAAAGAAAGTGATTTTCTCTGAAAGTACAGCATTTAGAAAGTGACGCAACACACCATTCACTTCGCACAGTGAATTGAAGAGTTGGAACAGACTGCTTCTCATTCAGAGAAACCCATGTGAGTTGCTGCTGAATGCTTGTAAGTAGCTTAAGGTACTTTGAAAGGAAAGTGATTTTCTCGGAAAGTACAGCATTTAGAAAGTGAAGCAACACTCCATTCACTTCGCACAGTGAATTGAAGTGTTGGAACAGACTGCTTCTCTTTCAGATAAACTCATGTGAGTTGCTGTTGAATGCTTGTAAGTAGCTTAAGGCACTTTCAAAGGAAAGTGATTTTCTCTGAAAGTACAGCATTTAGAAAGTGATGCAACACTACATGCACTTTGCACAGTGAATTGAAGTGTTGGAACAGACTGCTTCTCTTTCAGAAAAACGCATGTGATTTGCTGGTGAATGCTTGTAAGTAGCTTAAGGCAGTTTCAATAGAAAGTGATTATCTCTGTAACTACAGCATTTAGAAATTGAATCAACACTCCATTCACTTCGCACAGTGAATTGAAGTGTTGGAACAGACTGCTTCTCTATCAGAGAAACTCATGTGAGTTGCTGGTGAATGCTTGTAAGTAGCTGAAGGCACTTTCAAAGGAAAGTGATTTTTTCTGAAAGTACAGCATTACAAACTGAAGAAAAACTCCATTCACTTTGCACAGTGAATTGAAGTGTTGGAACAGACTGCTTCTCTTTCAGAGAAATGCATGTGAGTTTCTTGTGAATGCTTATAATCAGCTTTAGGCACTTTCAAAGGAAAGTGATTTTCTCTGAAAGGACAGCATTTAGAAAGTGAAGCAACACTCCATTCACTTCGCACAGTGAATTGAAGTGTTGGAACAGACTGCTTCTCTTTCAGAGAAATGCATGTGAGTTTCCTGTGAATGCTTATAATCAGCCTAAGGCACTTTCAAAGGAAAGTGATTTTCTCTGAAAGGACAGCATTTAGAAAGTGAAGCAACACTCCATTCACTTCGCACAGTGAATTGAAGTGTTGCAACAGACTGCTTCTCTTTCAGAGAAACTCATGTGAGTTGCTGGTGAATGTTTGTAAGTAGCTTAAGGCACTATAAAAGGAAAGTGATTTTCTCTGAAAGTACAGCATTTAGAAAGTGAATCAACTGCATGCACTTTGCACAGTGAATTGAAGTGTTGGAACAGACTGCTTCTCTTTCAGTGAAACTCATGTGAGTTGCTGGTGAATGCTTATAGTTAGCTTTAGGCACTTTCAAAGGAAAATGATTTTCTCTGAAAATACAGCATTTAGAAAGTGAAGCAACACTCCATTCACTTCGCACAGTGAATTGAAGTGTTGGAACAGACTGCTTCTCTTTCAGAGAAATGCATGTGAGTTGCTGGAGAATGCTTGAGGGTAGCTTAAGGTACTTTCAAAGGAAAGTGATTTTCTCTGAAAGGACAGGATTTAGAAAGTGAAGCAACACTCCATTCACTTCGCACAGTGAATTGAATTGTTGGACCAGACTGCTTCTCTTTCAGAGAAACTCATGTGAGTTGCTGGTGAGTGCTTATAGTTAGCTTTAGGCACTTTCAAAGGAAAGTGATTTTCTCTGAAAGGACAGCATTTAGAAAGTGAAGCAACACTCCATTCACTTCGCACAGTGAATTGAAGTGTTGGAACAGACTGTTTCTCTTTCAGCGAAACTCATGTGAGTTGCTGCTGAATACTTGTAAGTAGCTTAAGGTACTTTGAAAAGAAAGTGATTTTCTCTGAAAGTACAGCATTTAGAAAGTGACGCAACACACCATTCACTTCGCACAGTGAATTGAAGAGTTGGAACAGACTGCTTCTCATTCAGAGAAACTCATGTGAGTTGCTGCTGAATGCTTGTAAGTAGCTTAAGGTACTTTGAAAGGAAAGTGATTTTCTCGGAAAGTACAGCATTTAGAAAGTGAAGCAACACTCCATTCACTTCGCACAGTGAATTGAAGTGTTGGAACAGACTGCTTCTCTTTCAGATAAACTCATGTGAGTTGCTGTTGAATGCTTGTAAGTAGCTTAAGGCACTTTCAAAGGAAAGTGATTTTCTCTGAAAGTACAGCATTTAGAAAGTGATGCAACACTACATTCACTTTGCACAGTGAATTGAAGTGTTGGAACAGACTGCTTCTCTTTCAGAAAAACGCATGTGATTTGCTGGTGAATGCTTGTAAGTAGATTAAGGCAGTTTCAATAGAAAGTGATTATCTCTGTAACTACAGCATTTAGAAATTGAATCAACACTCCATTCACTTCGCACAGTGAATTGAAGTGTTGGAACAGACTGCTTCTCTTTCAGAGAAACTCATGTGAGTTGCTGGTGAATGCTTGTAAGTAGCTGAAGGCACTTTCAAAGGAAAGTGATTTTTTCTGAAAGTACAGCATTACAAACTGAAGAAAAACTCCATTCACTTTGCACAGTGAATTGAAGTGTTGGAACAGACTGCTTCTCTTTCAGAGAAATGCATGTGAGTTTCTTGTGAATGCTTATAATCAGCTTAAGGCACTTTCAAAGGAAAGTGATTTACTCTGAAAGGACAGCATTTAGAAAGTGAAGCAACACTCCATTCACTTCGCACAGTGAATTGAAATGTTGGAACAGACTGCTTCTCTTTCAGAGAAATGCATGGGAGTTGCTGGTGAATGCTTGTAAGTAGCTTAAGGCTGTTTCAAAGGAAAGTGATTTTCTCTGAAAGTACAGCATTTAGAAAGTGAAGCAACACTCCATTCACTTCGCACAGTGAATTGAAGTGTTGGAACAGACTGCTTCTCTTTCAGAGAAATGCATGTGAGTTGCTGGTGAATGCTTGTAAGCAGCTTAAGGCAGTTTAAAAAGAAAGTGATTTTTTCTGAAAGTACAGCATTTAGAAAGTGAAACAACAACACATTCACTTCGCACAGTGAATTGAAGTGTTGGAACAGACTCCTTCACTTTCAGAGAAACTCATGTGAGTTGCTGGTGAATGCTTGTAAGTAGCTTAAAGCAGTTTCAAAGGAAAGTGATTTTCTCTGAAAGTACAGCATTTAGAAAGTGAAGCAACACTCCATTTACTTCGCACAGTGAATTGATGTGTTGGACCAGACTCCTTCTCTTTCAGAAAAACTCATGTGAGTTGCTGGTGAATGCTAGCACTTAGCTTAAGGTACTTTGAAAGGAAAGTGATTTTCTCTGAAAGTACAGCATTTAGAAAGTGACGCAATACTCCCCTCTCTTCGCACAGTGAATTGAAGTGTTGGAACAGACTGCTTCTCTTTCAGAGAAATGCATGTGAGTTTCCTGTGAATGCTTATAATCAGCCTAAGGCACTTTCAAAGGAAAGTGATTTTCTCTGAAAGGACAGCATTTAGAAAGTGAAGCAACACTCCATTCACTTCGCACAGTGAATTGAAGTGTTGTAACAGACTGCTTCTCTTTCAGAGAAACTCATGTGAGTTGCTGGTGAATGTTTGTAAGTATCTTAAGGCAGTTCCAAAGGAAAGTGATTTTCCCTGACAGTACAGCATTTAAAAAGTGAAGCAACACTCCATTCACTTCGCACAGTGAATTGAAGTGTTGGACCAGACTGCTTCTCTTTCAGAGAAACTCATGTGAGTTGCTGGTGAATGCTTGTAAGTAGCTTAAGGCAGTTTCAAAGAAAAGTGATTTTCTCTGAAAGTACAGCATTTAGAAAGTGAAGCAACTGCATTCACTTTGCACAGTGAATTGAAGTGTTGGAACAGACTGCTTCTCTTTCAGTGAAACTCATGTGAGTTGCTGGTGAATGCTTATAGTTAGCTTTAGGCACTTTCAAAGGAAAATGATTTTCTCTGAAAGTACAGCATTTAGAAAGTGAAGCAACACTCCATTCACTTCGCACAGTGAATTGAAATGTTGGAACAGACTGCTTCTCTTTCAGAGAAATGCATGTGAGTTGCTGGTGAATGCTTGTAAGTAGCTTAAGGCTGTTTCAAGGGAAAGTGATTTTCTCTGAAAGTACAGCATTTAGAAAGTGAAGCAACACTCCATTCACCTCGCACAGTGAATTGAAGTGTTGGAACAGACTGCTTCTCTTTCAGAGAAATGCATGTGAGTTTCCTGTGAATGCTTATAATCAGCCTAAGGCACTTTCAAAGGAAAGTGATTTTCTCTGAAAGGACAGCATTTAGAAAGTGAAGCAACACTCCATTCACTTCGCACAGTGAATTGAAGTGTTGGAACAGACTGCTTCTCTTTCAGAGAAACTCATGTGAGTTGCTGGTGAATGTTTGTAAGTAGCTTAAGGCACTATAAAAGGAAAGTGATTTTCTCTGAAAGTACAGCATTTAGAAAGTGAATCAACTGCATGCACTTTGCACAGTGAATTGAAGTGTTGGAACAGACTGCTTCTCTTTCAGTGAAACTCATGTGAGTTGCTGGTGAATGCTTATAGTTAGCTTTAGGCACTTTCAAAGGAAAATGATTTTCTCTGAAAATACAGCATTTAGAAAGTGAAGCAACACTCCATTCACTTCGCACAGTGAATTGAAGTGTTGGAACAGACTGCTTCTCTTTCAGAGAAATGCATGTGAGTTGCTGGAGAATGCTTGAGGGTAGCTTAAGGTACTTTCAAAGGAAAGTGATTTTCTCTGAAAGGACAGCATTTAGAAAGTGAAGCAACACTCCATTCACTTCGCACAGTGAATTGAATTGTTGGACCAGACTGCTTCTCTTTCAGAGAAACTCATGTGAGTTGCTGGTGAGTGCTTATAGTTAGCTTTAGGCACTTTCAAAGGAAAGTGATTTTCTCTGAAAGGACAGCATTTAGAAAGTGAAGCAACACTCCATTCACTTCGCACAGTGAATTGAAGTGTTGGAACAGACTGTTTCTCTTTCAGCGAAACTCATGTGAGTTGCTGCTGAATACTTGTAAGTAGCTTAAGTTACTTTGAAAAGAAAGTGATTTTCTCTGAAAGTACAGCATTTAGAAAGTGACGCAACACACCATTCACTTCGCACAGTGAATTGAAGAGTTGGAACAGACTGCTTCTCATTCAGAGAAACTCATGTGAGTTGCTGCTGAATGCTTGTAAGTAGCTTAAGGTACTTTGAAAGGAAAGTGATTTTCTCGGAAAGTACAGCATTTAGAAAGTGAAGCAAAACTCCATTCACTTCGCACAGTGAATTGAAGTGTTGGAACAGACTGCTTCTCTTTCAGATAAACTCATGTGAGTTGCTGTTGAATGCTTGTAAGTAGCTTAAGGCACTTTCAAAGGAAAGTGATTTTCTCTGAAAGTACAGCATTTAGAAAGTGATGCAACACTACATTCACTTTGCACAGTGAATTGAAGTGTTGGAACAGACTGCTTCTCTTTCAGAAAAACGCATGTGATTTGCTGGTGAATGCTTGTAAGTAGATTAAGGCAGTTTCAATAGAAAGTGATTATCTCTGTAACTACAGCATTTAGAAATTGAATCAACACTCCATTCACTTCGCACAGTGAATTGAAGTGTTGGAACAGACTGCTTCTCTTCAGAGAAACTCATGTGAGTTGCTGGTGAATGCTTGTAAGTAGCTGAAGGCACTTTCAAAGGAAAGTGATTTTTTCTGAAAGTACAGCATTACAAACTGAAGAAAAACTCCATTCACTTTGCACAGTGAATTGAAGTGTTGGAACAGACTGCTTCTCTTTCAGAGAAATGCATGTGAGTTTCTTGTGAATGCTTATAATCAGCTTAAGGCACTTTCAAAGGAAAGTGATTTTCTCTGAAAGGACAGCATTTAGAAAGTGAAGCAACACTCCATTCACTTCGCACAGTGAATTGAAATGTTGGAACAGACTGCTTCTCTTTCAGAGAAATGCATGGGAGTTGCTGGTGAATGCTTGTAAGTAGCTTAAGGCTGTTTCAAAGGAAAGTGATTTTCTCTGAAAGTACAGCATTTAGAAAGTGAAGCAACACTCCATTCACTTCGCACAGTGAATTGAAGTGTTGGAACAGACTGCTTCTCTTTCAGAGAAATGCATGTGAGTTGCTGGTGAATGCTTGTAAGCAGCTTAAGGCAGTTTAAAAAGAAAGTGATTTTTTCTGAAAGTACAGCATTTAGAAAGTGAAACAACAACACATTCACTTCGCACAGTGAATTGAAGTGTTGGAACAGACTCCTTCTCTTTCAGAGAAACTCATGTGAGTTGCTGGTGAATGCTTGTAAGTAGCTTAAAGCAGTTTCAAAGGAAAGTGATTTTCTCTGAAAGTACAGCATTTAGAAAGTGAAGCAACACTCCATTTACTTCGCACAGTGAATTGATGTGTTGGACCAGACTCCTTCTCTTTCAGAAAAACTCATGTGAGTTGCTGGTGAATGCTAGCACTTAGCTTAAGGTACTTTGAAAGGAAAGTGATTTTCTCTGAAAGTACAGCATTTAGAAAGTGACGCAATACTCCCCTCTCTTCGCACAGTGAATTGAAGTGTTGGAACAGACTGCTTCTCTTTCAGAGAAATGCATGTGAGTTTCCTGTGAATGCTTATAATCAGCCTAAGGCACTTTCAAAGGAAAGTGATTTTCTCTGAAAGGACAGCATTTAGAAAGTGAAGCAACACTCCATTCACTTCGCACAGTGAATTGAAGTGTTGCAACAGACTGCTTCTCTTTCAGAGAAACTCATGTGAGTTGCTGGTGAATGTTTGTAAGTATCTTAAGGCAGTTCCAAAGGAAAGTGATTTTCCCTGACAGTACAGCATTTAAAAAGTGAAGCAACACTCCATTCACTTCGCACAGTGAATTGAAGTGTTGGACCAGACTGCTTCTCTTTCAGAGAAACTCATGTGAGTTGCTGGTGAATGTTTGTAAGTAGCTTAAGGCACTATAAAAGGAAAGTGATTTTCTCTGAAAGTACAGCATTTAGAAAGTGAATCAACTGCATGCACTTTGCACAGTGAATTGAAGTGTTGGAACAGACTGCTTCTCTTTCAGTGAAACTCATGTGAGTTGCTGGTGAATGCTTATAGTTAGCTTTAGGCACTTTCAAAGGAAAATGATTTTCTCTGAAAATACAGCATTTAGAAAGTGAAGCAACACTCCATTCACTTCGCACAGTGAATTGAAGTGTTGGAACAGACTGCTTCTCTTTCAGAGAAATGCATGTGAGTTGCTGGAGAATGCTTGAGGGTAGCTTAAGGTACTTTCAAAGGAAAGTGATTTTCTTTGAAAGGACAGCATTTAGAAAGTGAAGCAACACTCCATTCACTTCGCACAGTGAATTGAAGTGTTGGACCAGACTGCTTCTCTTTCAGAGAAACTCATGTGAGTTGCTGGTGAATGCTTATAGTTAGCTTTAGGCACTTTCAAAGGAAAGTGATTTTCTCTGAAAGGACAGCATTTAGAAAGTGAAGCAACACTCCATTCACTTCGCACAGTGAAGTGAAGTGTTGGAACAGACTGCTTCTCTTTCAGCGAAACTCATGTGAGTTGCTGCTGAATACTTGTAAGTAGCTTAAGGTACTTTGAAAAGAAAGTGATTTTCTCTGAAAGTACAGCATTTAGAAAGTGACGCAACACACCATTCACTTCGCACAGTGAATTGAAGAGTTGGAACAGACTGCTTCTCATTCAGAGAAACTCATGTGAGTTGCTGCTGAATGCTTGTAAGTAGCTTAAGGTACTTTGAAAGGAAAGTGATTTTCTCGGAAAGTACAGCATTTAGAAAGTGACGCAACACTCCATTCACTTTGCACAGTGAATTGAAGTGTTGGAACAGACTGCTTCTCTTTCAGAAAAACGCATGTGATTTGCTGGTGAATGCTTGTAAGTAGATTAAGGCAGTTTCAATAGAAAGTGATTATCTCTGTAACTACATCATTTAGAAATTGAATCAACACTCCATTCACTTCGCACAGTGAATTGAAGTGTTGGAACAGACTGCTTCTCTTTCAGAGAAACTCATGTGAGTTGCTGGTGAATGCTTGTAAGTAGCTGAAGGCACTTTCAAAGGAAAGTGATTTTTTCTGAAAGTACAGCATTACAAACTGAAGAAAAACTCCATTCACTTTGCACAGTGAATTGAAGTGTTGGAACAGACTGCTTCTCTTTCAGAGAAATGCATGTGAGTTTCTTGTGAATGCTTATAATCAGCTTAAGGCACTTTCAAAGGAAAGTGATTTTCTCTGAAAGGACAGCATTTAGAAAGTGAAGCAACACTCCATTCACTTCGCACAGTGAATTGAAATGTTGGAACAGACGGCTTCTCTTTCAGAGAAATGCATGTGAGTTGCTGGTGAATGCTTGTAAGTAGCTTAAGGCTGTTTCAAAGGAAAGTGATTTTCTCTGAAAGTACAGCATTTAGAAAGTGAAGCAACACTCCATTCACTTCGCACAGTGAATTGAAGTGTTGGAACAGACTGCTTCTCTTTCAGAGAAATGCATGTGAGTTGCTGGTGAATGCTTGTAAGCAGCTTAAGGCAGTTTAAAAAGAAAGTGATTTTTTCTGAAAGTACAGCATTTAGAAAGTGAAACAACAACACATTCACTTCGCACAGTGAATTGAAGTGTTGGAACAGACTCCTTCTCTTTCAGAGAAACTCATGTGAGTTGCTGGTGAATGCTTGTAAGTAGCTTAAAGCAGTTTCAAAGGAAAGTGATTTTCTCTGAAAGTACAGCATTTAGAAAGTGAAGCAACACTCCATTTACTTCGCACAGTGAATTGATGTGTTGGACCAGACTCCTTCTCTTTCAGAAAAACTCATGTGAGTTGCTGGTGAATGCTAGCACTTAGCTTAAGGTACTTTGAAAGGAAAGTGATTTTCTCTGAAAGGACAGCATTTAGAAAGTGACGCAATACTCCCCTCACTTCGCACAGTGAATTGAAGTGTTGGAACAGACTGCTTCTCTTTCAGAGAAAGGCATGTGAGTTTCCTGTGAATGCTTATAATCAGCCTAAGGCACTTTCAAAGGAAAGTGATTTTCTCTGAAAGGACAGCATTTAGAAAGTGAAGCAACACTCCATTCACTTCGCACAGTGAATTGAAGTGTTGCAACAGACTGCTTCTCTTTCAGAGAAACTCATGTGAGTTGCTGGTGAATGTTTGTAAGTATCTTAAGGCAGTTCCAAAGGAAAGTGATTTTCCCTGACAGTACAGCATGTAAAAAGTGAAGCAACACTCCATTCACTTCGCACAGTGAATTGAAGTGTTGGACCAGACTGCTTCTCTTTCAGAGAAACTCATGTGAGTTGCTGGTGAATGCTTGTAAGTAGCTTAAGGCAGTTTCAAAGAAAAGTGATTTTCTCTGAAAGTACAGCATTTAGAAAGTGAAGCAACTGCATTCACTTTGCACAGTGAATTGAAGTGTTGGAACAGACTGCTTCTCTTTCAGTGAAACTCATGTGAGTTGCTGGTGAATGCTTATATTTAGCTTTAGGCACTTTCAAAGGAAAATGATTTTCTCTGAAAGTACAGCATTTAGAAAGTGAAGCAAACTCCATTCACTTCGCACAGTGAATTGAAATGTTGGAACAGACTGCTTCTCTTTCAGAGAAATGCATGTGAGTTGCTGGTGAATGCTTGTAAGTAGCTTAAGGCTGTTTCAAGGGAAAGTGATTTTCTCTGAAAGTACAGCATTTAGAAAGTGAAGCAACACTCCATTCACCTCGCACAGTGAATTGAAGTGTTGGAACAGACTGCTTCTCTTTCAGAGAAATGCATGTGAGTTTCCTGTGAATGCTTATAATCAGCCTAAGGCACTTTCAAAGGAAAGTGATTTTCTCTGAAAGGACAGCATTTAGAAAGTGAAGCAACACTCCATTCACTTCGCACAGTGAATTGAAGTGTTGGAACAGACTGCTTCTCTTTCAGCGAAACTCATGTGAGTTGCTGCTGAATACTTGTAAGTAGCTTAAGGTACTTTGAAAGGAAAGTGATTTTCTCTGAAAGTACAGCATTTAGAAAGTGACGCAACACACCATTCACTTCGCACAGTGAATTGAAGAGTTGGAACAGACTGCTTCTCATTCAGAGAAACTCATGTGAGATGCTGCTGAATGCTTGTAAGTAGCTTAAGGTACTTTGAAAGGAAAGTGATTTTCTCAGAAAGTGTAGCATTTAGAAAGTGACGCAACACTCCATTCACTTTGCACAGTGAATTGAAGTGTTGGAACAGACTGCTTCTCTTTCAGATAAACTCATGTGAGTTGCTGTTGAATGCTTGTAAGAAGCTTAAGGCACTTTCAAAGGAAAGTGATTTTCTCTGAAAGTACAGCATTTAGAAAGTGATGCAACACTACATTCACTTTGCACAGTGAATTGAAGTGTTGGAACAGACTGCTTCTCTTTCAGAAAAACGCATGTGATTTGCTGGTGAATGCTTGTAAGTAGCTTAAGGCAGTTTCAATAGAAAGTGATTATCTCTGTAACTACAGCATTTAGAAATTAAATCAACACTCCATTCACTTCGCACAGTGAATTGAAGTGTTGGAACAGACTGCTTCTCTATCAGAGAAACTCATGTGAGTTGCTGGTGAATGCTTGTAAGTAGCTGAAGGCACTTTCAAAGGAAAGTGATTTTTTCTGAAAGTACAGCATTACAAACTGAAGAAAAACTCCATTCACTTTGCACAGTGAATTGAAGTGTTGGAACAGACTGCTTCTCTTTCAGAGAAATGCATGTGAGTTTCCTGTGAATGCTTATAATCAGCCTAAGGCACTTTCAAAGGAAAGTGATTTTCTCTGAAAGGACAGCATTTAGAAAGTGAAGCAACACTCCATTCACTTCGCACAGTGAATTGAAGTGTTGCAACAGACTGCTTCTCTTTCAGAGAAACTCATGTGAGTTTCTGGTGAATGTTTGTAAGTATCTTAAGGCAGTTCCAAAGGAAAGTGATTTTCCCTGACAGTACAGCATTTAAAAAGTGAAGCAACACTCCATTCACTTCGCACAGTGAATTGAAGTGTTGGACCAGACTGCTTCTCTTTCAGAGAAACTCATGTGAGTTGCTGGTGAATGCTTGTAAGTAGCTTAAGGCTGTTTCAAAGAAAAGTGATTTTCTCTGAAAGTACAGCATTTAGAAAGTGAAGCAACTGCATGCACTTTGCACAGTGAATTGAAGTGTTGGAACAGACTGCTTCTCTTTCAGTGAAACTCATGTGAGTTGCTTGTGAATGCTTATAGTTAGCTTTAGGCACTTTCAAAGGAAAATGATTTTCTCTGAAAGTACAGCATTTAGAAAGTGAAGCAACACTCCATTCACTTCGCACAGTGAATTGAAGTGTTGGAACAGACTGCTTCTCTTTCAGAGAAATGCATGTGAGTTGCTGGAGAATGCTTGCAATTAGCTTAAGGCACTTTCAAAGGAAAGTGATTTTCTCTGAAAGGACAGCATTTAGAAAGTGAAGCAACACTCCATTCACTTCGCACAGTGAATTGAAGTGTTGGAACAGACTGCTTCTCTTTCAGAGAAATGCATGTGAGTTGCTGGAGAATGCTTGAGGGTAGCTTAAGGTACTTTCAAAGGAAAGTGATTTTCTTTGAAAGGACAGCATTTAGAAAGTGAAGCAACACTCCATTCACTTCGCACAGTGAATTGAAGTGTTGGACCAGACTGCTTCTCTTTCAGAGAAACTCATGTGAGTTGCTGGTGAATGCTTATAGTTAGCTTTAGGCACTTTCAAAGGAAAGTGATTTTCTCTGAAAGGACAGCATTTAGAAAGTGAAGCAACACTCCATTCACTTCGCACAGTGAAGTGAAGTGTTGGAACAGACTGCTTCTCTTTCAGCGAAACTCATGTGAGTTGCTGCTGAATACTTGTAAGTAGCTTAAGGTACTTTGAAAAGAAAGTGATTTTCTCTGAAAGTACAGCATTTAGAAAGTGACGCAACACACCATTCACTTCGCACAGTGAATTGAAGAGTTGGAACAGACTGCTTCTCATTCAGAGAAACTCATGTGAGTTGCTGCTGAATGCTTGTAAGTAGCTTAAGGTACTTTGAAAGGAAAGTGATTTTCTCGGAAAGTACAGCATTTAGAAAGTGACGCAACACTCCATTCACTTTGCACAGTGAATTGAAGTGTTGGAACAGACTGCTTCTCTTTCAGAAAAACGCATGTGATTTGCTGGTGAATGCTTGTAAGTAGATTAAGGCAGTTTCAATAGAAAGTGATTATCTCTGTAACTACAGCATTTAGAAATTGAATCAACACTCCATTCACTTCGCACAGTGAATTGAAGTGTTGGAACAGACTGCTTCTCTTTCAGAGAAACTCATGTGAGTTGCTGGTGAATGCTTGTAAGTAGCTGAAGGCACTTTCAAAGGAAAGTGATTTTTTCTGAAAGTACAGCATTACAAACTGAAGAAAAACTCCATTCACTTTGCACAGTGAATTGAAGTGTTGGAACAGACTGCTTCTCTTTCAGAGAAATGCATGTGAGTTTCTTGTGAATGCTTATAATCAGCTTAAGGCACTTTCAAAGGAAAGTGATTTTCTCTGAAAGGACAGCATTTAGAAAGTGAAGCAACACTCCATTCACTTCGCACAGTGAATTGAAATGTTGGAACAGACGGCTTCTCTTTCAGAGAAATGCATGTGAGTTGCTGGTGAATGCTTGTAAGTAGCTTAAGGCTGTTTCAAAGGAAAGTGATTTTCTCTGAAAGTACAGCATTTAGAAAGTGAAGCAACACTCCATTCACTTCGCACAGTGAATTGAAGTGTTGGAACAGACTGCTTCTCTTTCAGAGAAATGCATGTGAGTTGCTGGTGAATGCTTGTAAGCAGCTTAAGGCAGTTTAAAAAGAAAGTGATTTTTTCTGAAAGTACAGCATTTAGAAAGTGAAACAACAACACATTCACTTCGCACAGTGAATTGAAGTGTTGGAACAGACTCCTTCTCTTTCAGAGAAACTCATGTGAGTTGCTGGTGAATGCTTGTAAGTAGCTTAAAGCAGTTTCAAAGGAAAGTGATTTTCTCTGAAAGTACAGCATTTAGAAAGTGAAGCAACACTCCATTTACTTCGCACAGTGAATTGATGTGTTGGACCAGACTCCTTCTCTTTCAGAAAAACTCATGTGAGTTGCTGGTGAATGCTAGCACTTAGCTTAAGGTACTTTGAAAGGAAAGTGATTTTCTCTGAAAGTACAGCATTTAGAAAGTGACGCAATACTCCCCTCACTTCGCACAGTGAATTGAAGTGTTGGAACAGACTGCTTCTCTTTCAGAGAAAGGCATGTGAGTTTCCTGTGAATGCTTATAATCAGCCTAAGGCACTTTCAAAGGAAAGTGATTTTCTCTGAAAGGACAGCATTTAGAAAGTGAAGCAACACTCCATTCACTTCGCACAGTGAATTGAAGTGTTGCAACAGACTGCTTCTCTTTCAGAGAAACTCATGTGAGTTGCTGGTGAATGTTTGTAAGTATCTTAAGGCAGTTCCAAAGGAAAGTGATTTTCCCTGACAGTACAGCATTTAAAAAGTGAAGCAACACTCCATTCACTTCGCACAGTGAATTGAAGTGTTGGACCAGACTGCTTCTCTTTCAGAGAAACTCATGTGAGTTGCTGGTGAATGCTTGTAAGTAGCTTAAGGCAGTTTCAAAGAAAAGTGATTTTCTCTGAAAGTACAGCATTTAGAAAGTGAAGCAACTGCATTCACTTTGCACAGTGAATTGAAGTGTTGGAACAGACTGCTTCTCTTTCAGTGAAACTCATGTGAGTTGCTGGTGAATGCTTATATTTAGCTTTAGGCACTTTCAAAGGAAAATGATTTTCTCTGAAAGTACAGCATTTAGAAAGTGAAGCAAACTCCATTCACTTCGCACAGTGAATTGAAATGTTGGAACAGACTGCTTCTCTTTCAGAGAAATGCATGTGAGTTGCTGGTGAATGCTTGTAAGTAGCTTAAGGCTGTTTCAAGGGAAAGTGATTTTCTCTGAAAGTACAGCATTTAGAAAGTGAAGCAACACTCCATTCACCTCGCACAGTGAATTGAAGTGTTGGAACAGACTGCTTCTCTTTCAGAGAAATGCATGTGAGTTTCCTGTGAATGCTTATAATCAGCCTAAGGCACTTTCAAAGGAAAGTGATTTTCTCTGAAAGGACAGCATTTAGAAAGTGAAGCAACACTCCATTCACTTCGCACAGTGAATTGAAGTGTTGCAACAGACTGCTTCTCTTTCAGCGAAACTCATGTGAGTTGCTGCTGAATACTTGTAAGTAGCTTAAGGTACTTTGAAAGGAAAGTGATTTTCTCTGAAAGTACAGCATTTAGAAAGTGACGCAACACACCATTCACTTCGCACAGTGAATTGAAGAGTTGGAACAGACTGCTTCTCATTCAGAGAAACTCATGTGAGATGCTGCTGAATGCTTGTAAGTAGCTTAAGGTACTTTGAAAGGAAAGTGATTTTCTCAGAAAGTGTAGCATTTAGAAAGTGACGCAACACTCCATTCACTTTGCACAGTGAATTGAAGTGTTGGAACAGACTGCTTCTCTTTCAGATAAACTCATGTGAGTTGCTGTTGAATGCTTGTAAGAAGCTTAAGGCACTTTCAAAGGAAAGTGATTTTCTCTGAAAGTACAGCATTTAGAAAGTGATGCAACACTACATTCACTTTGCACAGTGAATTGAAGTGTTGGAACAGACTGCTTCTCTTTCAGAAAAACGCATGTGATTTGCTGGTGAATGCTTGTAAGTAGCTTAAGGCAGTTTCAATAGAAAGTGATTATCTCTGTAACTACAGCATTTAGAAATTAAATCAACACTCCATTCACTTCGCACAGTGAATTGAAGTGTTGGAACAGACTGCTTCTCTATCAGAGAAACTCATGTGAGTTGCTGGTGAATGCTTGTAAGTAGCTGAAGGCACTTTCAAAGGAAAGTGATTTTTTCTGAAAGTACAGCATTACAAACTGAAGAAAAACTCCATTCACTTTGCACAGTGAATTGAAGTGTTGGAACAGACTGCTTCTCTTTCAGAGAAATGCATGTGAGTTTCCTGTGAATGCTTATAATCAGCCTAAGGCACTTTCAAAGGAAAGTGATTTTCTCTGAAAGGACAGCATTTAGAAAGTGAAGCAACACTCCATTCACTTCGCACAGTGAATTGAAGTGTTGCAACAGACTGCTTCTCTTTCAGAGAAACTCATGTGAGTTTCTGGTGAATGTTTGTAAGTATCTTAAGGCAGTTCCAAAGGAAAGTGATTTTCCCTGACAGTACAGCATTTAAAAAGTGAAGCAACACTCCATTCACTTCGCACAGTGAATTGAAGTGTTGGACCAGACTGCTTCTCTTTCAGAGAAACTCATGTGAGTTGCTGGTGAATGCTTGTAAGTAGCTTAAGGCAGTTTCAAAGAAAAGTGATTTTCTCTGAAAGTACAGCATTTAGAAAGTGAAGCAACTGCATGCACTTTGCACAGTGAATTGAAGTGTTGGAACAGACTGCTTCTCTTTCAGTGAAACTCATGTGAGTTGCTTGTGAATGCTTATAGTTAGCTTTAGGCACTTTCAAAGGAAAATGATTTTCTCTGAAAGTACAGCATTTAGAAAGTGAAGCAACACTCCATTCACTTCGCACAGTGAATTGAAGTGTTGGAACAGACTGCTTCTCTTTCAGAGAAATGCATGTGAGTTGCTGGAGAATGCTTGCAATTAGCTTAAGGCACTTTCAAAGGAAAGTGATTTTCTCTGAAAGGACAGCATTTAGAAAGTGAAGCCACACTCCATTCACTTCGCACAGTGAATTGAAGTGTTGGACCAGACTGCTTCTCTTTCAGAGAAACTCATGTGAGTTGCTGGTGAATGCTTATAGTTAGCTTTAGGCACTTTCAAAGGAAAGTGATTTCCTCTGAAATTACAGCATTTAGAAAGTGAAGCAACACTCCATTCACTTCGCACAGTGAATTGAAATGTTGGAACAGACTGCTTCACTTTCAGTGAAATGCATGTGAGTTGCTAGTGAATGCTTGTAAGTAGCTTAAGGCACTATAAAAGGAAAGTGATTTTCTCTGAAAGTACAGCATTTTGAAAGTGAAGCAACCCTCCATTCACTTCGCACAGTGACTTGAAGTGTTGGAACAGACTGCTTCTCTTTCAGAGAAACTCATGTAAGTTGCTGGTGAATGCTTGTAAGTACCTTGAGGCACTTTCAAAGTAAATGATTTTCTCTGAAAGTACAGCATTTAGAAAGTGAAGAAACACTCCATTCACTTCGCACAGTGAATTGAAGTGTTGGAACAGACTGATTCTCTTTCAGAAAAATGCATGTGAGTTTCTTATGAATGCTTATCGTTAGCTTAAGGCACTTTCAAAGGAAAGTGATTTTCTCTGAAAGTACAGCATTTAGAAAATGAAGCAACACTCCATTCACTTCGCACAGTGAATTGAAGTGTTGGAACAGACTGATTATCTTTCAGAAAAATGCATGTGAGTTTCTTGTGAATGCTTATAGTTAGCTTAAGGCACTTTCAAAGGAAAGTGATTTTCTCTGAAAGGACAGCATTTAGAAAGTGAAGCAACACTCCATTCACTTCGCACAGTGAATTGAAGTGTTGGAACAGACTGCTTCTCTTTCAGCGAAACTCATGTGAGTTGCTGCTGAATACTTGTAAGTAGCATAAGGTACTTTGAAAGGAAAGTGATTTTCTCTGAAAGTACAGCATTTAGAAAGTGACGCAACACACCATTCACTTCGCACAGTGAATTGAAGAGTTGGAACAGACTGCTTCTCATTCAGAGAAACTCATGTGAGTTGCTGCTGAATGCTTAAAGTAGCTTAAGGTACTTTGAAAGGAAAGTGATTTTCTCGGAAAGTACAGCATTTAGAAAGTGACGCAACACTCCATTCACTTTGCACAGTGAATTGAAGTGTTGGAACAGACTGCTTCTCTTTCAGATAAACTCATGTGAGTTGCTGTTGAATGCTTGTAAGTAGCTTAAGGCACTTTCAAAGGAAAGTGATTTTCTCTGAAAGTACAGCATTTAGAAAGTGATGCAACACTACATTCACTTTGCACAGTGAATTGAAGTGTTGGAACAGACTGCTTCTCTTTCAGAAAAACGCATGTGATTTGCTGGTGAATGCTTGTAAGTAGCTTAAGGCAGTTTCAATAGAAAGTGATTATCTCTGTAACTACAGCATTTAGAAATTGAATCAACACTCCATTCACTTCGCACAGTGAATTGAAGTGTTGGAACAGACTGCTTCTCTTTCAGAGAAACTCATGTGAGTTGCTGGTGAATGCTTGTAAGTAGCTGAAGGCACTTTCAAAGGAAAGTGATTTTTTCTGAAAGTACAGCATTACAAACTGAAAAAAAACTCCATTCACTTTGCACAGTGAATTGAAGTGTTGGAACAGACTGCTTCTCTTTCAGAGAAATGCATGTGAGTTTCTTGTGAATGCTTATAATCAGCTTAAGGCACTTTCAAAGGAAAGTGATTTTCTCTGAAAGGACAGCATTTAGAAAGTGAAGCAACACTCCATTCACTTCGCACAGTGAATTGAAATGTTGGAACAGACTGCTTCTCTTTCAGAGAAATGCATGGGAGTTGCTGGTGAATGCTTGTAAGTAGCTTAAGGCTGTTTCAAAGGAAAGTGATTTTCTCTGAAAGTACAGCATTTAGAAAGTGAAGCAACACTCCATTCACTTCGCACAGTGAATTGAAGTGTTGGAACAGACTGCTTCTCTTTCAGAGAAATGCATGTGAGTTGCTGGTGAATGCTTGTAAGCAGCTTAAGGCAGTTTAAAAAGAAAGTGATTTTTTCTGAAAGTACAGCATTTAGAAAGTGAAACAACAATACATTCACTTCGCACAGTGAATTGAAGTGTTGGAACAGACTGCTTCTCTTTCAGAGAAACTCATGTGAGTTGCTGGTGAATGCTTGTAAGTAGCTTAAAGCAGTTTCAAAGGAAAGTTATTTTCTCTGAAAGTACAGCATTTAGAAAGTGAAGCAACACTCCATTTACTTCGCACAGTGAATTGTTGTGTTGGACCAGACTCCTTCTCTTTCAGAAAAACTCATGTGAGTTGCTGGTGAATGCTAGCACTTAGCTTAAGGTACTTTGAAAGGAAAGTGATTTTCTCTGAAAGTACAGCATTTAGAAAGTGACGCAATACTCCCTTCACTTCGCACAGTGAATTGAAGTGTTGGAACAGACTGCTTCTCTTTCAGAGAAATGCATGTGAGTATCCTGTGAATGCTTATAATCAGCCTAAGGCACTTTCAAAGGAAAGTGATTTTCTCTGAAAGGACAGCATTTAGAAAGTGAAGCAACACTCCATTCACTTCGCACAGTGAATTGAAGTGTTGCAACAGACTGCTTCTCTTTCAGAGAAACTCATGTGAGTTGCTGGTGAATGTTTGTAAGTATCTTAAGGCAGTTCCAAAGGAAAGTGATTTTCCCTGACAGTACAGCATTTAAAAAGTGAAGCAACACTCCATTCACTTCGCACAGTGAATTGAAGTGTTGGACCAGACTGCTTCTCTTTCAGAGAAACGCATGAGAGTTGCTGGTGAATGCTTGTAAGTAGCTTAAGGCAGTTTCAAAGAAAAGTGATTTTCTCTGAAAGTACAGCATTTAGAAAGTGAAGCAACTGCATTCACTTTGCACAGTGAATTGAAGTGTTGGAACAGACTGCTTCTCTTTCAGTGAAACTCATGTGAGTTGCTGGTGAATGCTTATAGTTAGCTTTAGGCACTTTCAAAGGAAAATGATTTTCTCTGAAAGTACAGCATTTAGAAAGTGAAGCAACACTCCATTCACTTCGCACAGTGAATTGAAGTGTTGGAACAGACTGCTTCTCTTTCTGAGAAATGCATGTGAGTTGCTTGAGAATGCTTGCAAGTAGCTTAAGGCACTTTCAAAGGAAAGTGATTTTCTCTGAAAGGACAGCATTTAGAAAGTGAAGCAACACTCCATTCACTTCGCACAGTGAACTGAAATGTTGGAACAGACTGCTTCTCTTTCAGCGAAACTCATGTGAGTTGCTGCTGAGTACTTGTAAGTAGCTTAAGGTACTTTGAAAGGAAAGTGATTTTCTCGGAAAGTACAGCATTTAGAAAGTGACGCAACACACCATTCACTTCGCACAGTGAATTGAAGTGTTGGAACAGACTGCTTCTCATTCAGAGAAACGCATGTGAGTTGCTGCTGAATGCTTGTAAGTAGCTTAAGGTACTTTGAAAGGAAAGTGATTTTCTCGGAAAGAACAGCATTTAGAAAGTGACGCAACACTCCATTCACTTTGCACAGTGAATTGAAGTGTTGGAACAGACTGCTTCTCTTTCAGAAAAACGCATGTAATTTGCTGGTGAATGCTTGTAAGTAGCTTAAGGCAGTTTCAATAGAAAGTGATTATCTCTGTAACTACAGCATTTAGAAATTGAATCAACACTCCATTCGCTTCGCACAGTGAATTGAAGTGTTGGAACAGACTGCTTCTCTTTCAAAGAAACTCATGTGAGTTGCTGGTGAATGCTTGTAAGTAGCTGAAGGCACTTTCAAAGGAAAGTGATTTTTTCTGAAAGTACAGCATTACAAACTGAAGAAAAACTCCATTCACTTTGCACAGTGAATTGAAGTGTTGGAACAGACTGCTTCTCTTTCAGAGAAATGCATGTGAGTTTCTTGTGAATGCTTATAATCAGCTTAAGGCACTTTCAAAGGAAAGTGATTTTCTCTGAAAGGACAGCATTTAGAAACTGAAGCAAACTCCATTCACTTCGCACAGTGAATTGAAATGTTGGAACAGACTGCTTCTCTTTCAGAGAAATGCATGTGAGTTGCTGGTGAATGCTTGTAAGTAGCTTAAGGCTGTTTCAAAGGAAAGTGATTTTCTCTGAAAGTACAGCATTTAGAAAGTGAAGCAACACTCCATTCACTTCGCACAGTGAATTGAAGTGTTGAAACAGACTGCTTCTCTTTCAGAGAAATGCATGTGAGTTGCTGGTGAATGCTTGTAAGCAGCTTAAGGCAGTTTAAAAGGAAAGTGATTTTCTCTGAAAGTACAGCATTTAGAAAGTGAAACAACAACACATTCACTTCGCACAGTGAATTGAAGTGTTGGAACAGACTGCTTCTCTTTCAGAGAAACTAATGTGAGTTGCTGGTGAATGTTTGTAAGTATCTTAATTCAGTTCCAAAGGAAAGTGATTTACTCTGAAACTACATCACTTAGAAAGTGAAGCAACACTCCATTCACTTCGCACAGTGAATTGAAGTGTTGGAACAGACTGCTTCTCTTTCAGAGAAACTCATTTGAGTTGCTGGTGAATGCTTGTAAGTAGCTTAAGCAGTTTCAAAGGAAAGTGATTTTCTCTGAAAGTACAGCATTTAGAAAGTGAAGCAACACTCCATTCACTTCGCACAGTGAATTGAAGTGTTGAAACAGACTGCTTCTCTTTCAGAGAAATGCATGTGAGTTGCTGGTGAATGCTTGTAAGCAGCTTAAGGCAGTTTAAAAGGAAAGTGATTTTCTCTGAAAGTACAGCATTTAGAAAGTGAAACAACAACACATTCACTTCGCACAGTGAATTGAAGTGTTGTAACAGACTGCTTCTCTTTCAGAGAAATTCATGTGAGTTGCTGGTGAATGTTTGTAAGTATCTTAATTCAGTTCCAAAGGAAAGTGATTTACTCTGAAAGTATGTCACTTAGAAAGTGAAGCAACACTCCATTCACTTCGCACAGTGAATTGAAGTGTTGGAACAGACTGCTTCTCTTTCAGAGAAACTCATTTGAGTTGCTGGTGAATGCTTGCAAGTAGCTTAAGCAGTTTCAAAGGAAAGTGATTTTCTCTGAAAGTACAGCATTTAGAAAGTGACGCAACACTCCATTCACTTCGCACAGTGAATTGAAGTGTTAGAACAGACTGCTTCTCTTTCAGAGAAACTCATGTGAGTTGCTGGTGAATGCTTGTAAGTACCTGAAGGCACTTTCAAAGGAAAGTGATTTTCTCTGAAAGTACAGCATTTAGAAAGTGAAGAAACACTCCATTCACTTCGCACAGTGAATTGAAGTGTTGGAACAGACTGATTCTCTTTCAGAAAAATGCATGTGAGTTTCTTGTGAATGCGTATAGTTAGCTTAAGGCACTGTCAAAGGAAAGTGATTTTCTCTGAAAGTACAGCATTTAGAAAGTGAAGCAACACTTCATTCACTTCGCACAGTGAATTGAAGTGTTGGAACACACTGCTTCTCTTTCAGCGAAACTCATGTGAGTTGCTGCTGAATACTTGTAAGTAGCTTAAGGTACTTTGAAAGGAAAGTGATTTTCTCGGAAAGTACAGCATTTAGAAAGTGACGCAACACACCATTCACTTCGCACAGTGAATTGAAGTGTTGGAACAGACTGCTTCTCATTCAGAGAAACTCATGTGAGTTGCTGTTGAATGCTTGTAAGCAGCTTAAGGTACTTTGAAAGG
This sequence comes from Myodes glareolus, assembly GCF_982192425.1. NCBI lineage: Eukaryota > Metazoa > Chordata > Mammalia > Rodentia > Cricetidae > Myodes > Myodes glareolus. The sequence continues at coordinate 97,482 of NW_028263267.1, forward strand.
AAAGTGATTTTCTCGGAAAGTACAGCATTTAGAAAGTGACGCAACACTCCATTCACTTCGCACAGTGAATTGAAGTGTTGGAACAGACTACTTCTCTTTCAGAGAAACTCATGTGAGTTGCTGGTGAATGCTTGTAAGTAGCTTAAGGCACTTTCAAAGGAAAGTGATTTTCTCTGAAAGTACAGCATTTAGAAAGTGATGCAACACTCCATTCACTTTGCACAGTGAATTGAAGTGTTGGAACAGACTGCTTCTCTTTCAGAAAAACGCATGTGATTTGCTGGTGAATGCTTGTAAGTAGGTTAAGGCAGTTTCAATAGAAAGTGATTATCTCTGTAACTACAGCATTTAGAAATTGAATCAACACTCCATTCACTTCGCACAGTGAATTGAAGTGTTGGAACAGACTGCTTCTCTTTCAGAGAAACTCATGTGAGTTGCTGGTGAATGCTTGTAAGTAGCTGAAGGCACTTTCAAAGGAAAGTGATTTTTTCTGAAAGTACAGTATTACAAACTGAAGAAAAACTCCATTCACTTTGCACAGTGAATTGAAATGTTGGAACAGACTGCTTCTCTTTCAGAGAAATGCATGTGAGTTTCTTGTGAATGCTTATAATCAGCTTAAGGCACTTTCAAAGGAAAGTGATTTTCTCTGAAAGGACAGCATTTAGAAAGTGAAGCAACACTCCATTCACTTCGCACAGTGAATTGAAGTGTTGGAACAGAATGCTTCTCTTTCAGAGAAACTCATGTGAGTTGCTGGTGAATGCTTGTAAGTAGCTTAAGGCTGTTTAAAAGGAAAGTGATTTTCTCTGCAGGTACAGCATTTAGAAAGTGAAGCAACACTCCATTCACTTTGCACAGTGAATTGAAGTGTTGGAACAGACTGCTTCTCTTTCAGAGAAATGCATGTGAGTTGCTGGTGAATGCTTGTAAGTAGCTTAAGGCAGTTTAAAAGGAAAGTGATTTTCTCTGAAAGTACGGCATTTAGAAAGTGAAACAACAACACATTCACTTCGCACAGTGTATTGAAGTGTAGCAACAGACTGCTTCTCCTTCAGAGAATCTCATGTGAGTTGCTGGTGAATGCTTGTAAGTAGTTTAACGTACTTTGAAAGGAAAGTGATTTTCTCTGAAAGGACAGCATTTTGAAAGTGAAGCAACCCTCCATTCACTTCGCAAAGTGAATTGAACAGTTGGAACAGACTGCTTCTCTTTCAGAAATATGATTGTGTGTTGCTGGTGAATGCTTGCAAGTAGCTTAAGGCATTTTCAAAGGAACGTGATTTTCTCTGAAAGTACAGCATTTAGAAAGTGAAGCAACACTCTATTCCTTTCGCACAGTGAATTGAAGTGTTGGAACAGACTGCTTCTCTTTCAGAGAAATGCATGTGAGTTTCTTGTGAATGCTTATAATCAGCTTAAGGCACTTTCAAAGGAAAGTGATTTTCTCTGAAAGGACAGCATTTTGAAAGTGAAGCAACCCTCCATTCACTTCGCACAGTGAATTGAAGTGTTGGAACAGACTGCTTCTCTTTCAGAAAAATGACTGTGTTGCTGGTGAATGCTTGCAAGTAGCTTAAGGCAGTTTCAAAGGAACATGATTTTCTCTGAAAGTACAGCATTTAGAACGTGATGCAACACTCTATTCCTTTCACACAGTGAATTGAAGTGTTGGAACAGACTGCTTCTCTTTCAGAGAAATGCATGTGAGTTGCTGGTGAATGCTTGTAAGTAGCTTAAGGTACTTTGAAAGGAAAGTGATTTTCCCTGAAAGTACAGCTTTTAAAAAGTGAAGCAACACTCCATTCACTTCGCACATTGAATTGAAGTGTTGGACCAGACTGCTTCTCTTTCAGAGAAACTCATGTGAGTTGCTGGTGAATGCTTGTAAGTAGCTTTAGGCACTTTCAAAGGAAAGTGATTATCTCTGAAAGTACAGCATTTACAAAGTGAAGCAACACTCCATTCACTTCGCACAGTGAATTGAAGTGTTGGAACAGACTGCTTCTCTTTCAGCGAAACTCATGTGAGTTGCTGCTGAATACTTGTAAGTAGCTTATGTACTTTGAAAGGAAAGTGATTTTCTTGGAAAGTACAGCATTTAGAAAGTGACGAAACACTCCATTCACTTCGTACAGTGAATTGAAGTGTTGGAACAGACTGCTTCTCATTCAGAGAAACTCATGTGAGTTGCTGCTGAATGCTTGTAAGTAGCTTAAGGTACTTTGAAAGGAAAGTGATTTTCTCGGAAAGTACAGCATTTAGAAAATGACGCAACACTCCATTCACTTCGCACAGTGAATTGAAGTGTTGGAACAGACTGCTTCTCTTTCAGAGAAACTCATGTGAGTTGCTGGTGAATGCTTGTCAGTAGCTTAAGGCACTTTCAAAGGAAAGTGATTTTCTCTGAAAGTACAGCATTTAGAATGTGATGCAACACTACATTCACTTTGCACAGTGAATTGAAGTGTTGGAACAGACAGCTTCTCTTTCAGAAAAACGCATGTGATTTGCTGGTTAATCCTTGTAAGAAGCTTAAGGCAGTTTCAATAGAAAGTGATTATCTCTGTAACTACAGCATTTAGAAAGTGAATCAACACTCCATTCACTTCGCACAGTGAATTGAAGTGTTGGAAGTGACTGCTTCTCTTTCAGAGAAATGCATGTGAGTTTCTTGTGAATGCTTATAATTAGCTTAAGGCACTTTCAAGGGAAAGTGATTTTGTCTGAAAGGAAAGCATTTAGAAAGTGAAGCAATACTCCATTCACTTAGCACATTGAACTGAAATGCTGGAACAGACTGCTTCTCTTTCAGAGAAATGCATGTGAGTTGCTGGTGAATGCTTGTAAGTAGCTTAAGGCACGTTGAAAGGAAAGTGATTTTCTCTGAAAGTACAGCATTTTTAGAGTGAAGCAACCCTCCATTCACTTCGCAAAGTGAATTGAACAGTTGGAACAAACTGCTTCTCTTTCAGAAAAATGATTGTGAGTTGCTGGTGAATGCTTGCAAGTAGCTTAAGGCAGTTTCAAAGGAACATGATTTTCTCTGAAAGTACAGCATTTAGAAAGTGAAGCAACACTCTATTCCCTTCGCACAGTGAATTGAAGTGTTGGAACAGACTGCTTCTCTTTCAGAGAAATGCATGTGAGTTACTGGTGAATGCTTGTAAGTAGCTTAAGGCAGTTTCAAAATAAAGTGATTTTCTCTGAAAGTACAGCATTTAGAAAGTGAAGCAACACTCCATTTACTGCGCACAGTGAAATGAAGTGTTGGAACAGACTGCTTCTCTTTCAGAGAAATGCATGTGAGTTGCTGGTGAATGCTTGTAAGTAGCTTAAGGCACGTTGATAGGAAAGTGATTTTCTCTGAAAGGACAGCATTTTGAAAGTGAAGCAACCCTCCATTCACTTCGCAAAGTGAATTGAACAGTTGGAACAGAATGCTTCTCTTTCAGAAATATGATTGTGAGTTGCTGGTGAATGCTTGCAAGTAGCTTAAGGCATTTTCAAAGGAACGTGATTTTCTCTGAAAGTACAGCATTTAGAAAGAGAAGCAACACTCAATTCTCTTCGCACAGTGAATTGAAGTGTTGGAACAGACTTCCTCTCTTTCAGAGAAATGCATGTGAGTTGCTGGTGAATGCTTGTAAGTAGCTTAAGGCACGTTGAAAGGAAAGTGATTTTCTCTGAAAGTACAGCATTTTGAAAGTTAAGCAATCCTCCATTCACTTCGCACAGTGAATTGAAGTGTTGGAACAGACTGCTTCTCTTTCAGAAAAATGATTGTGAGTTGCTGGTGAAAGCTTGCAAGTAGCTTAAGGCAGTTGCAAAGGAACATGATTTACTCTGAAAGTACAGCATTTAGAAAGTGAAGCAACACTCAATTCCCTTCGCACAGTGAATTGAAGTGTTGGAACAGACTGCTTCTCTTTCAGAGAAATGCATGTGAGTTGCTGGTGAATGCTTGTAAGTAGCTTAAGGTACTTTGAAAGGAAAGTGATTTTCCCTGAAAGAACAGCTTTTAAAAAGTGAAGCAACACTCCATTCACTTCGCACAGTGAATTGAAGTGTTGGCCAGACTGCTTCTCTTTCAGAAAAATGATTGTGAGTTGCTGGTGAATGCTTGCAAGTAGCTTAAGGCAGTTTCAAAGGAACATGATTTTCTCTGAAAGTACAGCATTTAGAAAGTGAAGCAACACTCTATTCCCTTCGCACAGTGAATTGAAGTGTTGGAACAGACTGCTTCTCTTTCAGAGAAATGCATGTGAGTTGCTGGTGAATACTTGTAAGTAGCTTAAGGTACTTTGAAAGGAAAGTCATTTTCCCTGAAAGTACAGCTTTTAAAAAGTGAAGCAACACTCCATTCACTTCGCACAGTGAATTGAAGTGTTGGACCAGACTGCTTCTCTTTCAGAGAAACTCATGTGAGTTGCTGGTGAATGCTTGTAAGTAGCTTAAGGCAGTTTCAAAGGAAAGTGATTATCTCTGAAAGTACAGCATTTAGAAAGTGAAGCAACACTCCATTCACTTCGCACAGTGAATTGAAGTGTTGGAACAGACTGCTTCTCTTTCAGCGAAACTCATGTGAGTTGCTGCTGAATACTTGTAAGTAGCTTAAGGTACTTTGAAAGGAAAGTGATTTTCTCGGAAAGTACAGCATTTAGAAAGTGACGCAACACTCCATATACTTCGTACAGTGAATTGAAGTGTTGGAACAGACTGCTTCTCATTCAGAGAAACTCATGTGAGTTGCTGCTGAATGCTTGTAAGTAGCTTAAGGTACTTTGAAAGGAAAGTGATTTTCTCGGAAAGTACAGCATTTAGAAAGTGACGCTACACTCCATTCCCTTCGCACAGTGAATTGAAGTGTTGGAACAGACTGCTTCTCTTTCAGAGAAACTCATGTGAGTTGCTGGTGAATGCTTGTAAGTAGCTTAAGGCACTTTCAAAGGAAAGTGATTTTCTCTGAAAGTACAGCATTTAGAATGTGATGCAACACTACATTCACTTTGCACAGTGAATTGAAGTGTTGGAACAGACAGCTTCTCTTTCAGAAAAACGCATGTGATTTGCTGGTGAATGCTTGTAAGAAGCTTAAGGCAGTTTCAATAGAAAGTGATTATCTCTGTAACTACAGCATTTAGAAAGTGAATCAACACTCCATTCACTTCGCACAGTGAATTGAAGTGTTGGAACAGACTGCTTCTCTTTCAGAGAAATGCATGTGAGTTTCTTGTGAATGCTTGTAATTAGCTTAAGGCACTTTCAAGGGAAAGTGATTTTCTCTGAAAGGAAAGCATTTAGAAAGTGAAGCAATACTCCATTCACTTAGCACATTGAATTGAAATGCTGGAACAGACTGCTTCTCTTTCAGAGAAATGCGTGTGAGTTGCTGGTGAATGCTTGTAAGTAGCTTAAGGCACGTTGAAAGAAAAGTGATTTTCTCTGAAAGTACAGCATTTTTAAAGTGAAGCAACCCTCCATTCACTTCGCAAAGTGAATTGAACAGTTGGAACAGACTGCTTCTCTTTCAGAAAAATGATTGTGAGTTGCTGGTGAATGCTTGCAAGTAGCTTAAGGCAGTTTCAAAGGAACATGATTTTCTCTGAAAGTACAGCATTTAGAAAGTGAAGCAACACTCTATTCCCTTGGCTCAGTGAATTGAAGTGTTGGAACAGACTGCTTCTCTTTCAGAGAAATGCATGTGAGTTACTGGTGAATGTTTGTAAGTAGCTTAAGGCAGTTTCAAAATAAAGTGATTTTCTCTGAAAGTACAGCATTTAGAAAGTGAAGCAACACTCCATTTACTGCGCACAGTGAATTGAAGTGTTGGAACAGACTGCTTTTCTTTCAGAGAAATGCATGTGAGTTGCTGGTGAATGCTTGTAAGTAGTTTAAGGCACGTTGAAAGGAAAGTGATTTTCTCTGAAAGGACAGCATTTTGAAAGTGAAGCAACACTCCATTCACTTCGCAAAGTGAATTGAACAGTTGGAACAGACTGCTTCTCTTTCAGAAATATGATTGTGAGCTGCTGGTGAATGCTTGCAAGTAGCTTAAGGCATTTTCAAAGGAACGTGATTTTCTCTGAAAGTACAGCAACTAGAAAGTGAAGCAACACTCCATTCCCTTCGCACAGTGAATTGAAGTGTTGGAACAGACTTCCTCTCTTTCAGAGAAATGCATGTGAGTTTCTTGTGAATGCTAGTAAGTAGCTCAAGGCACTGTCAAAGGAAAGTGATTTTCTCTATAACTACAGCATTTAGAAAGTGAAGCTACACTCCATTCACTTCGCACAGTGAATTGAAGTGTTGGAACAGACTGCCTCTCTTTCAGAGAAACTCATGTGAGTTGCTGGTCAATGCTTTTAAGTACCTTAAGGCACTTTCAAAGGAAAGTGATTTTCTCTGAAAGTACAGCATTTAGAAAGTGAAGCAACCCTCCATTCACTTTGCACAGTGAATTGAAGTGTTGGAACAGACTGCTTCTCTTTCAGAGAAATGCATGTGAGTTTCTTGTGAATGCTTATAATAAGCCTAAGGCACTTTCAAAGGAAAGTGATTTTCTCTGAAAGCACAGCATTTAGAAAGTGATGCAACACTCCATTCACTTCACACAGTGAATTGAAGTGTTGGAACAGACTGCTTCTCTTTCAGAGAAATGCATGTGAGTTGCTGGTTAATGCTTGTAAGTAGCTTAAGGCACTTACAAAGGAAAGTGATTTTCTCTGAAAGGACAGCATTTTGAAAGTGAAGCAACCCTCCATTCACTTCGCACAGTGAATTGAAGTGTTGGAACAGTTTGATTCTCCTTCAGAGAAATGCATGTGAGTTGCTGGGGAATGCTTGTAAGTAGCTTAAGGCACTTACAAAATAAAGTGATTTTCTCTGAAAGTACCGCATTTTGAAAGTGAAGCAACCCTCCATCCACTTTGCACAGTGAATTGAAGTTTTGGAACAGACTGCTTCTCTTTCAGAAAAATGATTGGGAGTTGCTGGTGAATGCTTGTAAGTAGCTTAAGGCAGTTTCAAAGGAAAGTGATTTTCTCTGAAAGTACAGCATTTAGAATGTGAAGCAACAGTCTATTCACTTCGCACAGTGAATTGAAGTGTTGGAACAGAGTGATTCTCTTTCAGAGAAATGCATGTGAGTTGCTGGTGAATGCTTGTAAGTAGCTTAAGATACTTTGAAAGGAAAGTGATTTTCTCTGAAAGTACAGCATTTAGAAAGTGACTCAACACTCCATACACTTTGCACAGTGAATTGAAGTGTTGGAACAGACTGCTTCTCTTTCAGAAAAATGATTGGGAGTTGCTGGTGAATGCTTGTAAGTAGCTTAAGGCACTTTCAAAGGAAAGTGATTTTCTCTGAAAGTACAGCATTTAGAAAGTGATGCAACACTCCATTCACTTTGCACAGTGAATACAAGTGTTGGAAGAGATTGCTTCTCTTTCAGAGAAACTCATGTGAGTTGCTGGTTAATGCTAGTAAGTAGTTTAAGGCAGTTTCAAAGGAAAGTGATTTTTTCTGAAAGTACAGCATTTAGAAAGTGAAGCAACAATCCATTCACTTAGCACAGTGAATTGAAATGTTGGAACAGAACGCTTCTCTATCAGAGAAATGGATGTTGGTTTCTTGTGAATGCTTGTAAGTAACTTAAGGCACATTCAAAGGAAAGTGATTTTCTCTGAAATTACAGCATTTAGAAAGTGAAGCAACACTCCATTCACTTCGCACAGTGAAGTGAAGTTTTGGAACAGACTGTTTCTCTTTCAGAGAAACTCATGTGAGTTGCTGGTGAATGCTTGTAAGTAGCTTCAGGTACTGTCAAATGAAAGTGATTTTCTCTGTAAGTACAGCATTTAGAAAGAGACGCAACTCTCCTTTCACTTTTCACAGTGAATTGAAGTGTTGAAACAGACTGCTTCTCTTTCAGAGAAACTCATGTGAGTTGCTGGTGAATGCTTGTAAGTAGCTTAAGGCAGTTTCAAAGGAAAGTGATTTTCTCTGAAAGTACAGCATTTAGAAAGTGAAGCAACACTCCATTTACTTTGGACAGTGAACTGAAGTTATGGAACAGACTGCTTCTCTTTCAGAGAAACTTATGTGATTTGCTGGTGAATGCTTGTAAGTAGCTTAAGGTTGTTTCAAAGGAAAGTGATTTTCTCTGAAAGTACAGCATTTAGAAAGTGAAGCAACACTCCACTCACTTCGCACAGTGAATTGAAGTGTTGGAACAGACTGCTTCTCTTTCAGAGAAACTCATGTGAGTTGCTGGTGAATGCTTATAATTAGCTTAAGGCACTTTCAAAGGAAAATGATTTTCTCTCAAAGTACAGCATTTAGAAAGTGAAGCAACACTCCATTCTCTTCGCACAGTGAATTGAAGTGTTGGAACAGACTGCTTCTCTTTCAGAGAAATGCATGTGAGTTGCTGGGGAATGCTTGTAAGTAGCTTAAGGCACTTACAAAGGAAAGTGATTTTCTATGAAAGTACAGCATTTTGAAAGTGAAGCAACCCTCCATTCACTTCGCACAGTGAATTGAAGTGTTGGAACAGACTGCTTTTCTTTCAGAAAAATGATTGTGAATTGCTGGTGAATGCTTGTAAGTAGCTTAAGGCACTTTCAAAGGAAAGTGATTTTCTCTGAAAGTACAGCATTTAGAGAGTGAAGCAATACTCCATTCACTTCTCACAGTGAATTGAAGATTTGGAACAGACTCCTTCTCTTTCAGAGAAACTCATGTGAGTTGCTGGTGAATACTTGTACTTAGCTTAAGGTACTTTGAGAGGAAAGTCATTTTCTCTGAAAGTACAGCATTTAGAAAGTGACTCAACCCTCCATACACTTCGCACAGTGAATTGAAGTGTTGGAAAAGACTACTTGTCTTTCAGAGAAACTCATATGAATTGCTGGTGAATGCTAGTAAGTAGTTTAAGGCAGTTCCAAAGGAAAGGGATTTTTTCTGAAAGTACAGCATTTAGAAAGTGAAGCAACACTCCATTCACTTCGCACAGTGAATTGAAGTGTTGGAAAAGACTGCTTCTCTTTCAGAGAAATGGATGTGGGTTTCTTGTGAATGCTTGTAAGTAACTTAAGGCACATTCAAAGGAAAGTGATTTTCTCTGAAAGTACAGCATTTAGAAAGTGAAGAAACACTCCATTCACTTCGCACATTGAATTGAAATTTTGGAACAGACTGTTTCTCTTTCAGAGAAACTCATGTGAGTTGCTGGTGAATGCTTGTAAGTAGCTTAAGGCAGTTTCAAAGGAAACTGATTTTCTGTGAAAGTACAGCATTTAGAAAGTGAAGCAACACTCCATTCACTTCGCACAGTGAATTGAAGTGTTGGAACAGATTGCTTCTCTTTCAGAGAACTGCATGTGAGTTGCTGGTGAATGCCTCTAAGTAGCTTAAGGCAGTTTCAAAGGAAAGTGATTTTCTCTGAAAGTACAGCATTTAGAAAGTGAAGCAACACTCCATTCACTTCGCACAGTGAATTGAAGTGTTGGAACAGACTGCCTCTCTTTCAGAGAATCTAATGTGAGTTGCTGGTTAATTCTTGTCAGTAGCTTAAGGCACTATCAAAGGAACGTGATTTTCTCTGAAAGTACAGCATTTAGAATGTGAAGCAACACTCCATTCACATCGCACAGTGAATTGAAGTGTTGGAACAGACTGTTTCTCTTTCAGAGAAATGATGTGAGTTGCTGGTGAATGCATGTAAGTAGCTTAAGACAGTTTCAAAGGAAAGTGATTTTCTCTGAAAGTACAGCATTTAGAAAGTGAAGCAACACTCCATTAACTTCGCACAGTGAATTGAAATGTTAGAACAGACTACTTCTCTTTCAGAGAAATGCATGTGAGTTGCTGGAGAATGCTTGCAAGTAGCTTAAGGCAGTTTCAAAGGAAAGTGATTTTCTCTGAAAGTACAGCATTTTGAAAGTGACGCAACACTCCATTCACTTTGCCCAGTGAATTGAAGTGTTGGAACAGACTGCTTCTCTTTCAGAGAAACTCATGTGAGTTGCTGGTGAATGCTTGTAAGTAGCTTAAGGCACTTTCAAAGGAAAGTGATTTTCTCTGAAAGTACAGCACTTAGAAAGTGAAGCAACACTCCATTCACATCGCACAGTGAATTGAATTGTTTGAACAGACTGCTTCTCTTTCCGAAAAATGATTGTGAGTTGCTGGTGAGTGCTTGTAAGTAGCTTAAGGCAGTTTCAAAGGAAAGTGATTTTCTCTGAGAGTACAGTATTTAGAAAGTGAAGCAACACTCCATTCACTACGCACAGTGAATTGAAGTGTTGTAACAGACTACTTCTCTTTCAGAGAAACGGATGTAAGTTTTTGTGAATGCTTTTAAGTAGCTTAAGGCTGTTTCAAAGGAAAGTGATTTTCTCTGAAAGTACAGCATTTAGAAAGTGAAGCAACACTCCATTCACTTCGCACAGTCAATTGACGTTTTGGAACAGACTGCTTCTCTTTCAGAGAAACTCATGTGAGTTGCTGGTGAATGCTTGTAAGCAGCCTAAGGCAGTTTCATAGAAAAGTGATTTTCTCTGAAAGTACAGCATTTAGAAAGTGAAGCAACACTCCATTCACTTCGCACAGTCAATTGACGTTTTGGAACAGACTGCTTCTCTTTCAGAGAAATGCATGTGAGTTGCTGGGGAATGCTTGAAAGTAGCTTAAGGCACTTTCAAAAGAAAGTGATTTTCTCTGAAAGTAAAGCCTTTTGAAAGTGAAGCAACCCTCCATTCACTTCGCACAGTGAATTGAAGTGTTGGAACAGACTGCTTCTCTTTCAGAGAAATGATTGTGAATTGCTGGTGAATGCTTGTAAGTAGCTTAAGGCACTTTCAATGGAAAGTGATTTTCTCTGAAAGTACAGCATTTAGAGAGTGAAGCAATACTCCATTCACTTCGCACAGTGAATTGAAGATTTGGAACAGACTCCTTCTCTTTCAGAGAAACTCATGTGAGTTGCTGGTGAATACTTGTACTTAGCTTAAGGTACTTTGAGAGGAAAGTCATTTTCTCTGAAAGTACAGCATTTAGAAAGTGACTCAACCCTCCATACACTTCGCACAGTGAATTGAAGTGTTGGAAAAGACTACTTCTCTTTCAGAGAAACTCATATGAGTTGCTGGTGAATGCTAGTAAGTAATTTAAGGCAGTTCCAAAGGAAAGGGATTTTTTCTGAAAGTACAGCATTTAGAAAGTGAAGCAACACTCCATTCACTTCGCACAGTGAATTGAAGTGTTGGAACAGACTGCTTCTCTTTCAGAGAAATGGATGTGGGTTTCTTGTGAATGCTTGTAAGTAACTTAAGGCACATTCAAAGGAAAGTGATTTTTTCTGAAAGTACAGCATTTAGAAAGTGAAGAAACACTCCATTCACTTCGCACATTGAATTGAAATTTTGGAACAGACTGTTTCTCTTTCAGAGAAACTCATGTGAGTTGCTGGTGAATGCCTCTAAGTAGCTTAAGGCAGTTTCAAATGAAAGTGATTTTCTCTGAAAGTACAGCATTTAGAAAGTGAAGCAACACTCCATTCACTTCGCACAGTGAATTGAAGTGTTGGAACAGACTGCCTCTCTTTCAGAGAATCTCATGTGAGTTGATGGTTAATTCTTGTCAGTAGCTTAAGGCACTATCAAAGGAACGTGATTTTCTCTGAAAGTACAGCATTTAGAATGTGAAGCAACACTCCATTCACATCGCACAGTGAATTGAAGTGTTGGAACAGACTCTTTCTCTTTCAGAGAAATGATGTGAGTTGCTGGTGAATGCATGTAAGTAGCTTAAGACAGTTTCAAAGGAAAGTGATTTTCTCTGAAAGTACAGCATTTAGAAAGTGAAGCAACACTCCATTAACTTCGCACAGTGAATTGAAATGTTAGAACAGACTACTTCTCTTTCAGAGAAATGCATGTGAGTTGCTGGAGAATGCTTGCAAGTAGCTTAAGGCAGTTTCAAAGGAAAGTGATTTTCTCTGAAAGTACAGCATTTTGAAAGTGACGCAACACTCCATTCACTTTGCCCAGTGAATTGAAGTGTTGGAACAGAGTGATTCTCTTTCAGAGAAATGCATGTGAGTTGCTGGTGAATGCTTGTAAGTAGCTTAAGATACTTTGAAAGGAAAGTGATTTTCTCTGAAAGTACAGCATTTAGAAAGTGACTCAACACTCCATACACTTTGCACAGTGAATTGAAGTGTTGGAACAGACTGCTTCTCTTTCAGAAAAATGATTGGGAGTTGCTGGTGAATGCTTGTAAGTAGCTTAAGGCACTTTCAAAGGAAAGTGATTTTCTCTGAAAGTACAGCATTTAGAAAGTGATGCAACACTCCATTCACTTTGCACAGTGAATACAAGTGTTGGAAGAGATTGCTTCTCTTTCAGAGAAACTCATGTGAGTTGCTGGTTAATGCTAGTAAGTAGTTTAAGGCAGTTTCAAAGGAAAGTGATTTTTTCTGAAAGTACAGCATTTAGAAAGTGAAGCAACAATCCATTCACTTCGCACAGTGAATTGAAATGTTGGAACAGAACGCTTCTCTATCAGAGAAATGGATGTTGGTTTCTTGTGAATGCTTGTAAGTAACTTAAGGCACATTCAAAGGAAAGTGATTTTCTCTGAAAGTACAGCATTTAGAAAGTGAAGCAACACTCCATTCACTTCGCACAGTGAACTGAAGTTTTGGAACAGACTGTTTCTCTTTCAGAGAAACTCATGTGAGTTGCTGGTGAATGCTTGTAAGTAGCTTCAGGTACTGTCAAATGAAAGTGATTTTCTCTGTAAGTACAGCATTTAAAAAGTGACGCAACTCTCCTTTCACTTTTCACAGTGAATTGAAGTGTTGAAACAGACTGCTTCTCTTTCAGAGAAACTCATGTGAGTTGCTGGTGAATGCTTGTAAGTAGCTTAAGGCAATTTCAAAGGAAAGTGATTTTATCTGAAAGTACAGCATTTAGAAAGTGAAGCAACACTCCATTTACTTTGGACAGTGAACTGAAGTTATGGAACAGACTGCTTCTCTTTCAGAGAAACTTATGTGATTTGCTGGTGAATGCTTGTATGTAGCTTAAGGTTGTTTCAAAGGAAAGTGATTTTCTCTGAAAGTACAGCATTTAGAAAGTGAAGCAACACTCCACTCACTTCGCACAGTGAATTGAAGTGTTGGAACAGACTGCTTCTCTTTCAGAGAAACTCATGTGAGTTGCTGGTGAATGCTTATAATTAGCTTAAGGCACTTTCAAAGGAAAATGATTTTCTCTCAAAGTACAGCATTTAGAAAGTGAAGCAACACTCCATTCTCTTCGCACAGTGAATTGAAGTGTTGGAACAGACTGCTTCTCTTTCAGAGAAATGCATGTGAGTTGCTGGGGAATGCTTGTAAGTAGCTTAAGGCACTTACAAAGGAAAGTGATTTTCTATGAAAGTACAGCATTTTGAAAGTGAAGCAACCCTCCATTCACTTCGCACAGTGAATTGAAGTGTTGGAACAGACTGCTTTTCTTTCAGAAAAATGATTGTGAATTGCTGGTGAATGCTTGTAAGTAGCTTAAGGCACTTTCAAAGGAAAGTGATTTTCTCTGAAAGTACAGCATTTAGAGAGTGAAGCAATACTCCATTCACTTCGCACAGTGAATTGAAGATTTGGAACAGACTCCTTCTCTTTCAGAGAAACTCATGTGAGTTGCTGGTGAATACTTGTACTTAGCTTAAGGTACTTTGAGAGGAAAGTCATTTTCTCTGAAAGTACAGCATTTAGAAAGTGACTCAACCCTCCATACACTTCGCACAGTGAATTGAAGTGTTGGAAAAGACTACTTCTCTTTCAGAGAAACTCATATGAGTTGCTGGTGAATGCTAGTAAGTAGTTTAAGGCAGTTCCAAAGGAAAGGGATTTTTTCTGAAAGTACAGCATTTAGAAAGTGAAGCAACACTCCATTCACTTCGCACAGTGAATTGAAGTGTTGGAACAGACTGCTTCTCTTTCAGAGAAATGGATGTGGGTTTCTTGTGAATGCTTGTAAGTAACTTAAGGCACATTCAAAGGAAAGTGATTTTTTCTGAAAGTACAGCATTTAGAAAGTGAAGAAACACTCCATTCACTTCGCACATTGAATTGAAATTTTGGAACAGACTGTTTCTCTTTCAGAGAAACTCATGTGAGTTGCTGGTGAATGCTTGTAAGTAGCTTAAGGCAGTTTCAAAGGAAACTGATTTTCTGTGAAAGTACAGCATTTAGAAAGTGAAGCAACACTCCATTCACTTCGCACAGTGAATTGAAGTGTTGGAACAGATTGCTTCTCTTTCAGAGAACTGCATGTGAGTTGCTGGTGAATGCCTCTAAGTAGCTTAAGGCAGTTTCAAAGGAAAGTGATTTTCTCTGAAAGTACAGCATTTAGAAAGTGAAGCAACACTCCATTCACTTTGCACAGTGAATTGAAGTGTTGGAACAGACTGCCTCTCTTTCAGAGAATCTAATGTGAGTTGCTGGTTAATTCTTGTCAGTAGCTTAAGGCACTATCAAAGGAACGTGATTTTCTCTGAAAGTACAGCATTTAGAATGTGAAGCAACACTCCATTCACATCGCACAGTGAATTGAAGTGTTGGAACAGACTGTTTCTCTTTCAGAGAAATGATGTGAGTTGCTGGTGAATGCTTGTAAGTAGCTTAAGACAGTTTCAAAGGAAAGTGATTTTCTCTGAAAGTACAGCATTTAGAAAGTGAAGCAACACTCCATTAACTTCGCACAGTGAATTGAAATGTTAGAACAGACTACTTCTCTTTCAGAGAAATGCATGTGAGTTGCTGGAGAATGCTTGCAAGTAGCTTAAGGCAGTTTCAAAGGAAAGTGATTTTCTCTGAAAGTACAGCATTTTGAAAGTGACGCAACACTCCATTCACTTTGCCCAGTGAATTGAAGTGTTGGAACAGACTGCTTCTCTTTCAGAGAAACTCATGTGAGTTGCTGGTGAATGCTTGTAAGTAGCTTAAGGCACTTTCAAAGGAAAGTGATTTTCTCTGAAAGTACAGCACTTAGAAAGTGAAGCAACACTCCATTCACATCGCACAGTGAATTGAATTGTTTGAACAGACTGCTTCTCTTTCCGAAAAATGATTGTGAGTTGCTGGTGAGTGCTTGTAAGTAGCTTAAGGCAGTTTCAAAGGAAAGTGATTTTCTCTGAGAGTACAGTATTTAGAAAGTGAAGCAACACTCCATTCACTACGCACAGTGAATTGAAGTGTTGTAACATACTACTTCTCTTTCAGAGAAACGGATGTAAGTTTTTGTGAATGCTTTTAAGTAGCTTAAGGCTGTTTCAAAGGAAAGTGATTTTCTCTGAAAGTACAGCATTTAGAAAGTGAAGCAACACTCCATTCACTACGCACAGTGAATTGAAGTGTTGTAACAGACTACTTCTCTTTCAGAGAATTCGGATGTAAGTTTTTGTGAATGCTTTTAAGTAGCTTAAGGCTGTTTCAAAGGAAAGTGATTTTCTCTGAAAGTACAGCATTTAGAAAGTGAAGCAACACTCCATTCACTTCGCACAGTGAATTGAAGTGTTGGAACAGACTGCTTCTCTTTCAGAGAAATGCATGTGAGTTGCTGGTGAATGCTTGTAAGTTGCTT
Organism: Myodes glareolus; assembly: GCF_982192425.1. Taxonomy (NCBI): domain Eukaryota; kingdom Metazoa; phylum Chordata; class Mammalia; order Rodentia; family Cricetidae; genus Myodes; species Myodes glareolus. The sequence continues at coordinate 113,136 of NW_028263267.1, forward strand.
AAGGCATTTTCAAAGAAGAGTGATTTTCTCTGAAAGTACAGCATTTAGAAAGTGAAGCGACACTCCATTCTCTTCGCACAGTGAATTGAAATGTTGGGACAGACTGCTTCTCTTTCAGAGAAACGAATGTTAGTTGCTGCTGAATGCTTGTAAGTAGCTTAAGGTACTTTGAAAGGAAAGTGATTTTCTCTGAAATTACAGCATTTAGAAAGTAACGCAACACTCCATTCACTTCGCACAGTGAATTGAAATGTTGGAACAGACTGCTTCTCTTTCAGAGAAACTCATGTGAGTTGCTGGTGAATGCTTGTAAGCAGCCTAAGGCAGTTTCATAGAAAAGTGATTTTCTCTGAAAGTACAGCATTTAGAAAGTGAAGCAACACTCCATTCACTTCGCACAGTCAATTGACGTTTTGGAACAGACTGCTTCTCTTTCAGAGAAATGCATGTGAGTTGCTGGGGAATGCTTGAAAGTAGCTTAAGGCACTTTCAAAGGAAAGTGATTTTCTCTGAAAGTAAAGCCTTTTGAAAGTGAAGCAACCCTCCATTCACTTCGCACAGTGAATTGAAGTGTTGGAACAGACTGCTTCTCTTTCAGAGAAATGATTGTGAATTGCTGGTGAATGCTTGTAAGTAGCTTAAGGCACTTTCAAAGGAAAGTGATTTTCTCTGAAAGTACAGCATTTAGAGAGTGAAGCAATACTCCATTCACTTCGCACAGTGAATTGAAGATTTGGAACAGACTCCTTCTCTTTCAGAGAAACTCATGTGAGTTGCTGATGAATACTTGTACTTAGCTTAAGGTACTTTGAGAGGAAAGTCATTTTCTCTGAAAGTACAGCCTTTAGAAAGTGACTCAACCCTCCATACACTTCGCACAGTGAATTGAAGTGTTGGAAAAGACTACTTCTCTTTCAGAGAAACTCATATGAGTTGCTGGTGAATGCTAGTAAGTAGTTTAAGGCAGTTCCAAAGGAAAGGGATTTTTTCTGAAAGTACAGCATTTAGAAAGTGAAGCAACACTCCATTCACTTCGCACAGTGAATTGAAGTGTTGGAACAGACTGCTTTTCTTTCAGAGAAATGGATGTGGGTTTCTTGTGAATGCTTGTAAGTAACTTAAGGCACATTCAAAGGAAAGTGATTTTTTCTGAAAGTACAGCATTTAGAAAGTGAAGAAACACTCCATTCACTTCGCACATTGAATTGAAATTTTGGAACAGACTGTTTCTCTTTCAGAGAAACTCATGTGAGTTGCTGGTGAATGCTTGTAAGTAGCTTAAGGCAGTTTCAAAGGAAACTGATTTTCTGTGAAAGTACAGCATTTAGAAAGTGAAGCAACACTCCATTCACTTCGCACAGTGAATTGAAGTGTTGGAACAGATTGCTTCTCTTTCAGAGAACTGCATGTGAGTTGCTGGTGAATGCCTCTAAGTAGCTTAAGGCAGTTTCAAAGGAAAGTGATTTTCTCTGAAAGTACAGCATTTAGAAAGTGAAGCAACACTCCATTCACTTCGCACAGTGAATTGAAGTGTTGGAACAGACTGCCTCTCTTTCAGAGAATCTCATGTGAGTTGCTGGTTAATTCTTGTCAGTAGCTTAAGGCACTACCAAAGAACGTGATTTTCTCTGAAAGTACAGCATTTAGAATGTGAAGCAACACTCCATTCACATCGCACAGTGAATTGAAGTGTTGGAACAGACTGTTTCTCTTTCAGAGAAATGATGTGAGTTGCTGGTGAATGCATGTAAGTAGCTTAAGACAGTTTCAAAGGAAAGTGATTTTCTCTGAAAGTACAGCATTTAGAAAGTGAAGCAACACTCCATTAACTTCGCACAGTGAATTGAAATGTTAGAACAGACTACTTTTCTTTCAGAGAAATGCATGTGAGTTGCTGGAGAATGCTTGCAAGTAGCTTAAGGCAGTTTCAAAGGAAAGTGATTTTCTCTGAAAGTACAGCATTTTGAAAGTGACGCAACACTCCATTCAATTTGCCCAGTAAATTGAAGTGTTGGAACAGACTGCTTCTCTTTCAGAGAAACTCATGTGAGTTGCTGGTGAATGCTTGTAAGTAGCTTAAGGCACTTTCAAAGGAAAGTGATTTTCTCTGAAAGTACAGCACTTAGAAAGTGAAGCAACACTCCATTCACATCGCACAGTGAATTGAATTGTTTGAACAGACTGCTTCTCTTTCCGAAAAATGATTGTGAGTTGCTGGTGAGTGCTTGTAAGTAGCTTAAGGCAGTTTCAAAGGAAAGTGATTTTCTCTGAGAGTACAGTATTTAGAAAGTGAAGCAACACTCCATTCACTACGCACAGTGAATTGAAGTGTTGTAACAGACTACTTCTCTTTCAGAGAAACGGATGTAAGTTTTTGTGAATGCTTTTAAGTAGCTTAAGGCTGTTTCAAAGGAAAGTGATTTTCTCTGAAAGTACAGCATTTAGAAAGTGAAGCAACACTCCATTCACTTCGCACAGTGAATTGAAGTGTTGGAACAGACTGCTTCTCTTTCAGAGAAATGCATGTGAGTTGCTGGTGAATGCTTGTAAGTAGCTTAAGGCATTTTCAAAGAAGAGTGATTTTCTCTGAAAGTACAGCATTTAGAAAGTGAAGCAACACTCCATTCTCTTCGCACAGTGAATTGAAATGTTGGGACAGACTGCTTCTCTTTCAGAGAAACGAATGTTAGTTGCTGCTGAATGCTTGTAAGTAGCTTAAGGTACTTTGAAAGGAAAGTGATTTTCTCTGAAATTACAGCATTTAGAAAGTAACGCAACACTCCATTCACTTCGCACAGTGAATTGAAATGTTGGAACAGACTGCTTCTCTTTCAGAGAAACTCATGTGAGTTGCTGGTGAATGCTTGTAAGCAGCCTAAGGCAGTTTCATAGAAAAGTGATTTTCTCTGAAAGTACAGCATTTAGAAAGTGAAGCAACACTCCATTCACTTCGCACAGTCAATTGACGTTTTGGAACAGACTGCTTCTCTTTCAGAGAAATGCATGTGAGTTGCTGGGGAATGCTTGAAAGTAGCTTAAGGCACTTTCAAAGAAAGTGATTTTCTCTGAAAGTAAAGCCTTTTGAAAGTGAAGCAACCCTCCATTCACTTCGCATAGTGAATTGAAGTGTTGGAACAGACTGCTTCTCTTACAGAGAAATGCATGTGAGTATCTTGTGAATGCTTGTAAGTAGCTTAAGGCACTTTCAAAGGAAAGTGATTTTGTCTGAAAGTACAGCATTTAGAATGTGAAGCAACACTCCAGTCACTTCGCACAGTGAATTGAAATGTTGGAAAAGACAGCTTCTCTTTCAGAGAAACTCATGTGAGTTGCTGGTGAATGCTTGTTTGTAGCTTAAGGTACTTTGAAAGGAAAGTGATTTTCTCTGAAAGTACAGCATTTAGAAAGTGAAGCAGCACTCCATTTAATTCGCACAGTAAATTGAAGTGTTGGAACAGACTGCTTCTCTTTCAGAGAAATGCATGTGAGTTGCTGGTGAATGCTTGTAAGTAGCTTAAGACAGTTTCAAGGAAAGTGATTTTCTCTCAAAGTACAGCATTTAGAAAGTGAACCAACAACACATTCACTTCGCACAGTGAATGGAAGTGTTGGAACAGACTGCTTCTCTTTCAGAAAAAATCATGTGAGTTGCTGGTCAATGCTTGTAAGTAGCTTAAGGCACTTTCAAAGGAAAGTGATTTTCTCTGAAAGTACAGCATTTAGAAAGTGAAGCAACACTCCATTCACTTCGCACAGTGAATTGAATTGTTGGAACAGACTGCCTCTCTTTCAGAGAAACTCATGTGAGTTGCTGGTCAATACTTGTAAGTAGCTTAAGGCACTTTCAAAGGAAAGTGATTTTCTCTGAAAGTACAGCATTTAGAAAGTGAAGCAACACTCCATTCACTTCGCACAGTGAATTGAAGTGTTGGAACAGACTGCTAATCTTTCAGAGAAACTCATGTGAGTTGCTGGTGAATGCATGTAAGTAGCTTAAAGCAGTTTCAAAGGAAAGTGATTTTCTCTGAAATTACAGCATTTAGAAAGTGAATCAACCCTCCATTCACTTCGCAGAGTGAAATGAAATGTTGGAACAGACTGCTTCTCTTTCAGAGAAATGCATGTGAGTTGCTGGAGAATGCTTGTAAGTAACTTAAGGCAGTTTCAAAGGAAAGTGATTTTCTCTGAAAGTACAGCATTTAGAAAGTGAAACAACATTCCATTCACTTCGCACAGTGAATTGAAGTGTTGGAACCGACTGCTTCTCTTTCAGCGAAATGTATGTGAGTTGCTGTTTAATGGTTGTAAGTAGCTTAAGGCAGTTTCAAAGGAAAGTGATTTTCTCTGAAAGTACAGCACTTAGAAAGTGAAGCAACACTCCATTCACTTCGCACAGTGAATTGAATTTTTTGAACAGACTGCTTCTCTTTCCGAAAAATGATTGTGAGTTGCTGGTGAGTGCTTGTAAGTAGCTTAAGGCAGTTTCAAAGGAAAGTGATTTTCTCTGAGAGTACAGCATTTAGAAAGTGAAGCAACACTCCATTCACTACGCACAGTGAATTGAAGTGTTGTAACAGACTACTTCTCTTTCAGAGAAACGGATGTAAGTTTTTGTGAATGCTTTTAAGTAGCTTAAGGCAGTTTCAAAGGAAAGTGATTTTCTCTGAAAGTACAGCATTTAGAAAGTGAAGTAACACTCCATTCACTTCGCACAGTGAATTGAAGTGTTGGAACAGATTGCTTCTCTTTCAGAGAACTGCATGTGAGTTGCTGGTGAATGCCTCTAAGTAGCTTAAGGCAGTTTCAAAGGAAAGTGATTTTCTCTGAAAGTACAGCATTTAGAAAGTGAAGCAACACTCCATTCACTTCGCACAGTGAATTGAAGTGTTGGAACAGACTGCCTCTCTTTCAGAGAATCTCATGTGAGTTGCTGGTTAATTCTTGTCAGTAGCTTAAGGCACTACCAAAGAACGTGATTTTCTCTGAAAGTACAGCATTTAGAATGTGAAGCAACACTCCATTCACATCGCACAGTGAATTGAAGTGTTGGAACAGACTGTTTCTCTTTCAGAGAAATGATGTGAGTTGCTGGTGAATGCATGTAAGTAGCTTAAGACAGTTTCAAAGGAAAGTGATTTTCTCTGAAAGTACAGCATTTAGAAAGTGAAGCAACACTCCATTAACTTCGCACAGTGAATTGAAATGTTAGAACAGACTACTTCTCTTTCAGAGAAATGCATGTGAGTTGCTGGAGAATGCTTGCAAGTAGCTTAAGGCAGTTTCAAAGGAAAGTGATTTTCTCTGAAAGTACAGCATTTTGAACGTGACGCAACACTCCATTCACTTTGCCCAGTGAATTGAAGTGTTGGAACAGACTGCTTCTCTTTCAGAGAAAATCATGTGAGTTGCTGGTGAATGCTTGTAAGTAGCTTAAGGCACTTTCAAAGGAAAGTGATTTTCTCTGAAAGTACAGCACTTAGAAAGTGAAGCAACACTCCATTCACATCGCACAGTGAATTGAATTGTTTGAACAGACTGCTTCTCTTTCCGAAAAATGATTGTGAGTTGCTGGTGAGTGCTTGTAAGTAGCTTAAGGCAGTTTCAAAGGAAAGTGATTTTCTCTGAGAGTACAGTATTTAGAAAGTGAAGCAACACTCCATTCACTACGCACAGTGAATTGAAGTGTTGTAACAGACTACTTCTCTTTCAGAGAAACGGATGTAAGTTTTTGTGAATGCTTTTAAGTAGCTTAAGGCTGTTTCAAAGGAAAGTGATTTTCTCTGAAAGTACAGCATTTAGAAAGTGAAGCAACACTCCATTCACTTCGCACAGTGAATTGAAGTGTTGGAACAGACTGCTTCTCTTTCAGAGAAATGCATGTGAGTTGCTGGTGAATGCTTGTAAGTAGCTTAAGGCATTTTCAAAGAAGAGTGATTTTCTCTGAAAGTACAGCATTTAGAAAGTGAAGCAACACTCCATTCTCTTCGCACAGTGAATTGAAATGTTGGGACAGACTGCTTCTCTTTCAGAGAAACGAATGTTAGTTGCTGCTGAATGCTTGTAAGTAGCTTAAGGTACTTTGAAAGGAAAGTGATTTTCTCTGAAATTACAGCATTTAGAAAGTAACGCAACACTCCATTCACTTCGCACAGTGAATTGAAATGTTGGAACAGACTGCTTCTCTTTCAGAGAAACTCATGTGAGTTGCTGGTGAATGCTTGTAAGCAGCCTAAGGCAGTTTCATAGAAAAGTGATTTTCTCTGAAAGTACAGCATTTAGAAAGTGAAGCAACACTCCATTCACTTCGCACAGTCAATTGACGTTTTGGAACAGACTGCTTCTCTTTCAGAGAAATGCATGTGAGTTGCTGGGGAATGCTTGAAAGTAGCTTAAGGCACTTTCAAAGAAAGTGATTTTCTCTGAAAGTAAAGCCTTTTGAAAGTGAAGCAACCCTCCATTCACTTCGCATAGTGAATTGAAGTGTTGGAACAGACTGCTTCTCTTACAGAGAAATGCATGTGAGTATCTTGTGAATGCTTGTAAGTAGCTTAAGGCACTTTCAAAGGAAAGTGATTTTGTCTGAAAGTACAGCATTTAGAATGTGAAGCAACACTCCAGTCACTTCGCACAGTGAATTGAAATGTTGGAACAGACAGCTTCTCTTTCAGAGAAACTCATGTGAGTTGCTGGTGAATGCTTGTTTGTAGCTTAAGGTACTTTGAAAGGAAAGTGATTTTCTCTGAAAGTACAGCATTTAGAAAGTGAAGCAGCACTCCATTTAATTCGCACAGTAAATTGAAGTGTTGGAACAGACTGCTTCTCTTTCAGAGAAATGCATGTGAGTTGCTGGTGAATGCTTGTAAGTAGCTTAAGACAGTTTCAAGGAAAGTGATTTTCTCTGAAAGTACAGCATTTAGAAAGTGAACCAACAACACATTCACTTCGCACAGTGAATGGAAGTGTTGGAACAGACTGCTTCTCTTTCAGAAAAAATCATGTGAGTTGCTGGTCAATGCTTGTAAGTAGCTTAAGGCACTTTCAAAGGAAAGTGATTTTCTCTGAAAGTACAGCATTTAGAAAGTGAAGCAACACTCCATTCACTTCGCACAGTGAATTGAATTGTTGGAACAGACTGCCTCTCTTTCAGAGAAACTCATGTGAGTTGCTGGTCAATACTTGTAAGTAGCTTAAGGCACTTTCAAAGGAAAGTGATTTTCTCTGAAAGTACAGCATTTAGAAAGTGAAGCAACACTCCATTCACTTCGCACAGTGAATTGAAGTGTTGGAACAGACTGCTAATCTTTCAGAGAAACTCATGTGAGTTGCTGGTGAATGCATGTAAGTAGCTTAAAGCAGTTTCAAAGGAAAGTGATTTTCTCTGAAATTACAGCATTTAGAAAGTGAATCAACCCTCCATTCACTTCGCAGAGTGAAATGAAATGTTGGAACAGACTGCTTCTCTTTCAGAGAAATGCATGTGAGTTGCTGGAGAATGCTTGTAAGTAACTTAAGGCAGTTTCAAAGGAAAGTGATTTTCTCTGAAAGTACAGCATTTAGAAAGTGAAACAACATTCCATTCACTTCGCACAGTGAATTGAAGTGTTGGAACCGACTGCTTCTCTTTCAGCGAAATGTATGTGAGTTGCTGTTTAATGGTTGTAAGTAGCTTAAGGCAGTTTCAAAGGAAAGTGATTTTCTCTGAAAGTACAGCACTTAGAAAGTGAAGCAACACTCCATTCACTTCGCACAGTGAATTGAATTTTTTGAACAGACTGCTTCTCTTTCCGAAAAATGATTGTGAGTTGCTGGTGAGTGCTTGTAAGTAGCTTAAGGCAGTTTCAAAGGAAAGTGATTTTCTCTGAGAGTACAGCATTTAGAAAGTGAAGCAACACTCCATTCACTACGCACAGTGAATTGAAGTGTTGTAACAGACTACTTCTCTTTCAGAGAAACGGATGTAAGTTTTTGTGAATGCTTTTAAGTAGCTTAAGGCAGTTTCAAAGGAAAGTGATTTTCTCTGAAAGTACAGCATTTAGAAAGTGAAGCAACACTCCATTCACTTCGCACAGTGAATTGAAGTGTTGGAACAGACTGCTTCTCTTTCAGAGAAATGCATGTGAGTTGCTGGTGAATGCTTGTAAGTAGCTTAAGGCATTTTAAAAGAAGAGTGATTTTCTCTGAAAGTACAGCATTTAGAAAGTGAAACAACACTCCATTCTCTTTGCACAGTGAATTGTAATGTTGGGACAAACTGCTTCTCTTTCAGAGAAACGAATGTTAGTTGCTGCTGAATGCTTGTAAGTAGCTTAAGGTACTTTGAAAGGAAAGTGATTTTCTCTGAAAGTACAGCATTTAGAAAGTGAAACAACAACACATTCACTTCGCACAGTGAATTGAAGTGTTGGAACAGACTGCTTCTCTTTCAGAGAAACACATGTGAGTTGCTGGAGATTGCTTGTAAGTAGCTTAAGGCATTTTCAAAGGATAGTGATTTTCTCTGTAACTACAGCATTTAGAAAGTGACGTAACACTCCAATCACTTCGCACAGTGAATTAAAGTGTTGGAACAGACTGCTTTTTTCAGAAAAACTCATGAGATTTGCTGGTGAATGCTTGTGAGTAGCTTAAGGCACTTTCAAAAGAAAGTGAATTTCTCTGAAAGCACAGCATTTAGAAAGTGAAGCAATACTCCATTCTCTTCGCACAGTGAATTGAAATGTTTGGACAGACTGCTTCTCTTTCAGAGAAACGAATGTGAGTTTCTTCTAAATGCTTGTAAGTAGATTAAGGCAGTTTCAAAAAAAGTGATTATCTCTGTAACTACAGCATGTAGAAAGTGAAGCAACACTCCATTCACTTCACAAAGTGAATAGAAGGGTTGGAACAGACTGCTTCTCTTTCAGAGAAGCTCATGTGAGTTGCTGGTGAATGCTTGTAATTAGCTTAAGTCACTTTCAAAGGATAGTGATTTTCTCTGAAAGTACAGCATTTCGAAAGTGAAGCAACACTCCATTCACTTCGCACAGTGAATTGAAGTGTTGGAACAGACTGCCCCTCTTTTAGAAAAACTCATGTGAGTTGCTGGTCAATGCTTGTAAGTAGCTTAAGAAAGTTTCAAAGGAAAGTGATTTTCTCAGAAAGTACAGCATTTAGAAAGTGAAGTAACACTCCATTCACTGCGCACACTGAATTGAAGTGTTGGAACAGACTGCTTCTCTTTCAGAGAAATGCATGTGAGTTGCTGGTGAATGCTTGTAAGTAGCTTAAGTCAGTTTAAAAGGAAAGTGATTTTCTCTGAAAGTACAGCATTTAGAAAGTGAAACAATAACACATTCACTTCGCACAGTGAATTGAAGTGTTGGAACAGACTGCTTCTCTTTCAGAGAAACGAATGTGAGTTGCTGGTGAATGCTTGTAAGTAGCTTAAGGTACATTGAAAGGGAAGTTATTTTCTCTGAGAGTACAGCATTTTGAAAGTCACGCAACACTCAATTCACATCGCACAGTGAATTGAAGTGTTGGAACAGACTGCTTCTCTTTCAGAGAAATGCATGTGAGTTGCTGGTGAATGCTTATAATTAGATTAAGGCACTTTCAAAGGAAAGTGATTTTCTCTGAAAGTACAGCATTTAAAAAGTGAAGTTACACTCCATTCCCTTCGCACAGTGAATTGAAATGTTGGAACAGACTGCTTCTCTTTCAGAGAAACTCATGTGAGTTGCTGGGGAATGCTTGTAAGTAGCTGAAGGCACTTTCAAAGGAAAGTGATTTTCTCTGACAGTACAGCATTTAGAAAGTGACGCAACACTCAATTCACTTCGCACAGTGAATTGAAGTGTTGGAACCGATTGCTTCTTTTTCAGAGAAATGTATGTGAGTTGCTGGTGAACGCTTGTAAGTACCTTAAGGCAGTTTCAAAGGAAAGTGATTTTCACTGTAACTACAGCATTTAGAAAGTGACGCAACACTCCATTCACTTCGCACAGTGAATTGAAGTTTTGGAACAGACTGCTTCTCTTTCAGAGAAATGCATGTGTGTTGCTGGTGAATGCTAGTCAGTAGCTTAAGGCACTTTAAAAGGAACGTGATTTTCACTGTAACTACAGCATTTAGAAAGTGAAGCAACACTCCATTCACTTCGCACAGAGAATTGAAGTGTTGGAAAAGACCGCTTCTCTTTCAGAGAAATGCATGTGAGTTGCTGGAGAATGCTTGTAAGTAACATAAGGCTGTTTCAAAGGAAAGTGATTTTCTCTGAAAGTACAGCATTTAGAAAGTGAAACAACAACACATTCACTTCGCACAGTGAATTGAAGTGTTGGAAGAGACTGCTTCTCTTTCAGAGAAACACATGTGAGTTGCTGGAGATTGCTTGTAAGTAGCTTAAGGCATTTTCAAAGGAAAGTGATTTTCTCTGTAACTACAGCATTTAGAAAGTGAAGTAACACTCCAATCACTTCGCACAGTGAATTAAAGTGTTGGAACAGACTGCTTTTTTCAGAGAAACTCATGAGATTTGCTGGTGAATGCTTGTGAGTAGCTTAAGGCACTTTCAAAAGAAAGTGATTTTCTCTGAAAGCACAGCATTTCGAAAGTGAAGCAACACTCCATTCACTTCGCACAGTGAATTGAAGTGTTGGAACAGACTGCCTCTCTTTTAGAAAAACTCATGTGAGTTGCTGGTCAATGCTTGTAAGTAGCTTAAGAAAGTTTCAAAGGAAAGTGATTTTCTCAGAAAGTACAGCATTTAGAAAGTGAAGTAACACTCCATTCACTGCGCACACTGAATTGAAGTGTTGGAACAGACTGCTTCTCTTTCAGAGAAATGCATGTGAGTTGCTGGTGAATGCTTGTAAGTAGCTTAAGTCAGTTTAAAAGGAAAGTGATTTTCTCTGAAAGTACAGCATTTAGAAAGTGAAACAATAACACATTCACTTCGCACAGTGAATTGAAGTGTTGGAACAGACTGCTTCTCTTTCAGAGAAACGAATGTGAGTTGCTGGTGAATGCTTGTAAGTAGCTTAAGGTACATTGAAAGGGAAGTTATTTTCTCTGAGAGTACAGCATTTTGAAAGTCACGCAACACTCAATTCACATCGCACAGTGAATTGAAGTGTTGGAACAGACTGCTTCTCTTTCAGAGAAATGCATGTGAGTTGCTGGTGAATGCTTATAATTAGATTAAGGCACTTTCAAAGGAAAGTGATTTTCTCTGAAAGTACAGCATTTAAAAAGTGAAGTTACACTCCATTCCCTTCGCACAGTGAATTGAAATGTTGGAACAGACTGCTTCTCTTTCAGAGAAACTCATGTGAGTTGCTGGGGAATGCTTGTAAGTAGCTGAAGGCACTTTCAAAGGAAAGTGATTTTCTCTGACAGTACAGCATTTAGAAAGTGACGCAATACTCCATTCACTTCGCACAGTGAATTGAAGTGTTGGAACCGATTGCTTCTTTTTCAGAGAAATGTATGTGAGTTGCTGGTGAACGCTTGTAAGTACCTTAAGGCAGTTTCAAAGGAAAGTGATTTTCACTGTAACTACAGCATTTAGAAAGTGACGCAACACTCCATTCACTTCGCACAGTGAATTGAAGTTTTGGAACAGACTGCTTCTCTTTCAGAGAAATGCATGTGAGTTGCTGGTGAATGCTTGTCAGTAGCTTAAGGCACTTTAAAAGGAACGTGATTTTCACTGTAACTACAGCATTTAGAAAGTGAAGCAACACTCCATTCACTTCGCACAGAGAATTGAAGTGTTGGAAAAGACCGCTTCTCTTTCAGAGAAATGCATGTGAGTTGCTGGAGAATGCTTGTAAGTAACATAAGGCTGTTTCAAAGGAAAGTGATTTTCTCTGAAAGTACAGCATTTAGAAAGTGAAACAACAACACATTCACTTCGCACAGTGAATTGAAGTGTTGGAAGAGACTGCTTCTCTTTCAGAGAAACACATGTGAGTTGCTGGAGATTGCTTGTAAGTAGCTTAAGGCATTTTCAAAGGAAAGTGGTTTTCTCTGTAACTACAGCATTTAGAAAGTGAAGTAACACTCCAATCACTTCGCACAGTGAATTAAAGTGTTGGAACAGACTGCTTTTTTCAGAGAAACTCATGAGATTTGCTGGTGAATGCTTGTGAGTAGCTTAAGGCACTTTCAAAAGAAAGTGATTTTCTCTGAAAGCACAGCATTTAGAAAGTGAAGCAATACTCCATTCTCTTCGCACCGTGAATTGAAATGTTTGGACAGACTGCTTCTCTTTCAGAGAAACGAATGTGAGTTTCTTCTAAATGCTTGTAAGTAGATTAAGGCAGTTTCAAAAAAAGTGATTATCTCTGTAACTACAGCATTTAGAAAGTGAAGCAACACTCCATTCACTACGCACAGTGAATTGAAGTGTTGTAGCAGACTACTTCTCTTTCAGAGAAACGGATGTAAGTTTTTGTGAATGCTTTTAAGTAGCTTAAGGCAGTTTCAAAGGAAAGTGATTTTCTCTGAAAGTACAGCATTTAGAAAGTGAAGCAACACTCCATTCACTTCGCACAGTGAATTGAAGTGTTGGAACAGACTGCTTCTCTTTCAGAGAAATGCATGTGAGTTGCTGGTGAATGCTTGTAAGTAGCTTAAGGCATTTTCAAAGAAGAGTGATTTTCTCTGAAAGTACAGCATTTAGAAAGTGAAGCAACACTCCATTCTCTTTGCACAGTGAATTGTAATGTTGGGACAAACTGCTTCTTATTCAGAGAAACGAATGTTAGTTGCTGCTGAATGCTTGTAAGTAGCTTAAGGTACTTTGAAAGGAAAGTGATTTTCTCTGAAAGTACAGCATTTAGAAAGTGAAACAACAACACATTCACTTCGCACAGTGAATTGAAGTGTTGGAACAGACTGCTTCTCTTTCAGAGAAACACATGTGAGTTGCTGGAGATTGCTTGTAAGTAGCTTAAGGCATTTTCAAAGGAAAGTGATTTTCTCTGTAACTATAGCATTTAGAAGGTGAAGTAACACTCCAATCACTTCACACAGTGAATTAAAGTGTTGGAACAGACTGCTTTTTTCAGAGAAACTCATGAGATTTGCTGGTGAATGCTTGTGAGTAGCTTAAGGCACTTTCAAAAGAAAGTGATTTTCTCTGAAAGCACAGCATTTAGAAAGTGAAGCAATACTCCATTCTCTTCGCACAGTGAATTGAAATGTTTGGACAGACTGCTTCTCTTTCAGAGAAACGAATGTGAGTTTCTTCTAAATGCTTGTAAGTAGATTAAGGCAGTTTCAAGAAAAGTGATTATCTCTGTAACTACAGCATGTAGAAAGTGAAGCAACACTCCATTCACTTCACAAAGTGAATTGAAGGGTTGGAACAGACTGCTTCTCTTTCAGAGAAGCTCATGTGAGTTGCTGGTGAATGCTTGTAATTAGCTTAAGTCACTTTCAAAGGACAGTGATTTTCTCTGAAAGTACAGCATTTCGAAAGTGAAGCAACACTCCATTCAGTTTGCACAGTGAATTGAAGTGTTGGAACAGACTTCCTCTCTTTTAGAAAAACTCATGTGAGTTGCTGGTCAATGCTTGTAAGTAGCTTAAGAAAGTTTCAAAGGAAAGTGATTTTCTCTGAAAGTACAGCATTTAGAAAGTGAAGCAACACTCCATTCACTTCGCACAGTGAATTGAAGTGTTGGAACAGACTGCTTCTCTTTCAGAGAAATGCATGTGAGTTGCTTGTGAATGCTTGTAAGTAGCTTAAGGCAGTTTCAAAGGAAAGTGATTTTCTCTGAAAGTACCGCTTTTGGAAAGTGAAGCTACACTCCATTCACTTCGCACAGTGAATTGAAGTGTTGGAACAGACTGCTTCTCTTTCAGAAAAATGATTGTGAGTTGCTGGTGAATGCTTTTAAGTAGCTTAAGGCACTTTCAAAGGAAAGTGATTTTCTCTGAGAGTACAGGATTTTGAAAGTGAAGCAACACTCCATTCACTTCGCACAGTGAATAGAAGTGTTGGAACAGACTGCCTCTCTTTCAGAGAAACTCATGTGAGTTGTTGGTGAATGCTTGTAAGGAGCTTAAGGCACTTTCAAAGGAAAGTGATTTTCTCTGAAAGGACAGTACTTAGAAAGTGAAGCAATACTCCATTCACTTCGGACAGTGAATTGAAGTGTTGGAACAGACTGCTTCTCTTTCAGAGAAACGCATGTGATTTGCTGGTGAATGCTTGTAAGTAGCTTAAGGCAGTTTCAATAGAAAGGGATTATCTCTGTAACTACAGCATTTAGAAAGTGAAGCAACTATCCATTCACTTTGCACAGTGAATTGAAGTGTTGTAGCAGACTGCTTTTCTTCAGAGAAATGCATGTGAACTTCTAGTGAATGCTTGTAATTTGATTAAGGCACTTTAAAAAGAATGCAATATTCTCTGAAAGTACAGCATTTAGAAAGTGAAGCAACAATCCATTCACTTCGCACAGTGAAATCAAGTGTTGGGACAGACTGCTTCTCTTCAGAGAAATGCATGTGAGCTTCTTGTGAATGCTTGTAATTAGAGTAAGGCTCTGTAAAAGGAAAGCGATTTTCTCTGAAAGGACAGCATTTAGAAAGTGAAACAACAGCACATTCACTTCGCACAGTGAATTGAAGTGTTGGAACAGACTTCTTCTCTTTCAGAGAATCTCATGTGAGTTGCTGCTGAATGCTTGTAAGTAGCTTAAGGTACTTTGAAAGGAAAGTGATTTTCTCTGAAAGTACAGCATTTAGAAAGTGACACAAAACTCCATTCACTTTGCACAGTGAATTGAAGTGTTGGAACAGACTGCTTCTCTTTCAGAGAAACTCATGTGAGATGTTGGTGAATGCTTGTAAGTAACTTAAGGCAGTTTCAATGTAAAGTGATTTTCTCTGAAAGTACAGCATTTAGAAAGTGAAGCAACACTCCATTCACTTCGCACACTGAATTGAAGTGTTGGAACAGACTGCCTCTCTTTCAGAGAAATGCATGTGAGTTGCTGGTCAATGCTTGTAAGTAGCTTAAGGCACTTTCAAAGGAAAGTGATTTTCTCTGTAACTACAGCATTTAGAAAGTGAAGCAACAATCCATTCACTTTGCACAGTGAAATGAAGTGTTGGGAAAGACTGCTTCTCTTCAGAGAAATGCATGTGTCCTTCTTTTGAATGCTTGTAATTAGAGTAAGGCACTATAAAAGGAAAGCGATTTTCTCTGAAAGTACAGTATTTAGAAAGTGAAACAACAACACATTCACTTCGCACAGTGAATTGAAGTGTTGGAACAGACTGCTTCTCTTTCAGAGAAACTCATGTGAGTTGCTGGTGAATGCTTGTTTGTAGCTTAGGGTACTTTGTAAGGAAAGTGATTTTCCCTGAAAGGACAGCATTTAAAAAGTGAAGCAACACTCCATTCACTTCGCACAGTGAATTGAAGTGTTGGATCAGACTGCTTCTCTTTCAGAGAAATGCATGTGAGTTGCTGGTGAATGCTTGTAAGTAGCTTAAGGCAGTTTCAAAGGAAAGTGATTTTCTCTGAAAGTACTGCATTTACAAAGTGAGGCAACACTCCATTCACTTCGCACAGTGAATTGAAGTGTTGGAACAGACTGCCTCTCTTTCAGAGAAATGCATGTGAGTTGCTGGTCAATGCTTGTAAGTAGCTTAAGGCACTTTCAAAGGAAAGTGATTTTCTCTGAAAGTACAGCATTTTGAAAGTGAAGCAACACTCCATTCACTTCTCACAGTGAATTGAAGTGTTGGACCAGACTGCTTCTCTTTCAGAGAAACTCATGTGAGTTGCTGGTGAATGCTTGTAAGTCGCTTAAGGCAGTTTCAAAGGAAAGTGATTTTCTCTGAAAGTACAGCATTTAGAAAGTGACGCAACACTCCATTCACTTCGCACAGTGAATTGAAGAGTTGGAACAGACTGCTTCTCTTTCAGAGAACTCATGTTAGTTGCTGGTGAATGCTTGTAAGTAGTTTAAGGCAGTTTCAAAGGAAAATGATTTTCTCTGAAAGTACAGCATTTAGAAAGTGAAGCAACACTCCATTCAATTTGCACAGTGAATTGAAGTGTTCGAACAGACTGCTTTTCTTTCAGAGAAACTCATGTGAGTTGCTCGTGAATGCTTGTAAGTAGCTTAACGCACTTTCAAAGGAAAGAGATTTTCTCTGAAAGTACAGCATGTAGAAAGTGAAGCAACACTCCTTCCACTTCGCACAGTGAATTGAAGTGTTGGAACAGACTCCTTCTCTTTCAGAGTAATGCATGAGAGTTGTTGGTGAATGCTTGTAAGTAGCTTAAGGCACTTTGAAAGTAGAGTGATTTTCTCTGAAAGTACAGCATTTAGAAAGTGAAACAACAACATATTCACTTCGCACAGTGAATTAAAGTGTTGGAACAGACTGCTTCTCTTTCAGAGAAACTCAAGTGAGTTTCTGGTGAATGCTTGTAAGTAGCTTAAGGCAGTTTCAAAGGAAAGTGATTTTCTCTGAAAGTACAGCATTTAGAAAGTGACGCAACACTCCATTCACTTCACACAGTGAATTGAAGTGTTGAACAGACTGCTTCCTTTCAGAGAAACTCATGTGAGTTGCTGGTGAATGCTTGTAAGTAGCTTAAGGCACTTTCAAAGGAAAGAGATTTTCTCTGAAAGTACAGCATTTAGAAAGTGAAACAACAATACATTCACTTCGCACAGCGAATTAAAGTGTTGGAACAGACTGCTTCTCTTTCAGAGAAACTCATGTGAGTTGCCTGTGAATGCTTCTAAGTAGCTTAAGGCACTTTCAAAGGAAAGTGATTTTCTCTGAAAGTACAGCATTTAGAAAGCGAAGCAACACATCATTCACTTCGCACAGTGAATTGAAGTGTTGGAACAGACTGCTTCTCTTTCAGAGAAACGCATGTGAATTGCTGGTGAATGCTTGTAAGTAGCTTAAGGCAGTTTCAAAGGAAAGTTTTTTTTCTGTGAAAGTGCAGCATTTAGAAAGTGAAGCAACACTCCATTCACTTTGCACAGTGAATTGAAGTGTTGGAACAAACTGCTAATCTTTCAGAGAAACTCATGTGAGATGGGGTGAATACTTGTAAGTAGCTTAAGGCACTTTCAAAGGAAAGTGATTTTCTCTGAAAGTACAGCATTTAGAAAGTGAAGCGACCCTCCATTCACTTCGCACAATGAATTGAAATGTTGGAACAGACTGCATCGCTTTCAGAGAAATGCAAGTGAGTTTCTTGTGAATGCTTATATTTATCTTAAGGCACTTTCAAAGAAGGTGATTTTCTCTGAAAGTACAGCCTTTAGAAAGTGAAGCAACACTCCATTCACTTCGCCCTGTGAATTGAGGTGTTGGAAAAGACTGCTTCTCTTTCAGAGAAATGCATGTGAATTGCTGGTGAATGCTTGTAAGTAGCTTAAGGCAGTTTGAAAGGACAGTGATTTTCTCTGAAAGTACAGCATTTAGAAAGTGACGCAACACTCCATTCACTTCGCACAGTGAATTGAAGAGTTGAAACAGACTGCTTCTCTTTCAGAGAAACTCATGTGAGTTGCTGGTGAATGCTTGTAAGTAGCTTAAGGCAGTTTCAAAGAAGAGTGATTTTCTCTGAAAGTACAGCATTTAGAAAGTGAAGCAACACGCCATTCACTTCGGACAGTGAATTGAAGTGTTGGAACAGACTGCTTCTCTTTCAGAGAAACGCATGTGAGTTTCTTGTGAATGCTTGTAAGTAGCTTAAGGCAGTATCAAAGGAAAGTGATTTTCTCTGAAAGTACAGCATTTAGAAAGTGAAACAACAACACATTCACTTCTCACAGGGAATGGAAGTGTTGGAACAGACTGCTTTCTTTCAGAGAAACTCATGTGAGTTGCTGGTGAATGCTTGTAAGTAGCTAAGGCACTTTCAAAGGAAAGTGATTTTCTCTGAAAATACAGCATTTAGAAAGTGAAGCAACACTCCATTCACTTCGCACAGTGAATTGAAGTGTTGGAACAGACTGCTTCTCTTTCAGAGAAACGCATGTGAATTGCTGGTGAATGCTTGTAAGTAGCTTAAGGCAGTTTCAAAGGAAAGTCTTTTTTCTGTGAAAGTACAGCATTTAGAAAGTGAAGCAACACTCCATTCATTTTGCAGAGTGAATTGAAGTGTTGGAACAGACTGCTAATCTTTCAGAGAAACTCATGTGAGTTGCTGGTGAATGCTTGTAAGTAGCTTAAGGCAATTTCAAAGGAAAGTGATTTTCTCTGAAAGTACAGCATTTAGAAAGTGAAGGAACCCCCCATTCACTTCGCACAGTGAATTGAAGTGTTGGAACAGACTGCTTCTCTTACAGAGAAATGCATGTGAGTTTCTTGTGAATGCTTATATTTATCTTAAGGCACTTTCAAAGAAAGTGATTTTCTCTGAAAGTACAGCA
Organism: Myodes glareolus; assembly: GCF_982192425.1. Taxonomy (NCBI): domain Eukaryota; kingdom Metazoa; phylum Chordata; class Mammalia; order Rodentia; family Cricetidae; genus Myodes; species Myodes glareolus. The sequence continues at coordinate 131,546 of NW_028263267.1, forward strand.
TTTAGAAAGTGAAGAAACACTCCATTCACTTCGCACAGTGAATTGAAGTGTTGGAACAGACCGCTTCTCTTTCAGAGAAACTCATGTGAGTTGCTGGTGAATGCTTGTAAGTAGCTTAAGGCATTTTCAAAGGAAAGTGATTTTCTCTGAAAGTACTGCATTTTGAAAGTGAAGCAACACTCCGTTCACTTCGAACAGTGAATTGAAGTGTTGGAACAGACTGCTTCTCTTTCAGAGAAATGCCTGTGAATTGCTGGTGAATGCTTGTAAGTAGCTTAAGGCAGTTTCAAAGGAAAGTGATTTTCTCTGAAAGTACAGCATTTAGAAAGTGAAGCAACACTCCATTCAATTCGCACAGTGAATTCAAGTGTTGGAACAGACTGCTTCTCTTTCAGAGTAATGCATGAGAGTTGTTGGTGAATGCTTGTAAGTAGCTTAAGGCACTTTCAAAGAAGAGTGTTTTTCCCTGAAAGTACAGCATTTAGAAAGTGAAACAACAACACATTCACTTCGCACAGTGAATTGAAGTGTTGGAACAGACTGCTTCTCTTTCAGAGAAACTCATGTGAGTTGCTGGTGAATGCTTGTAAGTAGCTTAAGGCAGTTTCAAAGGAAAGTGATTTTCTCTGAAAGTACAGCATTTAGAAAGTGACGCAACACTCCATTCACTTCACACAGTGAATTGAAGTGTTGTAACAGACTGCTTCTCTTTCAGAGAAACTCATGTGTGTTGCTGGTGAATGCTTGTAAGTAGCTTAAGGCAGTTTCAAAGGATAGTGATTTTCTCTGAAAGTAGAGCATTTAGAAAGTGAAGCAACACTCCATTCACTTCGCACAGTGAATTCAAGTGTTGGAACAGACTGCTTCTCTTTCAGAGTAATGCATGAGAGTTGTTGGTGAATGCTTTTAAGTAGCTTAAGGCACTTTCAAAGAAGAGTGATTTTCTCTGAAAGTACAGCATTTAGAAAATGAAACAACAATACATTCACTTCGCACAGTGAATTAAAGTGTTGGAACAGACTGCTTCTCTTTCAGAGAAACTCATGTGAGTTGCTGGGGAATGCTTTTAAGTAGCTTAAGGCAGTTTCAAAGGACAGTGATTTTCTCTGAAAGTACAGCATTTAAAAAGTGATGCAACACTCCATTCACTTCACACAGTGAATTGAAGTGTTGAACAGACTGCTTCTCTTTCAGAGAAACTCATGTGAGTTGCTGGTGAATGCTTGTAAGTAGCTTAAGGCAGTTTCAAAGAAAGTGATTTTCTCTGAAAGTAGAGCATATAGAAAGTGTAACAACAACACATTCACTTCACACAGTGAATTGATGTGTTGGAACAGACTGCTTCTCTTTCATAAAAACTCATGTGAGTTGCTGGTGAATGCTTATAAGTAGCTTAAGGTACTTTGAAAGGAAAGTGATTTTCTCTGAAAGTACAGCATTTAGAAAGTGACACAACACTCCATTCACTTTGCACAGTGAATTGAAGTGTTGGAACAGACTGCTAATCTTTCAGAGAAACTCATGTGAGTTGCTGGTGAATGCTTGTAAGTAGCTTAAGGCACTTTCAAAGGAAAGTGATTTTCTCTGAAAGTACAGCATTTAGAAAATGAAACAACAACACATTCACTTTGCAGAGTGAATTGAAGTGTTGGAACAGACTGCTTATCTTTCAGAGAAACGCATGTGAATTGCTGGTGAATGCTTGTAAGTAGCTTAAGGCAGTTTCAAAGGAAAGTTTTTTTCTGTGAAAGTGCAGCATTTAGAAAGTGAAGTAACACTCCATTCACTTTGCACAGTGAATTGAAGTGTTGGAACAGACCGCTAATCTTTCAGAGAAACTCATGTGAGTTGCTGGTGAATGCTTGTAAGTAGCTTAAGGCACTTTCAAAGGAAAGTTATTTTCTCTGAAAGTACAGCATTTAGAAAGTGAACCGACCCTACATTCACTTCGCACAGTGAATTAAAATGTTGGAACAGACTGCTTCGCTTTCAGAGAAATGCAAGTGAGTTTCTTGTGAATGCTTATAAATATCTTAAGGCACTTTCAAAGAAAGTGATTTTCTCTGAAAGTACAGCATTTAGAAAGTGAAGCAACACTCCATTCACTTCGCCCTGTGAATTGAAGTGTTGGAACAGACTGCTTCTCTTTCAAAGAAATGCATGTGAATTGCTGGTGAATGCTTGTAAGTAGCTTAAGGCAGTTTCAGAGGAAAGTGATTTTCACTGAAAGTACAGCATTTAGAAAGTGAAACAACAACACATTCACTTCTCACAGTGAATGGAAGTGTTGGAACAGACTGCTTCTCTTTCAGAGAAACGCATGTGAGTTTCTTGTGAATGCTTGTAAGTAGCTTAAGGCAGTATCAAAGGAAAGTGATTTTCTCTGAAAGTACAGCATTTAGAAAGTGAAACAACAACACATTCACTTCTCACAGTGAATGGAAGTGTTGGAACAGACTGCTTTCTTTCAGGGAAACTCATGTGAGTTGCTGGTGAATGCTTGTAAGTAGCTAAGGCACTTTCAAAGGAAAGTGATTTTCTCTGAAAGTACAGCATTTAGAAAGTGAAGCAACACTCCATTCACTTCGCACAGTGAATTGAAGTGTTGGAACAGACTGCTTCTCTTTCAGAGAAACGCATTTGAATTGCTGGTGAATGCTTGTAAGTAGCTTAAGGCAGTTTCAAAGCAAAGTCTTTTTTCTGTGAAAGTGCAGCATTTAGAAAGTGAAGCAACACTCCATTCATTTTGCACAGTGAATTGAAGTGTTGGAACAGACTGCTAATCTTTCAGAGAAACTCATGTGAGTTGCTGGTGAATGCTTGTAAGTAGCTTAAGGCACTTTCAAAGGAAAGTGATTTTCTCTGAAAGTACAGCATTTAGAAAGTGAAGCAACCCTCCATTCACTTCGCACAGTGAATTGAAGTGTTGGAACAGACTGCATTTCTTACAGAGAAATGCATGTGAGTTTCTTGTTAATGCTTATATTTATCTTAAGGCACTTTCAAAGAAAGTGATTTTCTCTGAAAGTACAGCATTTAGAAAGTGAAGAAACACTCCATTCACTTCGCACAGTGAATTGAAGTGTTGGAACAGACTGCTTCTCTTTCAGAGAAACTCATGTGAGTTGATGGTGAATGCTTGTAAGTAGCTTAAGGCAGTTTCAAAGGAAAGTGATTTTCTCTGAAAGTACTGCATTTTGAAAGTGAAGCAACACTCCGTTCACTTCAAACAGTGAATTGAAGTGTTGGAACAGACTGCTTCTCTTTCAGAGAAATGCCTGTGAATTGCTGGTGAATGCTTGTAAGTAGCTTAAGGCAGTTTCAAAGGACAGTGATTTTCTCTGAAAGTACAGCATTTAGAAAGTGAAGCAACACTCCATTCAATTCGCACAGTGAATTCAAGTGTTGGAACAGACTGCTTCTCTTTCAGAGTAATGCATGAGAGTTGTTGGTGAATGCTTGTATGTAGCTTAAGGCAGTATCAAAGGAAAGTGAGTTTCTCTGAAAATACAGCATTTAGAAAGTGAAACAAAAACACATTCATTTCGCACAGTGAATTGAAGTGTTGGAACAGACTGCTTCTCTTTCAGAGAAACTGATGTGAGTTGCTGGTGAATGCTTGGAAGTAGCTTAAGGCACTTTCACAGAAGAGTGATTTTCTCTGAAAGTACAGCATTTAGAAAGTGAAAGAACAACACATTCACTTCGCACAGTGAATTGAAGTGTTGGAACAGACTGCTTCTCTTTCAGAGAAACTCATGTGAGTTGCTGGTGAATGCTTGTAAGTAGCTTAAGGCAGTTTCAAAGGAAAGTGATTTTCTCTGAAAGTAGAGCATATAGAAAGTGTAACAACAACACATTCACTTCACACAGTGAATTGATGTGTTGGAACAGACTGCTTCTCTTTCACAAAAACTCATGTGAGTTGCTGGTGAATGCTTATAAGTAGCTTAAGGTACTTTGAAAGGAAAGTGATTTTCTCTGAAAGTACAGCATTTAGAAAGTGACACAACACTCCATTCACTTTGCACAGTGAATTGAAGTGTTGGAACAGACTGCTAATCTTTCAGAGAAACTCATGTGAGTTGCTGGTGAATGCTTGTAAGTAGCTTAAGGCACTTTCAAAGGAAAGTGATTTTCTCTGAAAGTACAGTATTTAGAAAATGAAACAACAACACATTCACTTTGCAGAGTGAATTGAAGTGTTGGAACAGACTGCTTATCTTTCAGAGAAACGCATGTGAATTGCTGGTGAATGCTTGTAAGTAGCTTAAGGCAGTTTCAAAGGAAAGTTTTTTTCTGTGAAAGTGCAGCATTTAGAAAGTGAAGTAACACTCCATTCACTTTGCACAGTGAATTGAAGTGTTGGAACAGACCGCTAATCTTTCAGAGAAACTCATGTGAGTTGCTGGTGAATGCTTGTAAGTAGCTTAAGGCACTTTCAAAGGAAAGTTATTTTCTCTGAAAGTACAGCATTTAGAAAGTGAACCGACCCTACATTCACTTCGCACAGTGAATTAAAATGTTGGAACAGACTGCTTCGCTTTCAGAGAAATGCAAGTGAGTTTCTTGTGAATGCTTATAAATATCTTAAGGCACTTTCAAAGAAAGTGATTTTCTCTGAAAGTACAGCATTTAGAAAGTGAAGCAACACTCCATTCACTTCGCCCTGTGAATTGAAGTGTTGGAACAGACTGCTTCTCTTTCAAAGAAATGCATGTGAATTGCTGGTGAATGCTTGTAAGTATCTTAAGGCAGTTTCAGAGGAAAGTGATTTTCACTGAAAGTACAGCATTTAGAAAGTGAAACAACAACACATTCACTTCTCACAATGAATGGAAGTGTTGGAACAGACTGCTTCTCTTTCAGAGAAACGCATGTGAGTTTCTTGTGAATGCTTGTAAGTAGCTTAAGGCAGTATCAAAGGAAAGTGATTTTCTCTGAAAGTACAGCATTTAGAAAGTGAAACAACAACACATTCACTTCTCACAGTGAATGGAAGTGTTGGAACAGACTGCTTTCTTTCAGGGAAACTCATGTGAGTTGCTGGTGAATGCTTGTAAGTAGCTAAGGCACTTTCAAAGGAAAGTGATTTTCTCTGAAAGTACAGCATTTAGAAAGTGAAGCAACACTCCATTCACTTCGCACAGTGAATTGAAGTGTTGGAACAGACTGCTTCTCTTTCAGAGAAACGCATTTGAATTGCTGGTGAATGCTTGTAAGTAGCTTAAGGCAGTTTCAAAGCAAAGTCTTTTTTCTGTGAAAGTGCAGCATTTAGAAAGTGAAGCAACACTCCATTCATTTTGCACAGTGAATTGAAGTGTTGGAACAGACTGCTAATCTTTCAGAGAAACTCATGTGAGTTGCTGGTGAATGCTTGTAAGTAGCTTAAGGCACTTTCAAAGGAAAGTGATTTTCTCTGAAAGTACAGCATTTAGAAAGTGAAGCAACCCTCCATTCACTTCGCACAGTGAATTGAAGTGTTGGAACAGACTGCTTTTCTTACAGAGAAATGCATGTGAGTTTCTTGTGAATGCTTATATTTATCTTAAGGCACTTTCAAAGAAAGTGATTTTCTCTGAAAGTACAGCATTTAGAAAGTGAAGAAACACTCCATTCACTTCGCACAGTGAATTGAAGTGTTGGAACAGACTGCTTCTCTTTCAGAGAAACTCATGTGAGTTGATGGTGAATGCTTGTAAGTAGCTTAAGGCACTTTCAAAGGAAAGTGATTTTCTCTGAAAATACAGCATTTAGAAAGTGAAACAACAACACATTCACTTCGCACAGTGAATTGAAGTGTTGGAACAGACTGCTTCTTTTTCAGAGAAACAGATGTGAGTTGCTGGTGAATGCTTGTAAGTAGCTTAAGGCACTTTCAAAGAAGAGTGATTTTCTCTGAAAGTACAGCATTTAGAAAGTGAAAAAACAACACATTCACTTCGCACAGTGAATTGAAGTGTTGGAACAGAATGCTTCTCTTTCAGAGAAACTCATGTGAGTTGCTGGTGAATGCTTGTAAGTAGCTTAAGGCACTTTCAAAGGAAAGTGATTTTCTCTGAAAGTACAACATTTAGAAAGTGAAGCAACACTCCATTCACTTCACACAGTGAATTGAAGTTTTGGGACAGACTGCTTCTCTTTCAGAGATACGCATGTGAGTTTCTTGTGAATGCTTGTAAGAAGCTTAAGGCAGTTTCAAAGGAAAGTTTTTTTCTCTGAAAGTACAGCATTTAGAAAGTGAAGCAACACTCCATTCACTTCGCACAGTGAATTGAAGTGTTGTAACAGACTGCTTCTCTTTCAGAGAAACGTATGTGAGTTTTTTGTGAATGGTTGTAAGTAGCTTAAGGCACTTTAAAAGGAAAGTGATTTTCTCTGAAAGTACAGCATTTAGAAAGTGAAGCAACACTCCATTCTCTTCGCACAGTGAATTGAAATGTTGGGACAGACTGCTTCTCTTTCAGAGAAACGAATGTGAGTTTCTTCTAAATGCTTGTAAGAAGCTTAAGGCAGTTTCAAAAAAAGTGATTATCTCTGTAACTACAGCATTTAGAAAGTGAAGCAACACTCCATTCACTTCCCACAGTGAATTGAAGTGTTGGAACAGACTGCTTCTCTTTAAGAGAAACTCATGTGAATTGCTCCTGAATGCTTGTAAGTAGCTTAAGGCGCTATCAAAGGAAAGTTATTTTCTCTGAAATTACAGCATGTGGAAAGTGACGCAACACTCCATTCACTTCGCACAGTGAATTGAAGTGTTGGAACAGACTGCTTCTCATTCAGAGAACTTCATGTGAGTTGCTGGTGAATGCTTGTTAGGAGCTTAAGGCAGTTTCAAAGGAAAGTGATTTTCTCTGTAACTACAGCATTTAGAAAGTGAAGCAACACTCCATTCACTTCGCACAGTGAATTGAAGTGTTGGAACAGACTGCCTCTCTTTCAGAGAAACTCATGTGAGTTGCTGGTCAATGCTTGTAAGTAGCTTAAGGCAATTTCAAAGGAAAGTGATTTTCTCTGAAAGAACAGCATTTAGAAAGTGAAGCAACACTCCATTCACTTCGCACAGTGAATTGAAATGTTGGAACAGACTGCTTCCCATTCAGAGAAATGCATGTGAGTTGCTGGGGAATGCTTGCAAGTAGCTTAAGGCACTTTCAAAGGAAAGTGATTTTCTCTGAAAGTACAGCATTTAGAAAGAGAAGCAACACTCCATTCACTTCGCACAGTGAAATGAAGTATTGGAACAGACTGTTTCTCTTTCTGTGGAATGCATGTGAGTTGCTGGTGAATGCATGTAAGTAGCTTAAGGCAGCGTCAAAGGAAAGTGATATTCTCTGAAATTACAGCCTTTAGAAAGTGAAGCAACACTCCGTTCACTTCGAAGAGGGAAATGAAGTGTTGGAACAGACTGCTTCTCTTTCAGAGAAATGCATGTGAGTTTCTTGTGAATGCTTGTAAGTAGCTTAAGGCAGTATCAAAGGAAAGTTAATTTCCCTGAAAGTACAGCATTTAGAAAGTGAAACAACAACACATTCACTTCTCACAGTGAATGGAAGTGTTGGAACAGACTGCTTTCTTTCAGAGAAACTCATGTGAGTTGCTGGTGAATGCTTGTAAGTAGCTAAGGCACTTTCAAAGGAAAGTGATTTTCTCTGAAAGTACAGCATTTAGAAAGTGAAGCAACACTCCATTCACTTCGCACAGTGAATTGAAGTGTTGGAACAGACTGCTTCTCTTTCAGAGAAACGCATTTGAATTGCTGGTGAATGCTTGTAAGTAGCTTAAGGCAGTTTCAAAGCAAAGTCTTTTTTCTGTGAAAGTGCAGCATTTAGAAAGTGAAGCAACACTCCATTCATTTTGCACAGTGAATTGAAGTGTTGGAACAGACTGCTAATCTTTCAGAGAAACTCATGTGAGTTGCTGGTGAATGCTTGTAAGTAGCTTAAGGCACTCTCAAAGGAAAGTGATTTTCTCTGAAAGTACAGCATTTAGAAAGTGAAGCAACCCTCCATTCACTTCGCACAGTGAATTGAAGTGTTGGAACAGACTGCTTCTCTTTCAGAAAAATGCATGTGAGTTTCTTGTGAATGCTTATATTTATCTTAAGGCACTTTCAAAGAAAGTGATTTTCTCTGAAAGTACAGCATTTAGAAAGTGAAGAAACACTCCATTCACTTCGCACAGTGAATTGAAGTGTTGGAACAGACTGCTTCTCTTTCAGAGAAACTCATGTGAGTTGATGGTGAATGCTTGTAAGTAGCTTAAGGCAGTTTCAAAGGAAAGTGATTTTCTCTGAAAGTACTGCATTTTGAAAGTGAAGCAACACTCCGTTCTCTTCAAACAGTGAATTGAAGTGTTGGAACAGACTGCTTCTCTTTCAGAGATACGCATGTGAGTTTCTTGTGAATGCTTGTAAGAAGCTTAAGGCAGTTTCAAAGGAAAGTTTTTTTCTCTGAAAGTACAGCATTTAGAAAGTGAAGCAACACTCCATTCACTTCGCACAGTGAATTGAAGTGTTGTAACAGACTGCTTCTCTTTCAGAGAAACGTATGTGAGTTTTTTGTGAATGGTTGTAAGTAGCTTAAGGCACTTTAAAAGGAAAGTGATTTTCTCTGAAAGTACAGCATTTAGAAAGTGAAGCAACACTCCATTCTCTTCGCACAGTGAATTGAAATGTTGGGACAGACTGCTTCTCTTTCAGAGAAACGAATGTGAGTTTCTTCTAAATGCTTGTAAGAAGCTTAAGGCAGTTTCAAAAAAAGTGATTATCTCTGTAACTACAGCATTTAGAAAGTGAAGCAACACTCCATTCACTTCCCACAGTGAATTGAAGTGTTGGAACAGACTGCTTCTCTTTAAGAGAAACTCATGTGAATTGCTCCTGAATGCTTGTAAGTAGCTTAAGGCGCTATCAAAGGAAAGTTATTTTCTCTGAAATTACAGCATGTGGAAAGTGACGCAACACTCCATTCACTTCGCACAGTGAATTGAAGTGTTGGAACAGACTGCTTCTCATTCAGAGAACTTCATGTGAGTTGCTGGTGAATGCTTGTTAGGAGCTTAAGGCAGTTTCAAAGGAAAGTGATTTTCTCTGTAACTACAGCATTTAGAAAGTGAAGCAACACTCCATTCACTTCGCACAGTGAATTGAAGTGTTGGAACAGACTGCCTCTCTTTCAGAGAAACTCATGTGAGTTGCTGGTCAATGCTTGTAAGTAGCTTAAGGCAATTTCAAAGGAAAGTGATTTTCTCTGAAAGAACAGCATTTAGAAAGTGAAGCAACACTCCATTCACTTCGCACAGTGAATTGAAATGTTGGAACAGACTGCTTCCCATTCAGAGAAATGCATGTGAGTTGCTGGGGAATGCTTGCAAGTAGCTTAAGGCACTTTCAAAGGAAAGTGATTTTCTCTGAAAGTACAGCATTTAGAAAGAGAAGCAACACTCCATTCACTTCGCACAGTGAAATGAAGTATTGGAACAGACTGTTTCTCTTTCTGTGGAATGCATGTGAGTTGCTGGTGAATGCATGTAAGTAGCTTAAGGCAGCGTCAAAGGAAAGTGATATTCTCTGAAATTACAGCCTTTAGAAAGTGAAGCAACACTCCGTTCACTTCGAAGAGGGAAATGAAGTGTTGGAACAGACTGCTTCTCTTTCAGAGAAATGCATGTGAGTTTCTTGTGAATGCTTGTAAGTAGCTTAAGGCAGTATCAAAGGAAAGTTAATTTCCCTGAAAGTACAGCATTTAGAAAGTGAAACAACAACACATTCACTTCTCACAGTGAATGGAAGTGTTGGAACAGACTGCTTTCTTTCAGAGAAACTCATGTGAGTTGCTGGTGAATGCTTGTAAGTAGCTAAGGCACTTTCAAAGGAAAGTGATTTTCTCTGAAAGTACAGCATTTAGAAAGTGAAGCAACACTCCATTCACTTCGCACAGTGAATTGAAGTGTTGGAACAGACTGCTTCTCTTTCAGAGAAACGCATTTGAATTGCTGGTGAATGCTTGTAAGTAGCTTAAGGCAGTTTCAAAGCAAAGTCTTTTTTCTGTGAAAGTGCAGCATTTAGAAAGTGAAGCAACACTCCATTCATTTTGCACAGTGAATTGAAGTGTTGGAACAGACTGCTAATCTTTCAGAGAAACTCATGTGAGTTGCTGGTGAATGCTTGTAAGTAGCTTAAGGCACTCTCAAAGGAAAGTGATTTTCTCTGAAAGTACAGCATTTAGAAAGTGAAGCAACCCTCCATTCACTTCGCACAGTGAATTGAAGTGTTGGAACAGACTGCTTCTCTTTCAGAAAAATGCATGTGAGTTTCTTGTGAATGCTTATATTTATCTTAAGGCACTTTCAAAGAAAGTGATTTTCTCTGAAAGTACAGCATTTAGAAAGTGAAGAAACACTCCATTCACTTCGCACAGTGAATTGAAGTGTTGGAACAGACTGCTTCTCTTTCAGAGAAACTCATGTGAGTTGATGGTGAATGCTTGTAAGTAGCTTAAGGCAGTTTCAAAGGAAAGTGATTTTCTCTGAAAGTACTGCATTTTGAAAGTGAAGCAACACTCCGTTCTCTTCAAACAGTGAATTGAAGTGTTGGAACAGACTGCTTCTCTTTCAGAGAAATGCCTGTGAATTGCTGGTGAATGCTTGTAAGTAGCTTAAGGCAGTTTCAAAGGACAGTGATTTTCTCTGAAAGTACAGCATTTAGAAAGTGAAGCAACACTCCATTCAATTCGCACAGTGAATTCAAGTGTTGGAACAGACTGCTTCTCTTTCAGAGTAATGCATGAGAGTTGTTGGTGAATGCTTGTATGTAGCTTAAGGCAGTATCAAAGGAAAGTGAGTTTCTCTGAAAATACAGCATTTAGAAAGTGAAACAAAAACACATTCATTTCGCACAGTGAATTGAAGTGTTGGAACAGACTGCTTCTCTTTCAGAGAAACTGATGTGAGTTGCTGGTGAATGCTTGGAAGTAGCTTAAGGCACTTTCACAGAAGAGTGATTTTCTCTGAAAGTACAGCATTTAGAAAGTGAAAGAACAACACATTCACTTCGCACAGTGAATTGAAGTGTTGGAACAGACTGCTTCTCTTTCAGAGAAACTCATGTGAGTTGCTGGTGAATGCTTGTAAGTAGCTTAAGGCAGTTTCAAAGGAAAGTGATTTTCTCTGAAAGTACAGCATTTAGAAAGTGAAACAACCAGACATTCACTTCGCACAGTGAATTGAAGTGTTGGAACAGACTGCTTCTCTTTCACAGAAACTCATGTGAGTTGTTGGTGAATACTTGTAAGTAGCTTAAGGTACTTTGAAAGGAAAGTGATTTTCTCTGAAAGTACAGCATTTAGAAAGTGACGCAACACTCCATTCACTTCGCACAGTGAACTGAGGAGTTGGAACAGACTGCTTCTCTTTCAGAGAAACTCATGTGAGTTGCTGGTGAATGCTTGTAAGTAGTTTAAGGCAGTTTCAAAGGAAAGTGATTTTCTCTGAAAGTACAGCATGTAGAAAGTGAAGCAACCCTCCATTCACTTCGCACAGTGAATTGAAGTGTTGGAACAGACTGCTTCTCTTTCACAGAAACTCATGTGAGTTGCTGGTGAATACTTGTAAGTAGCTTAAGGCAGTTTCAAAGGAAAGTGATTTTCTCTGAAAGTACAGCATTTAGAAAGTGAAACAACATTCCATTCACTTCACACACTGCATTGAAGTGTTGGAACAGACTGCTTCTCTTTCAGAGAAATGCATGTGAGTTTCTTATGAATGCTTGTAAGTAGCTTAAGGCACTATCAAAGGAAAGTGATTTTCTCTATAACTACAGCATTTAGAAAGTGAAGCAACACTCCATTCACTTCGCACAGTGAATTGAAGTGTTGGAACAGACTGCCTCTCTTTCAGAGAAACTCATGAGAGTTGCTGGTCAATGCTTGTAAGTAGCTTAAGGCAATTTCAAAGGAAAGTGATTTTCTCTGAAAGAACAGCATTTAGAAAGTGCAGCAACACTCCATTCAATTCGCACAGTGAATTGAAATGTTGGAACAGACTGCTTCCCATTCAGAGAAATGCATGTGAGTTGCTGGGGAATGCTTGCAAGTAGCTTAAGGCACTTTCAAAGGAAAGTAATTTTCTCTGAAAGTACAGCATTTAGAAAGAGAAGCAACACTCCATTCACTTCGCACAGTGAAATGAAGTATTGGAACAGACTGTTTCTCTTTCTGTGGAATGCATGTGAGTTGCTGGTGAATGCATGTAAGTAGCTTAAGGCAGCGTCAAAGGAAAGTGATATTCTCTGAAATTACAGCCTTTAGAAAGTGAAGCAACACTCCGTTCACTTCGAAGAGGGAAATGAAGTGTTGGAACAGACTGCTTCTCTTTCAGAGAAATGCATGTGAGTTTCTTGTGAATGCTTGTAAGTAGCTTAAGGCAGTATCAAAGGAAAGTGATTTTCTCTGAAAGTACAGCATTTAGAAAGTGAAACAACAACACATTCACTTCTCACAGTGAATGGAAGTGTTGGAACAGACTGCTTTCTTTCAGAGAAACTCATGTGAGTTGCTGGTGAATGCTTGTAAGTAGCTAAGGCACTTTCAAAGGAAAGTGATTTTCTCTGAAAGTACAGCATTTAGAAAGTGAAGCAACACTCCATTCACTTCGCACAGTGAATTGAAGTGTAGGAACAGACTGCTTCTCTTTCAGAGAAACGCATTTGAATTGCTGGTGAATGCTTGTAAGTAGCTTAAGGCAGTTTCAAAGCAAAGTCTTTTTTCTGTGAAAGTGCAGCATTTAGAAAGTGAAGCAACACTCCATTCATTTTGCACAGTGAATTGAAGTGTTGGAACAGACTGCTTCTCTTTCAGCGAAACAGATGTGAGTTGCTGGTGAGTGCTTGTAAGTAGCTTAAGGCACTTTCAAAGAAGAGTGATTTTCTCTGAAAGTACAGCATTTAGAAAGTGAAAAAACAACACATTCACTTCGCACAGTGAATTGAAGTGTTGGAACAGAATGCTTCTCTTTCAGAGAAACTCATGTGAGTTGCTGGTGAATGCTTGTAAGTAGCTTAAGGCACTTTCAAAGGAAAGTGATTTTCTCTGAAAGTACAACATTTAGAAAGTGAAGCAACACTCCATTCACTTCACACAGTGAATTGAAGTTTTGGGACAGACTGCTTCTCTTTCAGAGATACGCATGTGAGTTTCTTGTGAATGCTTGTAAGAAGCTTAAGGCAGTTTCAAAGGAAAGTTTTTTTCTCTGAAAGTACAGCATTTAGAAAGTGAAGCAACACTCCATTCACTTCGCACAGTGAATTGAAGTGTTGTAACAGACTGCTTCTCTTTCAGAGAAACGTATGTGAGTTTTTTGTGAATGGTTGTAAGTAGCTTAAGGCACTTTAAAAGGAAAGTGATTTTCTCTGAAATTACAGCATTTAGAAAGTGAAGCAACACTCCATTCTCTTCGCACAGTGAATTGAAATGTTGGGACAGACTGCTTCTCTTTCAGAGAAACGAATGTGAGTTTCTTCTAAATGCTTGTAAGAAGCTTAAGGCAGTTTCAAAAAAAGTGATTATCTCTGTAACTACAGCATTTAGAAAGTGAAGCAACACTCCATTCACTTCCCACAGTGAATTGAAGTGTTGGAACAGACTGCTTCTCTTTAAGAGAAACTCATGTGAGTTGCTCCTGAATGCTTGTAAGTAGCTTAAGGCGCTATCAAAGGAAAGTTATTTTCTCTGAAATTACAGCATGTAGAAAGTGACGCAACACTCCATTCACTTCGCACAGTGAATTGAAGTGTTGGAACAGACTGCTTCTCATTCAGAGAACTTCATGTGAGTTGCTGGTGAATGCTTGTTAGGAGCTTAAGGCAGTTTCAAAGGAAAGTGATTTTCTCTATAACTACAGCATTTAGAAAGTGAAGCAACACTCCATTCACTTCGCACAGTGAATTGAAGTGTTGGAACAGACTGTCTCTCTGTCAGAGAAACTCATGAGAGTTGCTGGTCAATGCTTGTAAGTAGCTTAAGGCAATTTCAAAGGAAAGTGATTTTCTCTGAAAGAACAGCATTTAGAAAGTGAAGCAACACTCCATTCACTTCGCACAGTGAATTGAAATGTTGGAACAGACTGCTTCCCATTCAGAGAAATGCATGTGAGTTGCTGGGGAATGCTTGCAAGTAGCTTAAGGCACTTTCAAAGGAAAGTAATTTTCTCTGAAAGTACAGCATTTAGAAAGAGAAGCAACACTCCATTCACTTCGCACAGTGAAATGAATTATTGGAACAGACTCTTTCTCTTTCTGTGGAATGCATGTGAGTTGCTGGTGAATGCATGTAAGTAGCTTAAGGCAGCGTCAAAGGAAAGTGATATTCTCTGAAATTACAGCCTTTAGAAAGTGAAGCAACACTCCGTTCACTTCGAAGAGGGAAATGAAGTGTTGGAACAGACTGCTTCTCTTTCAGAGAAATGCATGTGAGTTTCTTGTGAATGCTTGTAAGTAGCTTAAGGCAGTATCAAAGGAAAGTGATTTTCTCTGAAAGTACAGCATTTAGAAAGTGAAACAACAACACATTCACTTCTCACAGTGAATGGAAGTGTTGGAACAGACTGCTTTCTTTCAGAGAAACTCATGTGAGTTGCTGGTGAATGCTTGTAAGTAGCTAAGGCACTTTCAAAGGAAAGTGATTTTCTCTGAAAGTACAGCATTTAGAAAGTGAAGCAACACTCCATTCACTTCGCACAGTGAATTGAAGTGTTGGAACAGACTGCTTCTCTTTCAGAGAAACGCATTTGAATTGCTGGTGAATGCTTGTAAGTAGCTTAAGGCAGTTTCAAAGCAAAGTCTTTTTTCTGTGAAAGTGCAGCATTTAGAAAGTGAAGCAACACTCCATTCATTTTGCACAGTGAATTGAAGTGTTGGAACAGACTGCTAATCTTTCAGAGAAACTCATGTGAGTTGCTGGTGAATGCTTGTAAGTAGCTTAAGGCACTCTCAAAGGAAAGTGATTTTCTCTGAAAGTACAGCATTTAGAAAGTGAAGCAACCCTCCATTCACTTCGCACAGTGAATTGAAGTGTTGGAACAGACTGCTTCTCTTACAGAGAAATGCATGTGAGTTTCTTGTGAATGCTTATATTTATCTTAAGGCACTTTCAAAGAAAGTGATTTTCTCTGAAAGTACAGCATTTAGAAAGTGAAGAAACACTCCATTCACTTCGCACAGTGAATTGAAGTGTTGGAACAGACTGCTTCTCTTTCAGAGAAACTCATGTGAGTTGCTGGTGAATGCTTGTAAGTAGCTTAAGGCAGTTTCAAAGGAAATTGATTTTCTCTGAAAGTACTGCATTTTGAAAGTGAAGCAACACTCCGTTCACTTCGAACAGTGAATTGAAGTGTTGGAACAGACTGCTTCTCTTTCAGAGAAATGCCTGTGAATTTCTGGTGAATGCTTGTAAGTAGCTTAAGGCAGTTTCAAAGGACAGTGATTTTCTCTGAAAGTACAGCATTTAGAAAGTGAAGCAACACTCCATTCAATTCGCACAGTGAATTCAAGTGTTGGAACAGACTGCTTCTCTTTCAGAGTAATGCATGAGAGTTGTTGGTGAATGCTTGTATGTAGCTTAAGGCAGTATCAAAGGAAAGTGAGTTTCTCTGAAAATACAGCATTTAGAAAGTGAAACAAAAACACATTCATTTCGCACAGTGAATTGAAGTGTTGGAACAGACTGCTTCTCTTTCAGTGAAACTGATGTGAGTTGCTGGTGAATGCTTGGAAGTAGCTTAAGGCACTTTCACAGAAGAGTGATTTTCTCTGAAAGTACAGCATTTAGAAAGTGAAGCAACACTCCATTCACTTCGCACAGTGAATTGAAGTGTTGGAACAGACTGCCTCTCTTTCAGAGAAACTCATGTGAGTTGCTGGTCAATGCTTGTAAGTAGCTTAAGGCAATTTCAAAGGAAAGTGATTTTCTCTGAAAGAACAGCATTTAGAAAGTGAAGCAACACTCCATTCACTTCGCACAGTGAATTGAAGTGTTGGAACAGACTGCTTCCCATTCAGAGAAATGCATGTGAGTTGCTGGGGAATGCTTGCAAGAAGCTTAAGGCACTTTCAAAGGAAAGTGATTTTCTCTGAAAGTACAGCATTTAGAAAGAGAAGCAACACTCCATTCACTTCGCACAGTGAAATGAAGTATTGGAACAGACTGTTTCTCTTTCTGTGGAATGCATGTGAGTTGCTGGTGAATGCATGTAAGTAGCTTAAGGCAGCGTCAAAGGAAAGTGATATTCTCTGAAATTACAGCCTTTAGAAAGTGAAGCAACACTCCGTTCACTTCGCAGAGGGAAATGAAGTGTTGGAACAGACTGCTTCTCTTTCAGAGAAATGCATGTGAGTTGCTGGTGAATGCTTGTAAGTAGCTTAAGGCAGTATCAAAGGAAAGTGATTTTCTCTGAAAGTACAGCATTTAGAAAGTGAAACAACAACACATTCACCTCGAACAGTGAATTGAAGTGTTGGAACAGACTGCTTCTCTTTCAGAGAAACTCATGTGAGTTGCTATTGAATGCTTGTAAGTAGCTTAAGGTACTTTGAAAGGAAAGTGATTTTCTCTGAAAGTACAGCATTTAGAAAGTGACGCAACACTCCAGTCACTTCGCACAGTGAATTGAAGTGTTGGAACAGACTGCCTCTCTTTCAGAGAAACTCATGTGAGTTGCTGGTCAATGCTTGTAAGTATCTTAAGGCAGTTTCAAAGGAAAGTGATTGTCTCTGAATGTACAGCATTTAGAAAGTGAAGCAACACTCCATTCACTTCGCACAGTGAAGTGAAGTATTGGAACAGACTGTTTCTCTTTCAGAGAAATGCATGTGAGTTGCGGGTGAATGCATGTAAGTAGCTTAAGGCAGTTTCAAAGGAACGTGATTTTCTCTGAAATTACAGCATTTAGAAAGTGAAGTAACACTCCGTTCATTTCGCAGAGTGAATTGAAGTGTAGGAACAGACTGCTTCTCTTTCAGAGAAATGCATGTGAGTTGCTGGTGAATGCTTGTAAGTAGCTTAAGGCAGTTTCAAAAAAAATGATTTTCTCTGAAAGTACAGCATTTCGAAAGTGAAACAACAACACATTCACCTAGCACAGTGAATTGAAGTGTTGGAACAGACTGCTTCTCTTTCAGAGAAACTCATGTGAGTTGCTGGTGAATGCTTGGAAGTAGCTTAAGGTACTTTGAAAGGAAAGTGATTTTCTCTGAAAGTACAGCATTTAGAAAGTGACGGAACACTCCATTCACTTCGCACAGTGAACTGAAGTGTTGGAACAGACTGCTTCTCTTTCAGAGAAACTCATGTGAGTTGCTGGTCAATTCTTGTAACTAGCTTAAGGCACTTTCAAAGGAAAGTGATTTTCTCTGAATGTACTGCATTTTGAAAGTGAAGCAACACTCAATTCACTTTGAACAGTGAGTTGAAGTGTTGGAACAGACTGCTTCTCTTTCAGAGAAATGCATGTGAATTGCTGGTGAATGCTTGTAAGTAGCTTAAGGCAGTATCAAAGGACAGTGATTTTCTCTGAAAGTACAGCATTTAGAAAGTGAAGCAACACTCCATTCACTTCACACAGTGAAATCAAGTGTTGGAACAGACTGCTTCTCTTTCAGAGTAATGCATTAGAGTTGTTGGTGAATGCTTGTAAGTAGCTTAAGGCACTTTCAAAGAAGAGTGATTTTCTCTGAAAGTACACCATTTAGAAAGTGAAACAACAACATATTCACTTCACACAGTGAATTGAAGTGTTGGAACAGACTGCTTCTCTTTCAGAGAAACACATGTGAGTTGCTGGTGAATGGTTGTAAGTAGCTTAAGGCACTTTCAAAGGAAAGTGATTTTCTCTGAAAGTACAGCATTTAGAAAGTGAAACAACACATTCACTTCGCACAGTGAATTGAAGTGTTGGAACAGACTGCTTCTCTTTCAGAGAAACTCATGTGAGTTGTTGGTGAATGCTTGTAAGTAGCTTAAGGCAGTTTCAAAGGAAAGTTTTTTTCTCTGAAAGTGCAGCATTTAGAAAGTGAAGCAACACTCCATTCACTTTGCACAGTGAATTGAAGTGTTGGAACAGACTGCTAATCTTTCAGAGAAACTCATGTGAGTTGCTGGTGATTGCTTGTAAGTAGCTTAAGGCACTTTCAAAGGAAAGTGATTTTCTCTGAAAGTACAGCATTTAGAAAGTGAAGCAACCCTCCATTCACTTCGCACTGTGAAATGAAGTGTTTGAAGAGGCTGCTTCTCTTTCAGAGAAATGCATGTGAGTTTCTTGTGAATGCTTATAAATATCTTAAGGCACTTTCAAAGAAAGTGATCTTCTCTGAAAATACAGCATTTAGAAAGTGAAGCAACACTCCATTCACTTCGCACAGTGAATTGAAGTGTTGGAACAGACTGCTTCTCTTTCAGAGAAATGCATGTGAGTTACTGTGGAATGCTTGTAAGTAGCTTATGGCAGTATCAAAGGACAGTGATTTTCTCTGAATGTACTGCATTTTGAAAGTGAAGCATCACTCCATTCACTTCGAACAGTGAAATGAAGTGTTGGAACAGACTGCTACTCTTTCAGAGAAATGCATGTGAGTTGCTGTTGAATGCCTGTAAGTAGCTTAAGGCAGTTTCAAAGGAAAGTGATTTTCTCTGAAAGTACTGCATTTTGAAAGTGAAGCAACACTCCATTCACTTTGAACAGTGAATTGATGTGTTGGAAGAGACTGCTTCTCTTTCAGAGAAATGCATGTGAATTGCTGGTGAATGCTTGTAAGTAGCTTAAGGCAGTTTCAAAGGACAGTGATTTTCTCTGAAAGAACAGCATTTAGAAAGTGAAACAACACTCCATTCAATTCGCATAGTGAATTCACGTATTGGAACAGACTGCTTCTCTTTCAGAGTAATGCATGAGAGTTGTTGGTGAATGCTTGTAAGTAGCTTAAGGCACTTTCAAAGAACAGTGATTTTCTCTGAAAGTACAGCATTTAGAAAGTGAAACAACAACATTTCACTTCGCACAGTGAATTGAAGTGTTGGAACAGACTTCTTCTCTTTCAGAGAAATGCATGTGAGTTGCTGGAGAATGCTTGTAAGTAGCTTAAGGCAGTATCAAAGGAAAGTGATTTTCTCTGAAAATACAGCATTTAGAAAGTGAAACAACAACACATTCACTTCGCACAGTGAATTGAAGTGTTGGAACAGACTGCTTCTCTTTCAGAGAAACTGATGTGAGTTGCTGGTGAATGCTTGTAAGTAGCTTAAGGCACTTTCAAAGAAGAGTGATTTTCTCTGAAAGTACAGCATTTAGAAAGTGAAAAAACAACACATTCACTTCGCACAGTGAATTGAAGTGTTGGAACAGAATGCTTCTCCTTCAGAGAAACTCATGTGAGTTGCTGGTGAATGCTTGTAAGTAGCTTAAGGCACTTTCAAAGCAAAGTGATTTTCTCTGAAAGTACAACATTTAGAAAGTGAAGCAACACTCCATTCACTTCACACAGTGAATTGAAGTTTTGGGACAGACTGCTTCTCTTTCAGAGATACGCATGTGAGTTTCTTGTGAATGCTTGTAAGAAGCTTAAGGCAGTTTCAAAGGAAAGTTTTTTTCTCTGAAAGTACAGCATTTAGAAAGTGAAGCAACACTCCATTCACTTCGCACAGTGAATTGAAGTGTTGTAACAGACTGCTTCTCTTTCAGAGAAACGTATGTGAGTTTTTTGTGAATGGTTGTAAGTAGCTTAAGGCACTTTAAAAGGAAAGTGATTTTCTCTGAAATTACAGCATTTAGAAAGTGAAGCAACACTCCATTCTCTTCGCACAGTGAATTGAAATGTTGGGACAGACTGCTTCTCTTTCAGAGAAACGAATGTGAGTTTCTTCTAAATGCTTGTAAGAAGCTTAAGGCAGTTTCAAAAAAAGTGATTATCTCTGTAACTACAGCATTTAGAAAGTGAAGCAACACTCCATTCACTTCCCACAGTGAATTGAAGTGTTGGAACAGACTGCTTCTCTTTAAGAGAAACTCATGTGAGTTGCTCCTGAATGCTTGTAAGTAGCTTAAGGCGCTATCAAAGGAAAGTTATTTTCTCTGAAATTACAGCATGTAGAAAGTGACGCAACACTCCATTCACTTCGCACAGTGAATTGAAGTGTTGGAACAGACTGCTTCTCATTCAGAGAACTTCATGTGAGTTGCTGGTGAATGCTTGTTAGGAGCTTAAGGCAGTTTCAAAGGAAAGTGATTTTCTCTGTAACTACAGCATTTAGAAAGTGAAGCAACACTCCATTCACTTCGCACAGTGAATTGAAGTGTTGGAACAGACTGCCTCTCTTTCAGAGAAACTCATGTGAGTTGCTGGTCAATGCTTGTAAGTAGCTTAAGGCAATTTCAAAGGAAAGTGATTTTCTCTGAAAGAACAGCATTTAGAAAGTGAAGCAACACTCCATTCACTTCGCACAGTGAATTGAAGTGTTGGAACAGACTGCTTCCCATTCAGAGAAATGCATGTGAGTTGCTGGGGAATGCTTGCAAGTAGCTTAAGGCACTTTCAAAGGAAAGTGATTTTCTCTGAAAGTACAGCATTTAGAAAGAGAAGCAACACTCCATTCACTTCGCACAGTGAATTGAAATGTTGGGACAGACTGCTTCTCTTTCAGAGAAACGAATGTGAGTTTCTTCTAAATGCTTGTAAGAAGCTTAAGGCAGTTTCAAAGGAAAGTGATTTTCTCTGTAACTACAGCATTTAGAAAGTGAAGCAACACTCCATTCACTTCGCACAGTGAATTGAAGTGTTGGAACAGACTGCCTCTCTTTCAGAGAAACTCATGTGAGTTGCTGGTCAATGCTTGTAAGTAGCTTAAGGCAATTTCAAAGGAAAGTGATTTTCTCTGAAAGAACAGCATTTAGAAAGTGAAGCAACACTCCATTCACATCGCACAGTGAATTGAAGTGTTGGAACAGACTGCTTCCCATTCAGAGAAATGCATGTGAGTTGCTGGGGAATGCTTGCAAGAAGCTTAAGGCACTTTCAAAGGAAAGTGATTTTCTCTGAAAGTACAGCATTTAGAAAGAGAAGCAACACTCCATTCACTTCGCACAGTGAAATGAAGTATTGGAACAGACTGTTTCTCTTTCTGTGGAATGCATGTGAGTTGCTGGTGAATGCATGTAAGTAGCTTAAGGCAGCGTCAAAGGAAAGTGATATTCTCTGAAATTACAGCCTTTAGAAAGTGAAGCAACACTCCGTTCACTTCGCAGAGGGAAATGAAGTGTTGGAACAGACTGCTTCTCTTTCAGAGAAATGCATGTGAGTTGCTGGTGAATGCTTGTAAGTAGCTTAAGGCAGTATCAAAGGAAAGTGATTTTCTCTGAAAGTACAGCATTTAGAAAGTGAAACAACAACACATTCACCTCGAACAGTGAATTGAAGTGTTGGAACAGACTGCTTCTCTTTCAGAGAAACTCATGTGAGTTGCTATTGAATGCTTGTAAGTAGCTTAAGGTACTTTGAAAGGAAAGTGATTTTCTCTGAAAGTACAGCATTTAGAAAGTGACGCAACACTCCATTCACTTCGCACAGTGAATTGAAGTGTTGGAACAGACTGCCTCTCTTTCAGAGAAACTCATGTGAGTTGCTGGTCAATGCTTGTAAGTATCTTAAGGCAGTTTCAAAGGAAAGTGATTGTCTCTGAATGTACAGCATTTAGAAAGTGAAGCAACACTCCATTCACTTCGCACAGTGAAGTGAAGTATTGGAACAGACTGTTTCTCTTTCAGAGAAATGCATGTGAGTTGCTGGTGAATGCATGTAAGTAGCTTAAGGCAGTTTCAAAGGAACGTGATTTTCTCTGAAATTACAGCATTTAGAATGTTAAGTAACACTCCGTTCATTTCGCAGAGTGAATTGAAGTGTAGGAACAGACTGCTTCTCTTTCAGAGAAATGCATGTGAGTTGCTGGTGAATGCTTGTAAGTAGCTTAAGGCAGTTTCAAAAAAAATGATTTTCTCTGAAAGTACAGCATTTCGAAAGTGAAACAACAACACATTCACCTAGCACAGTGAATTGAAGTGTTGGAACAGACTGCTTCTCTTTCAGAGAAACTCATGTGAGTTGCTGGTGAATGCTTGGAAGTAGCTTAAGGTACTTTGAAAGGAAAGTGATTTTCTCTGAAAGTACAGCATTTAGAAAGTGACGGAACACTCCATTCACTTCGCACAGTGAACTGAAGTGTTGGAACAGACTGCTTCTCTTTCAGAGAAACTCATGTGAGTTGCTGGTCAATTCTTGTAACTAGCTTAAGGCACTTTCAAAGGAAAGTGATTTTCTCTGAATGTACTGCATTTTGAAAGTGAAGCAACACTCAATTCACTTTGAACAGTGAGTTGAAGTGTTGGAACAGACTGCTTCTCTTTCAGAGAAATGCATGTGAATTGCTGGTGAATGCTTGTAAGTAGCTTAAGGCAGTATCAAAGGACAGTGATTTTCTCTGAAAGTACAGCATTTAGAAAGTGAAGCAACACTCCATTCACTTCACACAGTGAAATCAAGTGTTGGAACAGACTGCTTCTCTTTCAGAGTAATGCATTAGAGTTGTTGGTGAATGCTTGTAAGTAGCTTAAGGCACTTTCAAAGAAGAGTGATTTTCTCTGAAAGTACACCATTTAGAAAGTGAAACAACAACATATTCACTTCACACAGTGAATTGAAGTGTTGGAACAGACTGCTTCTCTTTCAGAGAAACACATGTGAGTTGCTGGTGAATGGTTGTAAGTAGCTTAAGGCACTTTCAAAGGAAAGTGATTTTCTCTGAAAGTACAGCATTTAGAAAGTGAAACAACACATTCACTTCGCACAGTGAATTGAAGTGTTGGAACAGACTGCTTCTCTTTCAGAGAAACTCATGTGAGTTGTTGGTGAATGCTTGTAAGTAGCTTAAGGCAGTTTCAAAGGAAAGTTTTTTTCTCTGAAAGTGCAGCATTTAGAAAGTGAAGCAACACTCCATTCACTTTGCACAGTGAATTGAAGTGTTGGAACAGACTGCTAATCTTTCAGAGAAACTCATGTGAGTTGCTGGTGATTGCTTTTAAGTAGCTTAAGGCACTTTCAAAGGAAAGTGATTTTCTCTGAAAGTACAGCATTTAGAAAGTGAAGCAACACTCCATTCACTTCGCACTGTGAAATGAAGTGTTTGAAGAGGCTGCTTCTCTTTCAGAGAAATGCATGTGAGTTTCTTGTGAATGCTTATAAATATCTTAAGGCACTTTCAAAGAAAGTGATCTTCTCTGAAAATACAGCATTTAGAAAGTGAAGCAACACTCCATTCACTTCACACAGTGAATTGAAGTGTTGGAACAGACTGCTTCTCTTTCAGAGAAATGCATGTGAGTTACTGTGGAATGCTTGTAAGCAGCTTATGGCAGTATCAAAGGACAGTGATTTTCTCTGAATGTACTGCATTTTGAAAGTGAAGCATCACTCCATTCACTTCGAACAGTGAAATGAAGTGTTGGAACAGACTGCTACTCTTTCAGAGAAATGCATGTGAGTTGCTGTTGAATGCCTGTAAGTAGCTTAAGGCAGTTTCAAAGGAAAGTGATTTTCTCTGAAAGTACTGCATTTTGAAAGTGAAGCAACACTCCATTCACTTTGAACAGTGAATTGAAGTGTTGGAACAGACTGCTTCTCTTTCAGAGAAATGCATGTGAATTGCTGGTGAATGCTTGTAAGTAGCTTAAGGCAGTTTCAAAGGACAGTGATTTTCTCTGAAAGAACAGCATTTAGAAAGTGAAACAACACTCCATTCAATTCGCATAGTGAATTCAAGTATTGGAACAGACTGCTTCTCTTTCAGAGTAATGCATGAGAGTTGTTGGTGAATGCTTGTAAGTAGCTTAAGGCACTTTCAAAGAACAGTGATTTTCTCTGAAAGTACAGCATTTAGAAAGTGACGCAACCCTCAATTCACTTCGCACAGTGAATTGAAGTGTTGGAACAGACTGCTTCTCTTTCAGAGAAACTCATGCATGTTGCTTGTGAATGCTTGTAAGTAGCTTATGGCAGTTTCAAAGGAAAGTGATTTTCTCTGAAAGTAGAGCATTTAGAAAGTGAAACAACAACACATTCACTTCGCACAGTGAATTGAAGTGTTGGAACAGACTGCTACTCTTTCAGAGAAACGCATGTGAGTATCTTGTGAATGCTTGTAAGTAGCTTAAGGCAATATCAAAGGAAAGTGATTTTCTCTGAAAGTACAACATTTAGAAAGTGAAACAACAACACATTCACTTTTAACAGTGAATTGAACTGTTGGAACAGACTGCTTCTCTTTCAGAGAAACTCTGGTGAGTTGCTGGTGAATGCTTGTAAGTAGCTTAAGGCAGTTTCAAAGGAAAGTTTTTTTCTGTGAAAGTGCAGCATTTAGAAAGTGAAGCAACACGCCATTCACTTTGCACAGTGAATTGAAGTGTTGGAACAGGCTGCTTCTCTTTCAGTGAAATGCATGTGAGTTTCTTGTGAATGCTTATATTTATCTTAAGGCACTTTCAAAGAAAGTGATCTTCTCTGAAAGTACAGCATTTAGAAAGTGAAGCAACACTCCATTCACTTCGCTCAGTGAATTGAAGTGTTGGAACAGACTGCTTCTCTTTCAGAGAAATGCATGTGAGTTACTGTGGAATGCTTGTAAGTAGCTTATGGCAGTTTCAAAGGAAAGTGATTTTCTCTGAATGTACTGCATTTTGAAAGTAAATCATCACTCCATTCACTTCGAACAGTGAAATGAAGTGTTGGAACAGACTGCTTCTCTTTCAGAGAAATGCATGTGAGTTGCTGTTGAATGCCTGTAAGTAGCTTAAGGCAGTTTCAAAGGAAAGTGATTTTCTCTGAAAGTACTGCATTTTGAAAGTGAAGCAACACTCCATTCACTTTGAACAGTGAATTGAAGTGTTGGAACAGACTGCTTCTCTTTCAGAGAAATGCATGTGAATTGCTGGTGAATGCTTGTAAGTAGCTTAAGGCAGTTTCAAAGGACAGTGATTTTCTCTGAAAGTACAGCATTTAGAAAGTGAAACAACACTCCATTCAATTCGCATAGTGAATTCAAGTATTGGAACAGACTGCTTCTCTTTCAGAGTAATGCATGAGAGTTGTTGGTGAATGCTTGTAAGTAGCTTAAGGCACTTTCAAAGAACAGTGATTTTCTCTGAAAGTACAGCATTTAGAAAGTGAAACAACAACATTTCACTTCGCACAGTGAATTGAAGTGTTGGAACAGACTGCTTCTCTTTCAGCGAAACTCATGTGAGTTGCTGGTGAATGCTTGTAAGTAGCTTAAGGCAGTTTCAAAGGAAAGTGATTTTCTCTGAAAGTACAGCATTTAGAAAGTGACGCAACCCTCAATTCACTTCGCACAGTGAATTGAAGTGTTGGAACAGACTGCTTCTCTTTCAGAGAAACTCATGCGTGTTGCTTGTGAATGCTTGTAAGTAGCTTATGGCAGTTTCAAAGGAAAGTGATTTTCTCTGAAAGTAGAGCATTTAGAAAGTGAAACAACAACACATTCACTTCGCACAGTGAATTGAAGAGTTGGAACAGACTGCTACTCTTTCAGAGAAACGCATGTGAGTTTCTTGGGAATGCTTGTAAGTAGCTTAAGGCAGTATCAAAGGAAAGTGATTTTCTCTGAAAGTACAGCACTTAGAAAGTGAAACAACAGCACATTCACTTTGAACAGTGAATTGAAGTGTTGGAACAGACTGCTTCTCTTTCAGAGAAACTCTGGTGAGTTGCTGGTGAATGCTTGTAAGTAGCTTAAGGCAGTTTCAAAGGAAAGTTTTTTTCTGTGAAAGTGCAGCATTTAGAAAGTGAAGCAACACTCCATTCACTTTGCACAGTGAATTGAAGTGTTGGAACAGACTGCTAATCTTTCATAGAAACTCATGTGAGTTGCTGGTGAATGCTTGTAAGTAGCTTAAGGCACTTTCAAAGGAAAGTGATTTTCTCTGAAAGTACAGCATTTAGAAAGTGAAGCAACCCTCCATTCACTTCGCACAGTGAACTGAAGTGTTGGAACAGACTGCTTCTCTTTCAGAGAAATGCATGTGAGTTTCTTGTGAATGCTTATAATTATCTTAAGGCACTTTCAAAGAAAGTGATTTTCTCTGAAAGTACAGCATTTAGAAAGTGACGCAATACTCCATTCACTTCGCACAGTGAAATGAGGAGTTGGAACAGACTGCTTCTCTTTCAGAGAAACTCATGTGAGTTTCTGGTGAATGCTTGTAAGTAGTTAAAGGCAGTTTCAAAGGAAAGTGATTTTCTCTGAAAGTACAGCATATAGAAAGTGAAGCAACCCTCCATTCACTTCGCACAGTGAATTGAAGTGTTGGAACAGACTGCTTCTCTTTCAGAAAAACTCATGTGAGTTGCTGTTGAATACTTGCAAGTAGCTTAAGGCAGTTTCAAAGGAAAGTGATTTTCTCTGAAAGTACAGCATTTAGAAAGTGAAGCAACACTCCGTTCACTTCACACAGTGAATTGAAGTGTTGGAACAGACTGCTTCTTTTTCAGAGAAACGCATGTGAGTTTCTTGTGAATGCTTGTACGTAGCTTAAGGCAGTATCAAAGGAAAGTGATTTTCTCTGAAAATACAGCATTTAGAAAGTGAAACAAAAACACATTCATTTCGCACAGTGAATTGAAGTGTTGGAACAGACTGCTTCTCTTTCAGAGAAACTGATGTGAGTTGCTGGTGAATGCTTGGAAGTAGCTTAAGGCACTTTCAAAGAAGAGTGATTTTCTTTGAAAGTACAGCATTTAGAAAGTGAAAGAACAACACATTCACTTCGCACAGTGAATTGAAGTGTTGGAACAGACTGCTTCTCTTTAGAGAAACTCATGTGAGTTGCTGGTGAATGCTTGTAAGTAGCTTAAGGCAGTTTCAAAGGAAAGTGATTTTCTCTGAAAGTACAGCATTTAGAAAGTGAAGCAACACTCCATTCACATTGCACAGTGAATTGAAGTGTTGGAACAGACTGCTAATCTTTCAGAGAAACTCATGTGAGTTGCTGGTGAATGCTTGTAAGTAGCTTAAGGCACTTTCAAAGGAAAGTGATTTTCTCTGTAAGTACAGCATTTAGAAAGTGAAACAACCCTCCATTCACTTCGCACAGTGAATTGAAGTGTTGGAACAGACTGCTTCTCTTTCAGAGAAATGCATGTGAGTTTCTTGTGAATGCTTATATTTATCTTAAGGCACTTTCAAAGAAAGTGATTTTCTCTGAAAGTACAGCATTTAGAAAGTGAAGCAACACTCCATTCAGTTCGCACAGTGAATTGAAGTTTTGGAACAGACTGCTTCTCTTTCAGAGAAATGCATGTGAGTTACTGTTGAATGCTTGTAAGTAGCTTAAGGCAGTTTCAAAGGAAAGTGATTTTCTCTGAATGTACTGCATTTTGAAAGTGAAGCAACACTCAATTCACTTCGAACAGTGAGTTGAAGTGTTGGAACAGACTGCTTCTCTTTCAGAGAAATGCATGTGAATTGCTGGTGAATGCTTGTAAGTAGCTTAAGGCAGTATCAAAGGAAAGTGATTTTCTCTGAAAGTACAGCATTTAGAAAGTGAAGCAACACTCCATTCACTTCACACAGTGAAATCAAGGGTTGGAACAGACTGCTTCTCTTTCAGAGTAATGCATTAGAGTTGTTGGTGAATGCTTGTAAGTAGCTTAAGGCACTTTCAAAGAAGAGTGATTTTCTCTGAAAGTACACCATTTAGAAAGTGAAACAACAACATATTCACTTCACACAGTGAATTGAAGTGTTGGAACAGACTGCTTCTCTTTCAGAGAAACACATGTGAGTTGCTGGTGAATGGTTGTAAGTAGCTTAAGGCACTTTCAAAGGAAAGTGATTTTCTCTGAAAGTACAGCATTTAGAAAGTGAAACAACACATTCACTTCGCACAGTGAATTGAAGTGTTGGAACAGACTGCTTCTCTTACAGAGAAATTCATGTGAGTTTCTTGTGAATGCTTGTAAGTAGCTTAAGGCACTTTCAAAGGAAAGTGATTTTCTCTGAAAGGACAGCATTTAGAAAGTGAAGCAACCCTCCATTCACTTTGCACAGTGAATTGAAGTGTTGGAACAGACTGCTTCTGTTTTAGAGAAACGCATGTGAATTGCTGGTGAATGCTTGTAAGTAGCTTAAGGCAGTTTCAAAGGAAAGTTTTTTTCTGTGATAGTGCAGCATTTAGAAAGTGAAGCAACACTCCATTCACTTTGCACAGTGAATTGAAGTGTTGGAACAGACTGCTAATCTTTCAGAGAAACTCATGTGAGTTGCTGGTGAATGCTTATATGTAGCTTAAGGCACTTTCAAAGGAAAGTGATTTTCTCTGAAAGTACAGCATTTAGAAAGTGAAGCGACCCTCCATTCACTTCGCACAGTGAATTGAAGTGTTGGAACAGACTGCTTCTCTTTCAGAGAAACTCATGTGAGTTGTTGGTGAATGCTTGTAAGTAGCTTAAGGCAGTTTCAAAGGAAAGTTTTTTTCTCTGAAAGTGCAGCATTTAGAAAGTGAAGCAACACTCCATTCACTTTGCACAGTGAATTGAAGTGTTGGAACAGACTGCTAATCTTTCAGAGAAACTCATGTGAGTTGCTGGTGATTGCTTGTAAGTAGCTTAAGGCACTTTCAAAGGAAAGTGATTTTCTCTGAAAGTACAGCATTTAGAAAGTGAAGCAACCCTCCATTCAATTCGCACTGTGAAATGAAGTGTTTGAACAGACTGCTTCTCTTTCAGAGAAATGCATGTGAGTTTCTTGTGAATGCTTATATTTATCTTAAGGCACTTTCAAAGAAAGTGATCTTCTCTGAAAATACAGCATATAGAAAGTGAAGCAACACTCCATTCACTTCGCACAGTGAATTGAAGTGTTGGAACAGACTGCTTCTCTTTCAGAGAAATGCATGTGAGTTACTGTGGAATGCTTGTAAGTAGCTTATGGCAGTATCAAAGGACAGTGATTTTCTCTGAATGTACTGCATTTTGAAAGTGAAGCATCACTCCATTCACTTCGAACAGTGAAATGAAGTGTTGGAACAGACTGCTACTCTTTCAGAGAAATGCATGTGAGTTGCTGTTGAATGCCTGTAAGTAGCTTAAGGCAGTTTCAAAGGAAAGTGATTTTCTCTGAAAGTACTGCATTTTGAAAGTGAAGCAACACTCCATTCACTTTGAACAGTGAATTGAAGTGTTGGAACAGACTGCTTCTCTTTCAGAGAAATGCATGTGAATTGCTGGTGAATGCTTGTAAGAAGCTTAAGGCAGTTTCAAAGGACAGTGATTTTCTCTGAAAGAACAGCATTTAGAAAGTGAAACAACACTCCATTCAATTCGCATAGTGAATTCAAGTATTGGAACAGACTGCTTCTCTTTCAGAGTAATGCATGAGAGTTGTTGGTGAATGCTTGTAAGTAGCTTAAGGCACTTTCAAAGAACAGTGATTTTCTCTGAAAGTACAGCATTTAGAAAGTGAAACAACAACATTTCACTTCGCACAGTGAATTGAAGTGTTGGAACAGACTGCTTCTCTTTCAGAGAAACTCATGCGTGTTGCTTGTGAATGCTTGTAAGTAGCTTATGGCAGTTTCAAAGGAAAGTGATTTCCTCTGAAAGTAGAGCATTTAGAAAGTGAAACAACAACACATTCACTTCGCACAGTGAATTGAAGTGTTGGAACAGACTGCTACTCTTTCAGAGAAACGCATGTGAGTATCTTGTGAATGCTTGTAAGTAGCTTAAGGCAATATCAAAGGAAAGTGATTTTCTCTGAAAGTACAACATTTAGAAAGTGAAACAACAACACATTCACTTTGAACAGTGAATTGAACTGTTGGAACAGACTGCTTCTCTTTCAGAGAAACTCTGGTGAGTTGCTGGTGAATGCTTGTAAGTAGCTTAAGGCAGTTTCAAAGGAAAGTTTTTTTCTGTGAAAGTGCAGCATTTAGAAAGTGAAGCAACACGCCATTCACTTTGCACAGTGAATTGAAGTGTTGGAACAGACTGCTAATCTTTCAGAGAAACTCATGTGAGTTGCTGGTGAATGCTTGAGAGTAGCTTAAGGCACTTTCAAAGGACAGTGATTTTCTCTGAAAGTACAGCATTTAGAAAGTGAAGCAACCCTGTATTCACTTCGCACAGTTAACTGAAGTGTTGGAACAGACTGCTTCTCTTTCAGAGAAATGCATGTGAGTTTCTTGTGAATGCTTATATATATCTTAAGGCACTTTCAAAGAAAGTGATTTTCTCTTAAAGTACAGCATTTAGAAAGTGAAGCAACACTCCATTCACTTCGCCCTGTGAATTTAAGTGTTGGAACAGACTGCTTCTCTTTCAGAGAAATGCATGTGAATTGCTGGTGAATGCTTGTAAGTAGCCTAAGGCAGTTTCAAAGGACAGTGATTTTCTCTGAAAGTACAGCATTTAGAAAGTGAAGCAACACTCCATTCACTTCGCACAGTGAATTCAAGTGTTGGAACAGACTGCTTCTCTTTCAGAGAAATGTATGAGAGTTGTTGGTGAATGCTTGTAAGTAGCTTGAGGCACTTTCAAAGAAGAGTGATTTTCTCTGAAAGTACAGCATTTAGAAAGTGAAACAACAACACATTCACTTCGCACACTGAATTGAAGAATTGGAACAGACTGCTTCTCTTTCAGAGAAACTCATGTGAGTTGCTGGTGAATGTTTGTAAGTAGCATAAGGCAGTTTCAAAGGAAAGTTTTTTTCTGTGAAAGTGCAGCATTTAGAAAGTGAAGCAACACTCCATTCACATTGCACAGTGAATTGAAGTGTTGGAACAGACTGCTAATCTTTCAGAGAAACTCATGTGAGTTGCTGGTGAATGCTTGTAAGTAGCTTAAGGCACTTTCAAAGGAAAGTGATTTTCTCTGAAAGTACAGCATTTAGAAAGTGAAGCAACAATCCATTCACTTCGCACAGTGAATTGAAGTGTTGGAACAGACTGCTTCTCTTTCAGAGAAATGCATGTGAGTTACTGTGGAATGCTTGTAAGTAGGTTAAGGCAGTTTCAAAGGAAAGTGATTTTCGCTAAATGTACTGCATTTTGAAAGTGAAGCATCACTCCATTCACTTCGAACACTGAAATGAAGTGTTGGAACAGACTGCTTCTCTTTCAGAGAAACTCATGTGTGTTGCTTGTGAATGCTTGTAAGTAGCTTAAGGCAGTATCAAAGGAAAGTGATTTTCTCTGAAAGTACAGCACTTAGAAAGTGAAACAACAGCACATTCACTTTGAACAGTGAATTGAAGTGTTGGAACAGACTGCTTCTCTTTCAGAGAAACTCTGGTGAGTTGCTGGTGAATGCTTTTAAGTAGCTTAAGGCAGTTTCAAAGGAAAGTTTTTTCTGTGAAAGTGCAGCATGTAGAAAGTGAAGTAACACTCCATTCACTTTGCAAAGTGAATTGAAGTGTTGGAACAGACTGCTAATCTTTCAGAGAAACTCATGTGAGTTGCTGGTGAATGCTTGTAAGTAGCTTAAGGCACTTTCAAAGGAAAGTGATTTTCTCTGAAAGTACAGCATTTAGAAAGTGAAGCAACCCTCCATTCACTTCGCACAGTGAACTGAAGTGTTGGAACAGGCTGCTTCTCTTTCAGTGAAATGCATGTGAGTTTCTTGTGAATGCTTATATTTATCTTAAGGCACTTTCAAAGAAAGTGATCTTCTCTGAAAGTACAGCATTTAGAAAGTGAAGCAACACTCCATTCACTTCGCACAGTGAATTGAAGTGTTGGAACAGACTGCTTCTCTTTCAGAGAAATGCATGTGAGTTACTGTGGAATGCTTGTAAGTAGCTTATGGCAGTTTCAAAGGAAAGTGATTTTCTCTGAATGTACTGCATTTTGAAAGTGAAGCATCACTCCATTCACTTCGAACAGTGAAATGAAGTGTTGGAACAGACTGCTTCTCTTTCAGAGAAATGCATGTGAGTTGCTGTTGAATGCCTGTAAGTAGCTTAAGGCAGTTTCAAAGGAAAGTGATTTTCTCTGAAAGTACTGCATTTTGAAAGTGAAGCAACACTCCATTCACTTTGAACAGTGAATTGAAGTGTTGGAACAGACTGCTTC
The DNA here is from genome assembly GCF_982192425.1 of Myodes glareolus. Taxonomy (NCBI): domain Eukaryota; kingdom Metazoa; phylum Chordata; class Mammalia; order Rodentia; family Cricetidae; genus Myodes; species Myodes glareolus. The sequence continues at coordinate 163,730 of NW_028263267.1, forward strand.
TCTTTCAGAGAAATGCATGTGAATTGCTGGTGAATGCTTGTAAGTAGCTTAAAGCACTTTCAAAGGACAGTGATTTTCTCTGAAAGTACAGCATTTAGAAAGTGAAACAACACTCCATTCAATTCGCATAGTGAATTCAAGTATTGGAACAGACTGCTTCTCTTTCAGAGTAATGCATGAGAGTTGTTGGTGAATGCTTGTAAGTAGCTTAAGGCACTTTCAAAGAACAGTGATTTTCTCTGAAAGTACAGCATTTAGAAAGTGAAACAACAACATTTCCCTTCGCACAGTGAATTGAAGTGTTGGAACAGACTGCTTCTCTTTCAGAGAAACTCATGTGAGTTGCTGGTGAATGCTTGTAAGTAGCTTAAGGCAGTTTCAAAGGAAAGTGATTTTCTCTGAAAGTACAGCATTTAGAAAGTGACACAACCCTCAATTCACTTCGCACAGTGAATTGAAGTGTTGGAACAGACTGCTTCTCTTTCAGAGAAACTCATGTGAGTTGCTGGTGATTGCTTGTAAGTAGCTTAAGGCACTTTCAAAGGAAAGTGATTTTCTCTGAAAGTACAGCATTTAGAAAGTGAAGCAACACTCCATTCACTTCGCACAGTGAATTGAAGTGTTGGAACAGGCTGCTTCTCTTTCAGAGAAATGCATGTGAGTTTCTTGTGAATGCTTATATTTATCTTAAGGCACTTTCAAAGAAAGTGATCTTCTCTGAAAGGACAGCATTTAGAAAGTGAAGCAACACTCCATTCACTTCGCACAGAGAATTGAAGTGTTGGAACAGACTGCTTCTCTTTCATAGAAATGCATGTGAGTTACTGTGGAATGCTTTTAAGTAGCTTATGGCAGTTTCAAAGGACAGTGATTTTCTCTGAATGTACTGCATTTTGAAAGTGAAGCATCACTCCATTCACTTCGAACAGTGAAATGAAGTGTTGGAACAGACTGCTTCTCTTTCAGAGAAATGCATGTGAGTTGCTGTTGAATGCCTGTAAGTAGCTTAAGGCAGTTTCAAAGGAAAGTGATTTTCTCTGAAAGTACTGCATTTTGAAAGTGAAGCAACACTCCATTCATTTTGAACAGTGAATTGAAGTGTTGGAACAGACTGCTTCTCTTTCAGAGAAATGCATGTGAATTGCTGGTGAATGCTTGTAAGTAGCTTAAGGCAGTTTCAAAGACAGTGATTTTCTCTGAAAGTACAGCATTTAGAAAGTGAAACAACACTCCATTCAATTCGCATAGTGAATTCAAGTATTGGAACAGACTGCTTCTCTTTCAGAGTAATGCATGAGAGTTGTTGGTGAATGCTTGTAAGTAGCTAAAGGCACTTTCAAAGAACAGTGATTTTCTCTGAAAGTACAGCATTTAGAAAGTGAAACAACAACATTTCACTTCGCACAGTGAATTGAAGTGTTGGAACAGACTGCTTCTCTTTCAGAGAAACTCATGTGAGTTGCTGGTGAATGCTTGTAAGTAGCTTAAGGCAGTTTCAAAGGAAAGTGATTTTCTCTGAAAGTACAGCATTTAGAAAGTGACGCAACCCTCAATTCACTTCGCACAGTGAATTGAAGTGTTGGAACAGACTGCTTCTCTTTCAGAGAAACTCATGCGTGTTGCTTGTGAATGCTTGTAAGTAGCTTATGGCAGGTTCAAAGGAAAGTGATTTTCTCTGAAAGTAGAGCATTTAGAAAGTGAAACAACAACACATTCACTTCGCACAGTGAATTGAAGTGTTGGAACAGACTGCTACTCTTTCAGAGAAACGCATGTGAGTATCTTGTGAATGCTTGTAAGTAGCTTAAGGCAGTATCAAAGGAAAGTGATTTTCTCTGAAAGTACAGCATTTAGAAAGTGAAACAACAACACATTCACTTTGAACAGTGAATTGAACTGTTGGAACAGACTGCTTCTCTTTCAGAGAAACTCTGGTGAGTTGCTGGTGAATGCTTGTAAGTAGCTTAAGGCACTTTCAAAGAAAGTGATTTTCTCTGAAAGGACAGCATTTAGAAAGTGAAACAACAACATTTCACTTCGCACAGTGAATTGAAGTGTTGGAACAGACTGCTTCTCTTTCAGAGAAATGCATGTGAGTTGCTGTTGAATGCCTGTAAGTAGCTTAAGGCAGTTTCAAAGGAAAGTGATTTTCTCTGAAAGTACTGCACTTTGAAAGTGAAGCAACACTCCATTCACATTGAACAGTGAATTGAAGTGTTGGAACAGACTGCTTCTCTTTCAGAGAAATGCTTGTGAATTTCTGTTGAATGCTTGTAAGTAGCTTAAGGCAGTTTCAAAGGACAGTGATTTTCTCTGAAAGTACAGCATTTAGAAAGTGAAACAACACTCCATTCATTTCGCATAGTGAATTCAAGTATTGGAACAGACTGCTTCTCTTTCAGAGTAATGCATGAGAGTTGTTGGTGAATGCTTGTAAGTAGCTTAAGGCACTTTCAAAGAACAGTGCTTTTCTCTGAAAGTACAGCATTTAGAAAGTGAAACAACAACATTTCACTTCGCACAGTGAATTGAAGTGTTGGAACAGACTGCTTCTCGTTCAGAGAAACTCATGTGAGTTGCTGGTGAATGCTTGTAAGTAGCTTAAGGCAGTTTCAAAGGAAAGTGATTTTCTCTGAAAGTACAGCATTTAGAAAGTGACGCAACCCTCAATTCACTTCGCACAGTGAATTGAAGTGTTGGAACAGACTGCTTCTCTTTCAGAGAAACTCATGGGTGTTGCTTGTGAATGCTTGTAAGTAGCTTATGGCAGTTTCAAAGGAAAGTGATTTTCTCTAAAAGTAGAGCATTTAGAAAGTGAAACAACAACACATTCACTTCGCACAGTGAATTGAAGTGTTGGAACAGACTGCTACTCTTTCAGAGAAACGCATGTGAGTATCTTGTGAATGCTTGTAAGTAGCTTAAGGCAGTTTCAAAGGATAGTTTTTTTCTGTGAAAGTGCAGCATTTAGAAAGTGAAGCAACACTCCATTCACTTTGCACAGTGAATTGAAGTGTTGGAACAGACTGCTAATCTTTCAGAGAAACTCATGTGAGTTGCTGGTGAATGCTTGTAAGTAGCTTAAGGCACTTTCAAAGAAAGTGATTTTCTCTGAAAGTACAGCATTTAGAAAGTGAAGCAACCCTGTATTCACTTCGCACAGTGAACTGAAGTGTTGGAACAGACTGCTTCTCTTTCAGAGAAATGCATGTGAGTTTCTTGTGAATGCTTATATATATCTTAAGGCACTTTCAAAGAAAGTGATTTTCTCTTAAAGTACAGCATTTAGAAAGTGAAGCAACACTCCATTCACTTCGCCCTGTGAATTGAAGTGTTGGAACAGACTGCTTCTCTTTCAGAGAAATGCATGTGAATTGCTGCTGAATGCTTGTAAGTAGCCTAAGGCAGTTTCAAAGGACAGTGATTTTCTCTGAAAGTACAGCATTTAGAAAGTGAAGCAACACTCCATTCACTTCGCACAGTGAGTTCAAGTGTTGGAACAGACTGCTTCTCTTTCAGAGAAATGTATGAGAGTTGTTGGTAAATGCTTGTAAGTAGCTTGAGGCACTTTCAAAGAAGAGTGATTTTCTCTGAAAGTACAGCATTTAGAAAGTGAAACAACAACACATTCACTTCGCACAGTGAATTGAAGTGTTGGAACAGACTGCTTCTCTTTCAGAGAAACTCATGTGAGTTGCTGGTGAATGTTTGTAAGTAGCATAAGGCAGTTTCAAAGGAAAGTTTTTTTCTGTGAAAGTGCAGCATTTAGAAAGTGAAGCAACACTCCATTCAATTTGCACAGTGAATTGAAGTGTTGGAACAGACTGCTTCTCTTTCAGAGAAACTCATGTGAGTTGCTGGTGAATGCTTGTAAGTAGCTTAAGGCACTTTCAAAGGAAAGTGATTTTCTCTGAAAGTACAGCATTTAGAAAGTGAAGCAACCCTCCATTGACTTCGCACAGTGAACTGAAGTGTTGGAACAAGCTGCTTCTCTTTCAGAGAAATGCATGTGAGTATCTTGTGAATGCTTATATTTATCTTAAGGCACTTTCAAAGAAAGTGATCTTCTCTGAAAGTACAGCATTTAGAAAGTGAAGCAACACTCCATTCACTTCGCACAGTGAATTGAAGTGTTGGAACAGACTGCTTCTCTTTCAGAGAAATGCATGTGAGTTACTGTGGAATGCTTGTAAGTAGGTTAAGGCAGTTTCAAAGGAAAGTGATTTTCTCTGAATGTACTGCATTTTGAAAGTGAAGCATCACTCCATTCACTTCGAACAGTGAAATGATGTGTTGGAACAGACTGCTTCTCTTTCAGAGAAATGCATGTGAGTTTCTTGTGAATGCTTATATTTATCTTAAGGCACTTTCAAAGAAAGTGATTTTCTCTGAAAGGACAGCATTTAGAAAGTGAAACAACATTTCACTTCACACAGTGAATTGAAGTGTTGGAACAGAATGCTTCTCTTTCAGAGAAACTCATGTGTGTTGCTTGTGAATGCTTGTAAGTAGCTTAAGGCAGTAAAAAAGGAAAGTGATTTTCTCTGAAAGTAGAGCATTTAGAAAGTGAAACAACAACACATTCACTTCGCACAGTAAATTGAAGTGTTGGAACAGACTGCTACTCTTTCAGAGAAACTCATGTGAGTTGCTGTTGAATACTTGCAAGTAGCTTAAGGCAGTTTCAAAGGAAAGTGATTTTCTCTGAAAGTACAGCATTTAGAAAGTGAAGCAACACTCCGTTCACTTCACACAGTGAATTGAAGTGTTGGAACAGACTGCTTCTCTTTCAGAGAAACGCATGTGAGTTTCTTGTGAATGCTTGTAAGTAGCTTAAGGCAGTATCAAAGGAAAGTGATTTTCTCTGAAAATACAGCATTTAGAAAGTGAAACAAAAACACATTCATTTCGCACAGTGAATTGAAGTGTTGGAACAGACTGCTTCTCTTTCAGAGAAACTGATGTGAGTTGCTGGTGAATGCTTGGAAGTAGCTTAAGGCACTTTCAAAGAAGAGTGATTTTCTCTGAAAGTACAGCATTTAGAAAGTGAAAGATCAACACATTCACTTCGCACAGTGAATTGAAGTTTTGGAACAGACTGCTTCTCTTTCAGAGAAACTGATGTGAGTTGCTGGTGAATGCTTGTAAGTAGCTTAAGGCACTTTCAAAGGAAAGTGATTTTCTCTGAAAGTACAGCATTTAGAAAGTGAAGCAACACTCCATTCACTTCACACAGTGAATTGAAGTGTTGGAACAGACTGCTTCTCTTTCACAGAAACTCATGTGAGTTGTTGGTGAATACTTCTAAGTAGCTTAAGGTACTTTGAAAGGAAAGTGATTTTTTCTGAAAGTACAGCATTTAGAAAGTGACGCAACACTCCATTCACTTCGCACAGTGAACTGAGGAGTTGGAACAGACTGCTTCTCTTTCAGAGAAACTCATGTGAGTTGCTGGTGAATGCTTGTAAGTAGTTTAAGGCAGTTTCAAAGGAAAGTGATTTTCTCTGAAAGTACAGCATGTAGAAAGTGAAGCAACCCTCCATTCACTTCGCACAGTGAATTGAAGTGTTGGAACAGACTGCTTCCCTTTCAGAGAAACTCATGTGAGTTGCTTGTGAATGCTTGTAAGTAGCTTAAGGCACTTTCAAAGAAGAGTGATATTCTCTGAAAGTACAGTCTTTAGAAAGTGAAACAACAACACATTCACTTCGCACAGTGAATTGAAGTGTTGTAACAGACTGCTTCTCTTTCAGTGAAATGCATGTGAATTTCTGTTGAATGCTTGAAAGAAGCTTAAGGCACTTTCAAAGGAAAGTGATTTTCTCTGAAAGGACAGCATTTAGAAAGTGAAGCAACACTCCATTCACTTCGCACAGTGAATTGAAGTGTTGGAACAGACTGCTTCTCTTTCAGTGAAACACATGTGACTTTTTGTTGAATGCTTGTAAGTAGCTTAAGGCACTTTCAATGGAAAGTGATTTTCTCTGAAAGGACAGCATTTAGAAAGTGAAGCAACACTCCATTCACTTCGCACAGTGAATTGAAGTGTTGGAACAGACAGCTTCTCTTTCATAGAAACGCATTTGAGTTTCCTGTGAATGTGTGTAAGTAGCTTAAGGCACTTTCAAAGGAAAGTGATTTTCTCTGAAAGGACAGCATTTAGAAAGTGAAGCAACACTCCATTCACTTCGCACAGTGAATTGAAGTGTTGGAACATATTGCTTCTCTTTCAGTGAAACGCATGTGAATTTCTGTTGAATGCTTGTAAGTAGCTTAAGGCACTTTCAAAGGAAAGCGATTTTCTCTGAAAGGACAGCATTTAGAAAGTGAAGCAACACTCCATTCACTTCACACAGTGAATTGAAGTGTTGGAACTGACAGCTTCTCTTTCATAGAAACGCATTTGAGTTTCCTGTGAATGTGTGTAAGTATCTTAAGGCACTTTCAAAGGAAAGGGATTTTCTCTGAAAGGACAGCATTTAGAAAGTGAAACAACACTCCATTCACTTCGCACAGTGAATTGAAGTGTTGGAACAAACTGCTTCTCTTTCAGGGAAACGCATGTGAATTTCTGTGGAATGCTTGTAAGTAGCTTAAGGCACTTTCAAAGGAAAGTGATTTTCTCTGAAAAGACAGCATTTAGAAAGTGAAACAACACTCCATTCACTTCGCACAGTGAATTGAAGTGTTGGAACAGACTACTTCTCTTTCAGAGAAACAGATATGAGTTTTTTGTGAATGCTTGTAAGTAGCTTATGGCACTTTCAAAGGAAAGTGATTTTCTCTGAAAGGACAGCATTTAGAAAGTGAAGCAACACTCCATTCACTACGCACAGTGAATTGAAGTGTTGGAACAGACTGCTTCTCTTTCAGAAAAATGCAAGTGAGTTTCTTGTGAATGCTTGTATGTAGCTTAAGGCACTTTCAAAGGAAAGTGATTTTCTCTGAAAGGACAGCATTTAGAAAGTGAAGCAACACTCCATTCACTTCGCACAGTGAATTGAAGTATTGGAACAGACTGCTTCTTTTTCAGAGAAACACATGTGAATTTCTATTGAATGCTTGTAAGTAGCTTAAGGCACTTTCAAAGGAAAGTGATTTTCTCTGAAAGGACAGCATTTAGAAAGTGAAGCAACACTTCATTCACTACGCACAGTGAACTGAAGTGTTGGAACAGACTGCTTCTCTTTCAGAGACACTCATGTGAGTTGCTGGTGAATGCTCGTAAGTAGCTTAAGGCACATTCAAAGGGAAGTGATTTTCTCTGAAAGGACAGCATTTAGAAAGTGAAGCAGCACTCCATTCACTTTCCACAGTGAATTGAAGTGTTGGAAGAGACTGCTTCTTTTTCAGTGAAATGCATGTGAATTTCTGTTGAATGCTTGTAAGTAGCTTAAGGCACTCTCAAAGGAAAGTGATTTTCTCTGAAAGGACAGCATTTAGAAAGTGAAGCAGCACTCCATTCACTTCGCACAGTGAATTGAAGTGTTGGAACAGACTGCTTCTCTTTCAGTGAAACACATGTGAATTTCTGTTGAATGCTTGTAAGTAGCTTAAGGCACTTTCAAAGGAAAGTGATTTTCTCTGAAAGGACAGCGTTTAGAAAGTGAAGCAACACTCCATTCATTTCGCACAGTGAATTGAAGTGTTGGAACAGACAGCTTCTCTTTCATAGAAACGCATTTGAGTTTCCTGTGAATGTGTGTAAGTAGCTTAAGGCACTTTCAAAGGAAAGTGATTTTTTCTCTGAAAGGACAGCATTTAGAAAGTGAAGCAACACTCCATTCACTTCGCACAGTGAATTGAAGTGTTGGAACAGACTGCTTCTCTTTCAGTGAAACGCATGTGAATTTCTGTTGAATGCTTGTAAGTAGCTTAAGGCACTTTCAAAGGAAAGTGATTTTCTCTGAAAGGACAGCATTTAGAAAGTGAAGCAACACTCCATTCACTTCGCACAGTGAATTGAAGTGTTGGAACAGACTGCTTCCCTTTCAGTGAAACGCATGTGAATTTCTGTTGAATGCTTGTAAGTAGCTTAATGCACTTTCAAAGGAAAGTGATTTTCTCTGAAAGGACAGCATTTAGAAAGTGAAGCAACACTCCATTCACTTCGCACAGTGAATTGAAATGTTGGAACAGACCACTTCTCTTTCATAGAAACGCATTTGAGTTTCCTGTGAATGTGTGTAAGTAGCTTAAGGCACTTTCAAAGGAAAGTGATTTTCTCTGAAAGGACAGCATTTAGAAAGTGAAGCAACACTCCATTCACTACGCACAGTGAATTCAAGTGTTGGAACAGACAGCTTCTCTTTCATAGAACCACATTTGATATTCCTGTGAATGCTTGTAAGTAGCTTAAGGCACTTTCAAAGGAAAGTGATTTTCTCTGAAAGGACAGCATTTAGAAAATGAAGCAACACTCCATTCACTACGCACAGTGAATTGAAGTGTTGGAACAGACTGCTTCCCTTTCAGAAAAATGCATGTGAGTTTCTTGTGAATGCTTGTAAGTAGCTTAAGGCACTTTCAAAAGAAAGTGATTTTCTCTGAAAGAACAGCATTTAGAAAGTGAAGGAACACTCCATTCACTTCGCACAGTGAATTGAAGTGTTGGAACAGACTGCTTCTTTTTCAGAGAAACGCATGTGAATTTCTGTTAAATGCTTGTAAGTAGCTTAAGGCACTTTCAGAGGAAAGTGATTTTCTCTGAAAGGACAGCATTTAGAAAGTGAAGCAATACTCCATTCACTACGCACAGTGAATTCAAGTGTTGGAACAGACAGCTTCTCTTTCATAGAACCACATTTGATATTCCTGTGAATGCTTGTAAGTAGCTTAAGGCACTTTCAAAGGAAAGTGATTTTCTCTGAAAGGACAGCATTTACAAAGTGAAGCAACACTCCATTCACTTCTCCCAGTGAATTGAAATGTTGGAACACACTGCTTCTCTTTCAGAGAAACGGATGTGAGTTTCTTCTGAATGCTTGTAAGTAGCTTAAGGCACTTTCAAAGCAAAGTGATTTTCTCTAAAAGGAGAGCATATAGAAAGTGAAGCAACACTCCATTCACTTCGCACAGTGAATTGTAGTGTTGGAACAAACTGCTTCTATTTCAGAAAAATGCGTGTGAGTTTCTTGTGAATGCTTGTAAGTAGCTTAAGGCACTTTCAAAGGAAAGTGATTTTTCTCTGAAATTACAGCATTTAGAAAGTGAAGCAAATCTCCATTCACTTCGCACAGTGAATTGAAGTGTTGGAACAGACTGCTTCTATTTCAGAGAAACGCATGTGAATTTCTATTGAATGCTTGTAAGTAGCTTAAGGCACTTTCAAAGGAAAGTGATTTTCTCTGAAAGTACAACATTTAGAAAGTGAAGCAGCACTCCATTCATTTCGCACAGTTAATTGAAGTGTCGGAACAGACTGCTTCTCTTTCAGTGAAATGCATGTGAATTTCTGTTGAATGCTTGTAAGTAGCTTAAGGCACTTTCAAAGGAAAGTGATTTTCTCTGAAAGGACAGCATTTAGAAAGTGAAGCAACACTCCATTCACTTCGCACAGTGATTTGAAGTGTTGGAACAGACAGCTTCTCTTTCATAGAAACGCATTTGAGTTTCCTGTGAATGTGTGTAAGTAGCTTAAGGCACTTTCAAAGGAAAGTGATTTTCTCTGAAAGGACAGCATTTAGAAAGTGAAGCAACACTCCATTCACTTCGCACAGTGAATTGAAGTGTTGGAACAGACTGCTTCTCTTTCAGTGAAACGTATGTGAATTTCTGTTGAATGCTTGTAAGTAGCTTAAGGCACTTTCAAAGGAAAGTAATTTTCTGTGAAAGGACAGCATTTAGAAAGTGAAGCAACACTCCATTCACTTCGCACAGTGAATTAAAGTGTTGGAACAGACAGCTTCTCTTTCATAGAACCGCAATTGAGTTTTCCGTGAATGTGTGTAAGTAGCTTAAGCCACTTTCAAAGGAAAGTGATTTTCTCTGAAAGGACAGCATTTAGAAAGTGAAACAACACTCCATTCACTACGCACAGTGAATTGAAGTGTTGGAACAGACTGCTTCTTTTTCAGAAAAATGCATGTGAGTTTCTTGTGAATGCTTGTAAGTAGCTTAAGGCACTTTCAAAGGAAAGTGATTTTCTCTGAAAGGACAGCATTTAGAAAGTGAAGCAACACTCCATTCACTTCGCACAGTGAATTGAAGTGTTGGAACAGACTGCTTCTTTTTCAGAGAAATGCATGTGAATTTCTGTGGAATGTTTGTAAGTAGCTTAAGGCACTTTCAAAGGAAAGTGATTTTCTCTAAAAGGACAGCATTTAGAAAGTGAAACAACACTCTATTCACTTCGCACAGTGAATTGAAGTGTTGGAACAGACTACTTCTCTTTCAGGAAACAGATATGAGTTTTTTGTGAATGCTTTTAAGTAGCTTAAGGCATTTTCAAAGGAAAGTGATTTTCTCTGAAAGGACAGCATTTAGAAAGTGAAGCAACACTCCATTCACTTCGCACAGTGAATCGAAGTGTTGGAACAGACAGCTTCTCTTTCATAGAGACGCATTTGAGTTTCCTGTGAATGTGTGTAAGTAGCTTAAGGCACTTTCAAAGGAAAGTGATTTTCTCTGAAAGGACAGCATTTAGAAAGTGAAACAACACTCCATTCACTACGCACAGTGAATTCAAGTGTTGGAACAGACTGCCTCTCTTTCAGAAAAATGCATGTGAGTTTCTTGTGAATGCTTGTAAGTAGCTTAAGGCACTTTCAAAGGAAAGTGATTTTCTCTGAAAGGACAGCATTTAGAAAGTGAAGCAACACTCCATTCACTTCGCACAGTGAATTGAAGTGTTGGAACAGACAGCTTCTCTTTCATAGAAACGCATTTGAGTTTCCTGTGAATGTGTGTAAGTAGCTTAAGGCACTTTCAAAGGAAAGTGATTTTCTCTGAAAGGACAGCATTTAGAAAGTGAAACAACACTCCATTCACTTCGCACAGTGAATTGAAGTGTCGGAACAGACTGCTTCTCTTTCAGTGAAATGCATGTGAATTTCTGTTGAATGCTTGTAAGTAGCTTAAGGCACTTTCAAAGGAAAGTGATTTTCTCTGAAAGGACAGCATTTAGAAAGTGAAGCAACACTCCATTCACTTCGCACAGTGATTTGAAGTGTTGGAACAGACAGCTACTCTTTCATAGAAACGCATTTGAGTTTCCTGTGAATGTGTGTAAGTAGCTTAAGGCACTTTCAAAGGAAAGTGATTTTCTCTGAAAGGACAGCATTTAGAAAGTGAAGCAACACTCCATTCACTTCGCACAGTGAATTGAAGTGTTGGAACAGACTGCTTCTCTTTCAGTGAAACGCATGTGAATTTCTGTTGAATGCTTGTAAGTAGCTTAAGGCACTTTCAAAGGAAAGTAATTTTCTGTGAAAGGACAGCATTTAGAAAGTGAAGCAACACTCCATTCACTTCGCACAGTGAATTGAAGTGTTGGAACAGACAGCTTCTCTTTCATAGAACCGCAATTGAGTTTTCCGTGAATGTGTGTAAGTAGCTTAAGCCACTTTCAAAGGAAAGTGATTTTCTCTGAAAGGACAGCATTTAGAAAGTGAAACAACACTCCATTCACTACGCACAGTGAATTGAAGTGTTGGAACAGACTGCTTCTTTTTCAGAAAAATGCATGTGAGTTTCTTGTGAATGGTTGTAAGTAGCTTAAGGCACTTTCAAAGGAAAGTGATTTTCTCTGAAAGGACAGCATTTAGAAAGTGAAGCAACACTCCATTCACTTCGCACAGTGAATCGAAGTGTTGGAACAGACTGCTTCTTTTTCAGTGAAATGCATGTGAATTTCTGTTGAATGCTTGTAAGTAGCTTAAGGCACTTTCAAAGGAAAGTGATTTTCTCTGAAAGGACAGCATTTAGAAAATGAAGCAACACTCCATTCACTACGCGCAGTGAATTGAAGTGTTGGAACAGACTGCTTCTCTTTCAGAAAAATGCATGTGAGTTTCTTGTGAATGCTTGTAAGTAGCTTAAGGCACTTTCAAAAGAAAGTGATTTTCTCTGAAAGAACAGCATTTAGAAAGTGAAGGAACACTCCATTCACTTCGCACAGTGAATTGAAGTGTTGGAACAGACTGCTTCTTTTTCAGAGAAACGCATGTGAATTTCTGTTAAATGCTTGTAAGTAGCTTAAGGCACTTTCAGAGGAAAGTGATTTTCTCTGAAAGGACAGCATTTAGAAAGTGAAGCAATACTCCATTCACTACGCACAGTGAATTCAAGTGTTGGAACAGACAGCTTCTCTTTCATAGAACCACATTTGATATTCCTGTGAATGCTTGTAAGTAGCTTAAGGCACTTTCAAAGGAAAGTGATTTTCTCTGAAAGGACAGCATTTAGAAAGTGAAGCAACACTCCATTCACTTCGCACAGTGAATTGAAGTGTTGGAACAGACAGCTTCTCTTTCGTAGAAACGCATTTGAGTTTCCAGTGAATGTGTGTAAGTAGCTTAAGGCACTTTCAAAGGAAAGTGATTTTCTCTGAAAGGACAGCATTTAGAAAGTGAAACAACACTCCATTCACTTCGCACAGTGAATTGAAGTGTTGGAACAGACTTCTTCTCTTTCAGAGAAACGCATGTGAATTTCTGTGGAATGCTTGTAAGTAGCTTAAGGCACTTTCAAAGGAAAGTGATTTTCTCTGAAAGGACAGCATTTAGAAAGTGAAACAACACTCCATTCACTTCGCACAGTGAATTGAAGTGTTGGAACAGACCATTTCTCTTTCAGAGAAACAGATACGAGTTTTTTGTGAATGTTTGTAAGTAGCTTAAGGCACTTTCAAAGGAAAGTGATTTTCTCTGAAAGGACAGCATTTAGAAAGTGAAGCAACACTCCATTCACTTCGCACAGTGAATTGAAGTGTTGGAACAGACTGCTTCTCTTTCAGAGAAACGCATCTGAATTTCTATTGAATGCTTGTAAGTAGCTTAAGGCACTTTCAAAGGAAAGTGATTTTCTCTGAAAGAACAGCATTTAGAAAGTGAAGCAACACTCCATTTTCTACGCACAGTGAATTAAAGTGTTGGAACCGACTGCTTCTCTTTCAGAAAAATGCATGTGAGTTTCTTGTGAATGCTTGTAAGTAGCTTAAGGCACTTTCAAAGGAAAGTAATTTTCTCTGAAAGGACAGCATTTAGAAAGTGAAGCAACACTCCATTCACTTCGCACAGTGAATTGAAGTGTTGGAACAGACTGCTTCTCTTTCAGAGAAACACATGTGAATTTCTATTGAATGCTTGTAAGTAGCTTAAGGCACTTTCAAAGGAAAGTGATTTTCTCTGAAAGGACAGCATTTAGAAAGTGAAGCAACACTCCATTCACTTCGCACAGTGAATTGAAGTGTTGGAACAGACTGCTTCTCTTTCAGTGAAACGCATGTGAATTTCTGTTGAATGCTTGTAAGTAGCTTAAGGCACTTTCAAAGGAAAGTGATTTTCTGTGAAAGGACAGCATTTAGAAAGTGAAGCAACACTCCATTCACTTCGCACAGTGAATTGAAGTGTTGGAACAGACAACTTCTCTTTCATAGAACCGCAATTGAGTTTCCCGTGAATGTGTGTAAGTAGCTTAAGGCACTTTCAAAGGAAAGTGATTTTCTCTGAAAGGACAGCATTTTGAAAGTGAAACAACACTCCATTCACTACGCACAGTGAATTGAAGTGTTGGAACAGACTGCTTCTCTTTCAGAAAAATGCATGTGAGTTTCTTGTGAATGCTTGTAAGTAGCTTAAGGCACTTTCAAAGGAAAGTGATTTTCTCTGAAAGGACAGCATTTAGAAAGTGAAACAACACTCCATTCACTTCGCACAGTGAATTGAAGTGTTGGATCAGACTACTTCTCTTTCAGGAAACAGATAGGAGTTTTTTGTGAATGCTTTTAAGTAGCTTAAGGTATTTTCAAGGGAAAGTGATTTTCTCTGAAAGGACAGCATTTAGAAAGTGAAGCAACACTCCATTCACTTCGCACAGTGAATTGAAGTGTTGGAACAGACTGCTTCTTTTTCAGAGAAATGCGGGTGAATTTCTGTGGAATGCTTGTAAGTAGCTTAAGGCACTTTCAAAGGAAAGTGATTTTCTCTGAAAGGACAGCATTTAGAAAATGAAACAACACTACATTCACTTCGCACAGTGAATTGAAGTGTTGGAACAGACCACTTCTCTTTCAGGAAACAGATATGAGTTTTTTGTGAATGCTTTTAAGTAGCTTAAGGCAGTTTCAAAGGAAAGTGATTTTCTCTGAAAGGACAGCATTTAGAAAGTGAAGCAACACTCCATTCACTTCGCACAGTGAATTGAAGTGTTGGAACAGTCTGCTTCTCTTTCAGAGAAATGCATGTGAGTTTCTGTTGAATGCTTGTAAGTAGCTCAAGGCTCTTTCAAAGGAACGTGATTTTCTCTGAAAGGACAGCATTTAGAAAGTGAAGCAACACTCCATTCACTTCGCACAGTGAATCGAAGTGTTGGAACAGACAGCTTCTCTTTCATAGAAACGCATTTGAGTTTCCTGTGAATGTGTGTAAGTAGCTTAAGGCACTTTCAAAGGAAAGTGATTTTCTCTGAAAGGACAGCATTTAGAAAGTGAAACAACACTCCATTCACTTCGCACAGTGAATTGAAGTGTCGGAAGAGACTGCTTCTCTTTCAGTGAAATGCATGTGAATTTCTGTTGAATGCTTGTAAGTAGCTTAAGGCACTTTCAAAGGAAAGTGATTTTCTCTGAAAGGACAGCATTTAGAAAATGAAGCAACACTCCATTCACTACGCGCAGTGAATTGAAGTGTTGGAACAGACTGCTTCTCTTTCAGAAAAATGCATGTGAGTTTCTTGTGAATGCTTGTAAGTAGCTTAAGGCACTTTCAAAAGAAAGTGATTTTCTCTGAAAGAACAGCATTTAGAAAGTGAAGGAACACTCCATTCACTTCGCACAGTGAATTGAAGTGTTGGAACAGACTGCTTCTTTTTCAGAGAAACGCATGTGAATTTCTGTTAAATGCTTGTAAGTAGCTTAAGGCACTTTCAGAGGAAAGTGATTTTCTCTGAAAGGACAGCATTTAGAAAGTGAAGCAATACTCCATTCACTACGCACAGTGAATTCAAGTGTTGGAACAGACAGCTTCTCTTTCATAGAACCACATTTGATATTCCTGTGAATGCTTGTAAGTAGCTTAAGGCACTTTCAAAGGAAAGTGATTTTCTCTGAAAGGACAGCATTTAGAAAGTGAAGCAACACTCCATTCACTTCGCACAGTGAATTGAAGTGTTGGAACAGACAGCTTCTCTTTCGTAGAAACGCATTTGAGTTTCCAGTGAATGTGTGTAAGTAGCTTAAGGCACTTTCAAAGGAAAGTGATTTTCTCTGAAAGGACAGCATTTAGAAAGTGAAACAACACTCCATTCACTTCGCACAGTGAATTGAAGTGTTGGAACAGACTTCTTCTCTTTCAGAGAAACGCATGTGAATTTCTGTGGAATGCTTGTAAGTAGCTTAAGGCACTTTCAAAGGAAAGTGATTTTCTCTGAAAGGACAGCATTTAGAAAGTGAAACAACACTCCATTCACTTCGCACAGTGAATTGAAGTGTTGGAACAGACCATTTCTCTTTCAGAGAAACAGATACGAGTTTTTTGTGAATGTTTGTAAGTAGCTTAAGGCACTTTCAAAGGAAAGTGATTTTCTCTGAAAGGACAGCATTTAGAAAGTGAAGCAACACTCCATTCACTTCGCACAGTGAATTGAAGTGTTGGAACAGACTGCTTCTCTTTCAGAGAAACGCATCTGAATTTCTATTGAATGCTTGTAAGTAGCTTAAGGCACTTTCAAAGGAAAGTGATTTTCTCTGAAAGAACAGCATTTAGAAAGTGAAGCAACACTCCATTTTCTACGCACAGTGAATTAAAGTGTTGGAACCGACTGCTTCTCTTTCAGAAAAATGCATGTGAGTTTCTTGTGAATGCTTGTAAGTAGCTTAAGGCACTTTCAAAGGAAAGTAATTTTCTCTGAAAGGACAGCATTTAGAAAGTGAAGCAACACTCCATTCACTTCGCACAGTGAATTGAAGTGTTGGAACAGACTGCTTCTCTTTCAGAGAAACACATGTGAATTTCTATTGAATGCTTGTAAGTAGCTTAAGGCACTTTCAAAGGAAAGTGATTTTCTCTGAAAGGACAGCATTTAGAAAGTGAAGCAACACTCCATTCACTTCGCACAGTGAATTGAAGTGTTGGAACAGACTGCTTCTCTTTCAGTGAAACGCATGTGAATTTCTGTTGAATGCTTGTAAGTAGCTTAAGGCACTTTCAAAGGAAAGTGATTTTCTGTGAAAGGACAGCATTTAGAAAGTGAAGCAACACTCCATTCACTTCGCACAGTGAATTGAAGTGTTGGAACAGACAACTTCTCTTTCATAGAACCGCAATTGAGTTTCCCGTGAATGTGTGTAAGTAGCTTAAGGCACTTTCAAAGGAAACTGATTTTCTCTGAAAGGACAGCATTTTGAAAGTGAAACAACACTCCATTCACTACGCACAGTGAATTGAAGTGTTGGAACAGACTGCTTCTCTTTCAGAAAAATGCATGTGAGTTTCTTGTGAATGCTTGTAAGTAGCTTAAGGCACTTTCAAAGGAAAGTGATTTTCTCTGAAAGGACAGCATTTAGAAAGTGAAACAACACTCCATTCACTTCGCACAGTGAATTGAAGTGTTGGATCAGACTACTTCTCTTTCAGGAAACAGATAGGAGTTTTTTGTGAATGCTTTTAAGTAGCTTAAGGTATTTTCAAGGGAAAGTGATTTTCTCTGAAAGGACAGCATTTAGAAAGTGAAGCAACACTCCATTCACTTCGCACAGTGAATTGAAGTGTTGGAACAGACTGCTTCTTTTTCAGAGAAATGCGGGTGAATTTCTGTGGAATGCTTGTAAGTAGCTTAAGGCACTTTCAAAGGAAAGTGATTTTCTCTGAAAGGACAGCATTTAGAAAATGAAACAACACTACATTCACTTCGCACAGTGAATTGAAGTGTTGGAACAGACCACTTCTCTTTCAGGAAACAGATATGAGTTTTTTGTGAATGCTTTTAAGTAGCTTAAGGCAGTTTCAAAGGAAAGTGATTTTCTCTGAAAGGACAGCATTTAGAAAGTGAAGCAACACTCCATTCACTTCGCACAGTGAATTGAAGTGTTGGAACAGTCTGCTTCTCTTTCAGAGAAATGCATGTGAGTTTCTGTTGAATGCTTGTAAGTAGCTCAAGGCTCTTTCAAAGGAACGTGATTTTCTCTGAAAGGACAGCATTTAGAAAGTGAAGCAACACTCCATTCACTTCGCACAGTGAATCGAAGTGTTGGAACAGACAGCTTCTCTTTCATAGAAACGCATTTGAGTTTCCTGTGAATGTGTGTAAGTAGCTTAAGGCACTTTCAAAGGAAAGTGATTTTCTCTGAAAGGACAGCATTTAGAAAGTGAAACAACACTCCATTCACTTCGCACAGTGAATTGAAGTGTCGGAAGAGACTGCTTCTCTTTCAGTGAAATGCATGTGAATTTCTGTTGAATGCTTGTAAGTAGCTTAAGGCACTTTCAAAGGAAAGTGATTTTCTCTGAAAGGACAGCATTTAGAAAATGAAGCAACACTCCATTCACTACGCGCAGTGAATTGAAGTGTTGGAACAGACTGCTTCTCTTTCAGAAAAATGCATGTGAGTTTCTTGTGAATGCTTGTAAGTAGCTTAAGGCACTTTCAAAAGAAAGTGATTTTCTCTGAAAGAACAGCATTTAGAAAGTGAAGGAACACTCCATTCACTTCGCACAGTGAATTGAAGTGTTGGAACAGACTGCTTCTTTTTCAGAGAAACGCATGTGAATTTCTGTTAAATGCTTGTAAGTAGCTTAAGGCACTTTCAGAGGAAAGTGATTTTCTCTGAAAGGACAGCATTTAGAAAGTGAAGCAATACTCCATTCACTACGCACAGTGAATTCAAGTGTTGGAACAGACAGCTTCTCTTTCATAGAACCACATTTGATATTCCTGTGAATGCTTGTAAGTAGCTTAAGGCACTTTCAAAGGAAAGTGATTTTCTCTGAAAGGACAGCATTTAGAAAGTGAAGCAACACTCCATTCACTTCGCACAGTGAATTGAAGTGTTGGAACAGACAGCTTCTCTTTCGTAGAAACGCATTTGAGTTTCCAGTGAATGTGTGTAAGTAGCTTAAGGCACTTTCAAAGGAAAGTGATTTTCTCTGAAAGGACAGCATTTAGAAAGTGAAACAACACTCCATTCACTTCGCACAGTGAATTGAAGTGTTGGAACAGACTTCTTCTCTTTCAGAGAAACGCATGTGAATTTCTGTGGAATGCTTGTAAGTAGCTTAAGGCACTTTCAAAGGAAAGTGATTTTCTCTGAAAGGACAGCATTTAGAAAGTGAAACAACACTCCATTCACTTCGCACAGTGAATTGAAGTGTTGGAACAGACCATTTCTCTTTCAGAGAAACAGATACGAGTTTTTTGTGAATGTTTGTAAGTAGCTTAAGGCACTTTCAAAGGAAAGTGATTTTCTCTGAAAGGACAGCATTTAGAAAGTGAAGCAACACTCCATTCACTTCGCACAGTGAATTGAAGTGTTGGAACAGACTGCTTCTCTTTCAGAGAAACGCATCTGAATTTCTATTGAATGCTTGTAAGTAGCTTAAGGCACTTTCAAAGGAAAGTGATTTTCTCTGAAAGAACAGCATTTAGAAAGTGAAGCAACACTCCATTTTCTACGCACAGTGAATTAAAGTGTTGGAACCGACTGCTTCTCTTTCAGAAAAATGCATGTGAGTTTCTTGTGAATGCTTGTAAGTAGCTTAAGGCACTTTCAAAGGAAAGTAATTTTCTCTGAAAGGACAGCATTTAGAAAGTGAAGCAACACTCCATTCACTTCGCACAGTGAATTGAAGTGTTGGAACAGACTGCTTCTCTTTCAGAGAAACACATGTGAATTTCTATTGAATGCTTGTAAGTAGCTTAAGGCACTTTCAAAGGAAAGTGATTTTCTCTGAAAGGACAGCATTTAGAAAGTGAAGCAACACTCCATTCACTTCGCACAGTGAATTGAAGTGTTGGAACAGACTGCTTCTCTTTCAGTGAAACGCATGTGAATTTCTGTTGAATGCTTGTAAGTAGCTTAAGGCACTTTCAAAGGAAAGTGATTTTCTGTGAAAGGACAGCATTTAGAAAGTGAAGCAACACTCCATTCACTTCGCACAGTGAATTGAAGTGTTGGAACAGACAACTTCTCTTTCATAGAACCGCAATTGAGTTTCCCGTGAATGTGTGTAAGTAGCTTAAGGCACTTTCAAAGGAAAGTGATTTTCTCTGAAAGGACAGCATTTTGAAAGTGAAACAACACTCCATTCACTACGCACAGTGAATTGAAGTGTTGGAACAGACTGCTTCTCTTTCAGAAAAATGCATGTGAGTTTCTTGTGAATGCTTGTAAGTAGCTTAAGGCACTTTCAAAGGAAAGTGATTTTCTCTGAAAGGACAGCATTTAGAAAGTGAAACAACACTCCATTCACTTCGCACAGTGAATTGAAGTGTTGGATCAGACTACTTCTCTTTCAGGAAACAGATAGGAGTTTTTTGTGAATGCTTTTAAGTAGCTTAAGGTATTTTCAAGGGAAAGTGATTTTCTCTGAAAGGACAGCATTTAGAAAGTGAAGCAACACTCCATTCACTTCGCACAGTGAATTGAAGTGTTGGAACAGACTGCTTCTTTTTCAGAGAAATGCGGGTGAATTTCTGTGGAATGCTTGTAAGTAGCTTAAGGCAATTTCAAAGGAAAGTGATTTTCTCTGAAAGGACAGCATTTAGAAAATGAAACAACACTACATTCACTTCGCACAGTGAATTGAAGTGTTGGAACAGACCACTTCTCTTTCAGGAAACAGATATGAGTTTTTTGTGAATGCTTTTAAGTAGCTTAAGGCAGTTTCAAAGGAAAGTGATTTTCTCTGAAAGGACAGCATTTAGAAAGTGAAGCAACACTCCATTCACTTCGCACAGTGAATTGAAGTGTTGGAACAGACAGCTTCTCTTTCATAGAAACGCATTTGAATTTCCTGTGAATGTGTGTAAGTAGCTTAAGGCACTTTCAAAGGAAAGTGATTTTCTCTGAAAGGACAGCATTTAGAAAGTGAAACAACACTCCATTCACTTCGCACAGTGAATTGAAGTGTCGGAACAGACTGCTTCTCTTTCAGTGAAATGCATGTGAATTTCTGTTGAGTGCTTGTAAGTAGCTTAAGGCACTTTCAAAGGAAAGTGATTTTCTCTGAAAGGACAGCATTTAGAAAGTGAAGCAACACTCCATTCACTTCGCACAGTGATTTGAAGTGTTGGAACAGACAGCTTCTCATTCATAGAACCGAAATTGAGTTTCCCGTGAATGTGTGTAAGTAGCTTAAGGCACTTTCAAAGGAAAGTGATTTTCTCTGAAAGGACAGCATTTAGAAAGTGAAACAACACTCCATTCACTACGCACAGTGAATTGAAGTGTTGGAACAGACTGCTTCTCTTTCAGAAAAATGCATGTGAGTTTCTTGTGAATGCTTGTAAGTAGCTTAAGGCACTTTCAAAGGAAAGTGATTTTCTCTGAAAGGAGAGCATTTAGAAAGTGAAGCAACACTCCATTGACTTAGCACAGTGAATTGAAGTGTTGGAACAGACTGCTTCTTTTTCAGAGAAATGCATGTGAATTTCTGTGGAATGCTTGTAAGTAGCTTAAGGCACTTTCAAAGGAAAGTGATTTTCTCTGAAAGGACAGCATTTAGAAAGTGAAACAACACTCCATTCACTTCGCATGGTGAATTGAAGTGTTGGAACAGACTACTTCCCTTTCAGGAAACAGATATGAGTTTTTTGTGAATGCTTTTAAGTAGCTTAAGGCATTTCCAAAGCAAAGTGATTTTCTCTGAAAGGACAGCATTTAGAAAGTGAAGCAACACTCCATTCACTTCGCACAGTGAATTGAAGTGTTGGAACAGACAGCTTCTCTTTCATAGAAACGCATTTGAGTTTCCTGTGAAAGTGTGTAAGTAGCTTAAGGCACTTTCAAAGGAAAGTGATTTTCTCTGAAAGGACAGCATTTAGAAAGTGAAGCAACACTCCATTCACTTCGCACAGTGAATTGAAGTGTTTGAACAGACTGCTTCTCTTTCAGTGAAACGCATGTGAATTTCTGTTGAATGCTTGTAAGTACCTTAAGGCACTTTCAAAGGAAAGTGATTTTCTCTGAAAGGACAGCATTTAGAAAGTGAAGCAACACTCCATTCACTTCGCACAGTGAATTGAAGTGTTGGAACAGACAGCTTCTCTTTCGTAGAAACGCATTTGAGTTTCCAGTGAATGTGTGTAAGTAGCTTTAGGCACTTTCAAAGCAAAGTGATTTTCTCTGAAAGGACAGCATTTAGAAAGTGAAACAACACTCCATTCACTTCGCACAGTGAATTGAAGTGTTGGAACAGACTTCTTCTCTTTCAGAGAAACGCATGTGAATTTCTGTGGAATGCTTGTAAGTAGCTTAAGGCACTTTCAAAGGAAAGTGATTTTCTCTGAAAGGACAGCATTTAGAAAGTGAAACAACACTCCATTCACTTCGCACAGTGAATTGAAGTGTTGGAACAGACCATTTCTCTTTCAGAGAAACAGATATGAGTTTTTTGTGAATGTTTGTAAGTAGCTTAAGGCACTTTCAAAGGAAAGTGATTTTCTCTGAAAGGACAGCATTTAGAAAGTGAAGCAACACTCCATTCACTTCGCACAGTGAATTGAAGTGTTGGAACAGACAGCTTTCTTTCATAGAAACGCATTTGAGTTTCCTGTGAATGTGTGTAAATAGCTTAAGGCACTTTCAAAGGAAAGTGATTTTCTCTGAAAGGACAACATTTAGAAATTGAAGCAGCACTCCATTCACTTCGCACAGTGAATTGAAGTGTCGGAACAGACTGCTTCTCTTTCAGTGAAATGCATGTGATTTTCTGTTGAATGCTTGTAAGTAGCTTAAGGCACATTCAAAGGAAAGTGATTTTCTCTGAAAGGACAGCATTTAGAAAGTGAAGCAACACTCCATTCACTTCGCACAGTGATTTGAAGTGTTGGAACAGACAGCTTCTCTTTCATAGAAACGCATTTGAGTTTCCTGTGAATGTGTGTAAGTAGCTTAAGGCAATTTCAAAGGAAAGTGATTTTCTCTGAAAGGACAGCATTTAGAAAGTGAAACAACACTCCATTCACTTCGCACAGTGAATTGAAGTGTCGGAACAGACTGCTTCTCTTTCAGTGAAATGCATGTGAATTTCTGTTGAATGCTTGTAAGTAGCTTAAGGCACTTTCAAAGGAAAGTGATTTTCTCTGAAAGGACAGCATTTAGAAAGTGAAGCAACACTCCATTCACTTCGCACAGTGATTTGAAGTGTTGGAACAGACAGCTTCTCTTTCATAGAAACGCATTTGAGTTTCCTGTGAATGTGTGTAAGTAGCTTAAGGCACTTTCAAAGGAAAGTGATTTTCTCTGAAAGGACAGCATTTAGAAAGTGAAACAACACTCCATTCTCTTCGCACAGTGAATTGAAGTGTTGGAACAGACTGCTTCTCTTTCAGTGAAACGCATGTGAATTTCTGTTGAATGCTTGTAAGTAGCTTAAGGCACTTTCAAAGGAAAGTGATTTTCTGTGAAAGGACAGCATTTAGAAAGTGAAGCAACACTCCATTCACTTCGCACAGTGAATTGAAGTGTTGGAACAGACAGCTTCTCTTTCATAGAACCGCAATTGAGTTTCACGTGAATGTGTGTAAGTAGCTTAAGGCAATTTCAAAGGAAAGTGATTTTCTCTGAAAGGACAGCATTTAGAAAGTGAAACAACACTCCATTCACTACGCACAGTGAATTGAAGTGTTGGAACAGACTGCTTCTCTTTCAGAAAAATGCATGTGAATTTCTTGTGAATGCTTGTAAGTAGCTTAAGGCACTTTCAAAGGAAAGTGATTTTCTCTGAAAGTACAGCATTTAGAAAGTGAAGCAACACTCCATTCACTTCGCACAGTGAATTGAAGTGTTGGAACAGACAGCTTCTCTTTCATAGAAACGCATTTGAGTTTCCTGTGAATGTGTGTAAGTAGCTTAAGGGACTTTCAAAGGAAAGTGATTTTCTCTGAAAGGACAGCATTTAGAAAGTGAAGCAACACTCCATTCACTTCGCACAGTGAATTGAAGTGTTGGAACAGACTGCTTCTCTTTCAGTGAAACGCATGTGAATTTCTGTTGAATGCTTGTAAGTACCTTAAGGCACTTTCAAAGGAAAGTGATTTTCTCTGAAAGGACAGCATTTAGAAAGTGAAGCAACACTCCATTCACTTTGCACAGTGAATTGAAGTGTTGGAACAGACAGCTTCACTTTCATAGAAACGCATTTGAGTTTCCTGTGAATGTGTGTAAGTAGCTTAAGGCACTTTCAAAGGAAAGTGATTTTCTCTGAAAGGACAGCATTTAGAAAGTGAAACAACACACCATTCACTTAGCACAGTGAATTGAAGTGTTGGAACAGACTTCTTCTCTTTCAGAGAAACGCATGTGAATTTCTGTGGAATGCTTGTAAGTAGCTTAAGGCACTTTCAAAGGAAAGTGATTTTCTCTGAAAGGACAGCATTTAGAAAGTGAAACAATACTCCATTCACTTCGCACAGTGAACTGAAGTGTTGGAACAGACCACTTCTCTTTCACAGAAACAGATATGAGTTTTTTGTGAATGCTTGTAAGTAGCTTAAGGCACTTTCAAAGGAAAGTGATTTTCTCTGAAAGGACAGCATTTAGAAGGTGAAGCAACACTCCATTCACTTCACATAGTGAATTGAAGTGTTGGAACAGACTGCTTCTCTTTCAGAGAAACGCATGTGAATTTCTATTGAATGCTTTTAAGTAGCTTAAGGCACTTTCAAAGGAAAGTGATTTTCTCTGAAAGGACAGCATTTCGAAAGTGAAGCAACACTCCATTCACTACGCACAGTGAATTGAAGTGTTGGAACAGACTGCTTCTCTTTCAGAAAAATGCATGTGAGTTTCTTGTGAATGCTTGCATGTAGCTTAAGGCACTTTCAAAGGAAAGTGATTTTCTCTGAAAGGACAGCATTTAGAAAGTGAAGCAACACTCCATTCACTTCGCACAGTGAATTGAAGTGTTGGAACAGACAGCTTCTCTTTCGTAGAAACGCATTTGAGTTTCCACTGAATGTGTGTAAGTAGCTTTAGGCACTTTCAAAGCAAAGTGATTTTCTCTGAAAGGACAGCATTTAGAAAGTGAAACAACACTCCATTCACTTCGCACAGTGAATTGAAGTGTTGGAAGAGACTGCTTCTTTTTCAGAAAAATGCATGTGAGTTTCTTGTGAATGCTTGTAAGTAGCTTAAGGCACTTTCAAAGGAAAGTGATTTTCTCTGAAAGGACAGCATTTAGAAAGTGAAGCAACACTCCATTCACTTCGCACAGTGAATTGAAGTGTTGGAACAGACTGCTTCTTTTTCAGAGAAATGCATGTGAATTTCTGTGGAATGTTTGTAAGTAGCTTAAGGCACTTTCAAAGGAAAGTGATTTTCTCTAAAAGGACAGCATTTAGAAAGTGAAACAACACTCTATTCACTTCGCACAGTGAATTGAAGTGTTGGAACAGACTACTTCTCTTTCAGGAAACAGATATGAGTTTTTTGTGAATGCTTTTAAGTAGCTTAAGGCATTTTCAAAGGAAAGTGATTTTCTCTGAAAGGACAGCATTTAGAAAGTGAAGCAACACTCCATTCACTTCGCACAGTGAATCGAAGTGTTGGAACAGACAGCTTCTCTTTCATAGAGACGCATTTGAGTTTCCTGTGAATGTGTGTAAGTAGCTTAAGGCACTTTCAAAGGAAAGTGATTTTCTCTGAAAGGACAGCATTTAGAAAGTGAAACAACACTCCATTCACTACGCACAGTGAATTCAAGTGTTGGAACAGACTGCCTCTCTTTCAGAAAAATGCATGTGAGTTTCTTGTGAATGCTTGTAAGTAGCTTAAGGCACTTTCAAAGGAAAGTGATTTTCTCTGAAAGGACAGCATTTAGAAAGTGAAGCAACACTCCATTCACTTCGCACAGTGAATTGAAGTGTTGGAACAGACAGCTTCTCTTTCATAGAAACGCATTTGAGTTTCCTGTGAATGTGTGTAAGTAGCTTAAGGCACTTTCAAAGGAAAGTGATTTTCTCTGAAAGGACAGCATTTAGAAAGTGAAACAACACTCCATTCACTTCGCACAGTGAATTGAAGTGTCGGAACAGACTGCTTCTCTTTCAGTGAAATGCATGTGAATTTCTGTTGAATGCTTGTAAGTAGCTTAAGGCACTTTCAAAGGAAAGTGATTTTCTCTGAAAGGACAGCATTTAGAAAGTGAAGCAACACTCCATTCACTTCGCACAGTGATTTGAAGTGTTGGAACAGACAGCTACTCTTTCATAGAAACGCATTTGAGTTTCCTGTGAATGTGTGTAAGTAGCTTAAGGCACTTTCAAAGGAAAGTGATTTTCTCTGAAAGGACAGCATTTAGAAAGTGAAGCAACACTCCATTCACTTCGCACAGTGAATTGAAGTGTTGGAACAGACTGCTTCTCTTTCAGTGAAACGCATGTGAATTTCTGTTGAATGCTTGTAAGTAGCTTAAGGCACTTTCAAAGGAAAGTAATTTTCTGTGAAAGGACAGCATTTAGAAAGTGAAGCAACACTCCATTCACTTCGCACAGTGAATTGAAGTGTTGGAACAGACAGCTTCTCTTTCATAGAACCGCAATTGAGTTTTCCGTGAATGTGTGTAAGTAGCTTAAGCCACTTTCAAAGGAAAGTGATTTTCTCTGAAAGGACAGCATTTAGAAAGTGAAACAACACTCCATTCACTACGCACAGTGAATTGAAGTGTTGGAACAGACTGCTTCTTTTTCAGAAAAATGCATGTGAGTTTCTTGTGAATGGTTGTAAGTAGCTTAAGGCACTTTCAAAGGAAAGTGATTTTCTCTGAAAGGACAGCATTTAGAAAGTGAAGCAACACTCCATTCACTTCGCACAGTGAATTGAAGTGTTGGAACAGACTGCTTCTTTTTCAGAGAAATGCATGTGAATTTCTGTGGAATGTTTGTAAGTAGCTTAAGGCACTTTCAAAGGAAAGTGATTTTCTCTAAAAGGACAGCATTTAGAAAGTGAAACAACACTCCATTCACTTCGCACAGTGAATTGAAGTGTTGGAACAGACTACTTCTCTTTCAGGAAACAGATATGAGTTTTTTGTGAATGCTTTTAAGTAGCTTAAGGCATTTTCAAAGGAAAGTGATTTTCTCTGAAAGGACAGCATTTAGAAAGTGAAGCAACACTCCATTCACTTCGCACAGTGAATCGAAGTGTTGGAACAGACAGCTTCTCTTTCATAGAAACGCATTTGAGTTTCCTGTGAATGTGTGTAAGTAGCTTAAGGCACTTTCAAAGGAAAGTGATTTTCTCTGAAAGGACAGCATTTAGAAAGTGAAACAACACTCCATTCACTTCGCACAGTGAATTGAAGTGTCGGAAGAGACTGCTTCTCTTTCAGTGAAATGCATGTGAATTTCTGTTGAATGCTTGTAAGTAGCTTAAGGCACTTTCAAAGGAAAGTGATTTTCTCTGAAAGGACAGCATTTAGAAAATGAAGCAACACTCCATTCACTACGCGCAGTGAATTGAAGTGTTGGAACAGACTGCTTCTCTTTCAGAAAAATGCATGTGAGTTTCTTGTGAATGCTTGTAAGTAGCTTAAGGCACTTTCAAAAGAAAGTGATTTTCTCTGAAAGAACAGCATTTAGAAAGTGAAGGAACACTCCATTCACTTCGCACAATGAATTGAAGTGTTGGAACAGACTGCTTCTTTTTCAGAGAAACGCATGTGAATTTCTGTTAAATGCTTGTAAGTAGCTTAAGGCACTTTCAGAGGAAAGTGATTTTCTCTGAAAGGACAGCATTTAGAAAGTGAAGCAATACTCCATTCACTACGCACAGTGAATTCAAGTGTTGGAACAGACAGCTTCTCTTTCATAGAACCACATTTGATATTCCTGTGAATGCTTGTAAGTAGCTTAAGGCACTTTCAAAGGAAAGTGATTTTCTCTGAAAGGACAGCATTTAGAAAGTGAAGCAACACTCCATTCACTTCGCACAGTGAATTGAAGTGTTGGAACAGACAGCTTCTCTTTCGTAGAAACGCATTTGAGTTTCCAGTGAATGTGTGTAAGTAGCTTAAGGCACTTTCAAAGGAAAGTGATTTTCTCTGAAAGGACAGCATTTAGAAAGTGAAACAACACTCCATTCACTTCGCACAGTGAATTGAAGTGTTGGAACAGACTTCTTCTCTTTCAGAGAAACGCATGTGAATTTCTGTGGAATGCTTGTAAGTAGCTTAAGGCACTTTCAAAGGAAAGTGATTTTCTCTGAAAGGACAGCATTTAGAAAGTGAAACAACACTCCATTCACTTCGCACAGTGAATTGAAGTGTTGGAACAGACCATTTCTCTTTCAGAGA
Source organism: Myodes glareolus (assembly GCF_982192425.1). Classification (NCBI taxonomy): domain Eukaryota; kingdom Metazoa; phylum Chordata; class Mammalia; order Rodentia; family Cricetidae; genus Myodes; species Myodes glareolus. The sequence goes on from NW_028263267.1 coordinate 191,398, forward strand.
AACAGATACGAGTTTTTTGTGAATGTTTGTAAGTAGCTTAAGGCACTTTCAAAGGAAAGTGATTTTCTCTGAAAGGACAGCATTTAGAAAGTGAAGCAACACTCCATTCACTTCGCACAGTGAATTGAAGTGTTGGAACAGACTGCTTCTCTTTCAGAGAAACGCATCTGAATTTCTATTGAATGCTTGTAAGTAGCTTAAGGCACTTTCAAAGGAAAGTGATTTTCTCTGAAAGAACAGCATTTAGAAAGTGAAGCAACACTCCATTCACTACGCACAGTGAATTAAAGTGTTGGAACCGACTGCTTCTCTTTCAGAAAAATGCATGTGAGTTTCTTGTGAATGCTTGTAAGTAGCTTAAGGCACTTTCAAAGGAAAGTAATTTTCTCTGAAAGGACAGCATTTAGAAAGTGAAGCAACACTCCATTCACTTCGCACAGTGAATTGAAGTGTTGGAACAGACTGCTTCTCTTTCAGAGAAACACATGTGAATTTCTATTGAATGCTTGTAAGTAGCTTAAGGCACTTTCAAAGGAAAGTGATTTTCTCTGAAAGGACAGCATTTAGAAAGTGAAGCAACACTCCATTCACTTCGCACAGTAAATTGAAGTGTTGGAACAGACTGCTTCTCTTTCAGTGAAACGCATGTGAATTTCTGTTGAATGCTTGTAAGTAGCTTAAGGCACTTTCAAAGGAAAGTGATTTTCTGTGAAAGGACAGCATTTAGAAAGTGAAGCAACACTCCATTCACTTCGCACAGTGAATTGAAGTGTTGGAACAGACAACTTCTCTTTCATAGAACCGCAATTGAGTTTCCCGTGAATGTGTGTAAGTAGCTTAAGGCACTTTCAAAGGAAAGTGATTTTCTCTGAAAGGACAGCATTTAGAAAGTGAAACAACACTCCATTCACTACGCACAGTGAATTGAAGTGTTGGAACAGACTGCTTCTCTTTCAGAAAAATGCATGTGAGTTTCTTGTGAATGCTTGTAAGTAGCTTAAGGCACTTTCAAAGGAAAGTGATTTTCTCTGAAAGGACAGCATTTAGAAAGTGAAACAACACTCCATTCACTTCGCACAGTGAATTGAAGTGTTGGATCAGACTACTTCTCTTTCAGGAAACAGATAGGAGTTTTTTGTGAATGCTTTTAAGTAGCTTAAGGTATTTTCAAGGGAAAGTGATTTTCTCTGAAAGGACAGCATTTAGAAAGTGAAGCAACACTCCATTCACTTCGCACAGTGAATTGAAGTGTTGGAACAGACTGCTTCTTTTTCAGAGAAATGCGGGTGAATTTCTGTGGAATGCTTGTAAGTAGCTTAAGGCACTTTCAAAGGAAAGTGATTTTCTCTGAAAGGACAGCATTTAGAAAGTGAAACAACACTACATTCACTTCGCACAGTGAATTGAAGTGTTGGAACAGACCACTTCTCTTTCAGGAAACAGATATGAGTTTTTTGTGAATGCTTTTAAGTAGCTTAAGGCAGTTTCAAAGGAAAGTGATTTTCTCTGAAAGGACAGCATTTAGAAAGTGAAGCAACACTCCATTCACTTCGCACAGTGAATTGAAGTGTTGGAACAGACAGCTTCTCTTTCATAGAAACGCATTTGAATTTCCTGTGAATGTGTGTAAGTAGCTTAAGGCACTTTCAAAGGAAAGTGATTTTCTCTGAAAGGACAGCATTTAGAAAGTGAAACAACACTCCATTCACTTCGCACAGTGAATTGAAGTGTCGGAACAGACTGCTTCTCTTTCAGTGAAATGCATGTGAATTTCTGTTGAGTGCTTGTAAGTAGCTTAAGGCACTTTCAAAGGAAAGTGATTTTCTCTGAAAGGACAGCATTTAGAAAGTGAAGCAACACTCCATTCACTTCGCACAGTGATTTGAAGTGTTGGAACAGACAGCTTCTCTTTCATAGAACCGAAATTGAGTTTCCCGTGAATGTGTGTAAGTAGCTTAAGGCACTTTCAAAGGAAAGTGATTTTCTCTGAAAGGACAGCATTTAGAAAGTGAAACAACACTCCATTCACTACGCACAGTGAATTGAAGTGTTGGAACAGACTGCTTCTCTTTCAGAAAAATGCATGTGAGTTTCTTGTGAATGCTTGTAAGTAGCTTAAGGCACTTTCAAAGGAAAGTGATTTTCTCTGAAAGGAGAGCATTTAGAAAGTGAAGCAACACTCCATTGACTTAGCACAGTGAATTGAAGTGTTGGAACAGACTGCTTCTTTTTCAGAGAAATGCATGTGAATTTCTGTGGAATGCTTGTAAGTAGCTTAAGGCACTTTCAAAGGAAAGTGATTTTCTCTGAAAGGACAGCATTTAGAAAGTGAAACAACACTCCATTCACTTCGCATGGTGAATTGAAGTGTTGGAACAGACTACTTCCCTTTCAGGAAACAGATATGAGTTTTTTGTGAATGCTTTTAAGTAGCTTAAGGCATTTCCAAAGCAAAGTGATTTTCTCTGAAAGGACAGCATTTAGAAAGTGAAGCAACACTCCATTCACTTCGCACAGTGAATTGAAGTGTTGGAACAGACAGCTTCTCTTTCATAGAAACGCATTTGAGTTTCCTGTGAAAGTGTGTAAGTAGCTTAAGGCACTTTCAAAGGAAAGTGATTTTCTCTGAAAGGACAGCATTTAGAAAGTGAAGCAACACTCCATTCACTTCGCACAGTGAATTGAAGTGTTTGAACAGACTGCTTCTCTTTCAGTGAAACGCATGTGAATTTCTGTTGAATGCTTGTAAGTACCTTAAGGCACTTTCAAAGGAAAGTGATTTTCTCTGAAAGGACAGCATTTAGAAAGTGAAGCAACACTCCATTCACTTCGCACAGTGAATTGAAGTGTTGGAACAGACAGCTTCTCTTTCGTAGAAACGCATTTGAGTTTCCAGTGAATGTGTGTAAGTAGCTTTAGGCACTTTCAAAGCAAAGTGATTTTCTCTGAAAGGACAGCATTTAGAAAGTGAAACAACACTCCATTCACTTCGCACAGTGAATTGAAGTGTTGGAACAGACTTCTTCTCTTTCAGAGAAACGCATGTGAATTTCTGTGGAATGCTTGTAAGTAGCTTAAGGCACTTTCAAAGGAAAGTGATTTTCTCTGAAAGGACAGCATTTAGAAAGTGAAACAACACTCCATTCACTTCGCACAGTGAATTGAAGTGTTGGAACAGACCATTTCTCTTTCAGAGAAACAGATATGAGTTTTTTGTGAATGTTTGTAAGTAGCTTAAGGCACTTTCAAAGGAAAGTGATTTTCTCTGAAAGGACAGCATTTAGAAAGTGAAGCAACACTCCATTCACTTCGCACAGTGAATTGAAGTGTTGGAACAGACAGCTTTCTTTCATAGAAACGCATTTGAGTTTCCTGTGAATGTGTGTAAATAGCTTAAGGCACTTTCAAAGGAAAGTGATTTTCTCTGAAAGGACAACATTTAGAAATTGAAGCAGCACTCCATTCACTTCGCACAGTGAATTGAAGTGTCGGAACAGACTGCTTCTCTTTCAGTGAAATGCATGTGATTTTCTGTTGAATGCTTGTAAGTAGCTTAAGGCACATTCAAAGGAAAGTGATTTTCTCTGAAAGGACAGCATTTAGAAAGTGAAGCAACACTCCATTCACTTCGCACAGTGATTTGAAGTGTTGGAACAGACAGCTTCTCTTTCATAGAAACGCATTTGAGTTTCCTGTGAATGTGTGTAAGTAGCTTAAGGCAATTTCAAAGGAAAGTGATTTTCTCTGAAAGGACAGCATTTAGAAAGTGAAACAACACTCCATTCACTTCGCACAGTGAATTGAAGTGTCGGAACAGACTGCTTCTCTTTCAGTGAAATGCATGTGAATTTCTGTTGAATGCTTGTAAGTAGCTTAAGGCACTTTCAAAGGAAAGTGATTTTCTCTGAAAGGACAGCATTTAGAAAGTGAAGCAACACTCCATTCACTTCGCACAGTGATTTGAAGTGTTGGAACAGACAGCTTCTCTTTCATAGAAACGCATTTGAGTTTCCTGTGAATGTGTGTAAGTAGCTTAAGGCACTTTCAAAGGAAAGTGATTTTCTCTGAAAGGACAGCATTTAGAAAGTGAAACAACACTCCATTCTCTTCGCACAGTGAATTGAAGTGTTGGAACAGACTGCTTCTCTTTCAGTGAAACGCATGTGAATTTCTGTTGAATGCTTGTAAGTAGCTTAAGGCACTTTCAAAGGAAAGTGATTTTCTGTGAAAGGACAGCATTTAGAAAGTGAAGCAACACTCCATTCACTTCGCACAGTGAATTGAAGTGTTGGAACAGACAGCTTCTCTTTCATAGAACCGCAATTGAGTTTCACGTGAATGTGTGTAAGTAGCTTAAGGCAATTTCAAAGGAAAGTGATTTTCTCTGAAAGGACAGCATTTAGAAAGTGAAACAACACTCCATTCACTACGCACAGTGAATTGAAGTGTTGGAACAGACTGCTTCTCTTTCAGAAAAATGCATGTGAATTTCTTGTGAATGCTTGTAAGTAGCTTAAGGCACTTTCAAAGGAAAGTGATTTTCTCTGAAAGTACAGCATTTAGAAAGTGAAGCAACACTCCATTCACTTCGCACAGTGAATTGAAGTGTTGGAACAGACAGCTTCTCTTTCATAGAAACGCATTTGAGTTTCCTGTGAATGTGTGTAAGTAGCTTAAGGGACTTTCAAAGGAAAGTGATTTTCTCTGAAAGGACAGCATTTAGAAAGTGAAGCAACACTCCATTCACTTCGCACAGTGAATTGAAGTGTTGGAACAGACTGCTTCTCTTTAAGTGAAACGCATGTGAATTTCTGTTGAATGCTTGTAAGTACCTTAAGGCACTTTCAAAGGAAAGTGATTTTCTCTGAAAGGACAGCATTTAGAAAGTGAAGCAACACTCCATTCACTTTGCACAGTGAATTGAAGTGTTGGAACAGACAGCTTCTCTTTCATAGAAACGCATTTGAGTTTCCTGTGAATGTGTGTAAGTAGCTTAAGGCACTTTCAAAGGAAAGTGATTTTCTCTGAAAGGACAGCATTTAGAAAGTGAAACAACACACCATTCACTACGCACAGTGAATTGAAGTGTTGGAACAGACTTCTTCTCTTTCAGAGAAACGCATGTGAATTTCTGTGGAATGCTTGTAAGTAGCTTAAGGCACTTTCAAAGGAAAGTGATTTTCTCTGAAAGGACAGCATTTAGAAAGTGAAACAACACTCCATTCACTTCGCACAGTGAACTGAAGTGTTGGAACAGACCACTTCTCTTTCACAGAAACAGATATGAGTTTTTTGTGAATGCTTGTAAGTAGCTTAAGGCACTTTCAAAGGAAAGTGATTTTCTCTGAAAGGACAGCATTTAGAAGGTGAAGCAACACTCCATTCACTTCACATAGTGAATTGAAGTGTTGGAACAGACTGCTTCTCTTTCAGAGAAACGCATGTGAATTTCTATTGAATGCTTTTAAGTAGCTTAAGGCACTTTCAAAGGAAAGTGATTTTCTCTGAAAGGACAGCATTTCGAAAGTGAAGCAACACTCCATTCACTACGCACAGTGAATTGAAGTGTTGGAACAGACTGCTTCTCTTTCAGAAAAATGCATGTGAGTTTCTTGTGAATGCTTGCATGTAGCTTAAGGCACTTTCAAAGGAAAGTGATTTTCTCTGAAAGGACAGCATTTAGAAAGTGAAGCAACACTCCATTCACTTCGCACAGTGAATTGAAGTGTTGGAACAGACAGCTTCTCTTTCGTAGAAACGCATTTGAGTTTCCACTGAATGTGTGTAAGTAGCTTTAGGCACTTTCAAAGCAAAGTGATTTTCTCTGAAAGGACAGCATTTAGAAAGTGAAACAACACTCCATTCACTTCGCACAGTGAATTGAAGTGTTGGAACAGACTTCTTCTCTTTCAGAGAAACGCATGTGAATTTCTGTGGAATGCTTGTAAGTACCTTAAGGCACTTTCAAAGGAAAGTGATTTTCTCTGAAAGGACAGCATTTAGAAAGTGAAACAACACTCCATTCACTTCGCACAGTGAATTGAAGTGTTGGAACAGACCATTTCTCTTTCAGAGAAACAGATATGAGTTTTTTGTGAATGTTTGTAAGTAGCTTAAGGCACTTTCAAAGGAAAGTGATTTTCTCTGAAAGGACAGCATTTAGAAAGTGAAGCAACACTCCATTCACTTCGCACAGTGAATTGAAGTGTTGGAACAGACAGCTTTCTTTCATAGAAACGCATTTGAGTTTCCTGTGAATGTGTGTAAATAGCTTAAGGCACTTTCAAAGGAAAGTGATTTTCTCTGAAAGGACAACATTTAGAAATTGAAGCAGCACTCCATTCACTTCGCACAGTGAATTGAAGTGTCGGAACAGACTGCTTCTCTTTCAGTGAAATGCATGTGATTTTCTGTTGAATGCTTGTAAGTAGCTTAAGGCACATTCAAAGGAAAGTGATTTTCTCTGAAAGGACAGCATTTAGAAAGTGAAGGAACACTCCATTCACTTCGCACAGTGAATTGAAGTGTTGGAACAGACTGCTTCTTTTTCAGAGAAACGCATGTGAATTTCTGTTAAATGCTTGTAAGTAGCTTAAGGCACTTTCAGAGGAAAGTGATTTTCTCTGAAAGGACAGCATTTAGAAAGTGAAGCAATACTCCATTCACTACGCACAGTGAATTCAAGTGTTGGAACAGACAGCTTCTCTTTCATAGAACCACATTTGATATTCCTGTGAATGCTTGTAAGTAGCTTAAGGCACTTTCAAAGGAAAGTGATTTTCTCTGAAAGGACAGCATTTAGAAAGTGAAGCAACACTCCATTCACTTCGCACAGTGAATTGAAGTGTTGGAACAGACAGCTTCTCTTTCGTAGAAACGCATTTGAGTTTCCAGTGAATGTGTGTAAGTAGCTTAAGGCACTTTCAAAGGAAAGTGATTTTCTCTGAAAGGACAGCATTTAGAAAGTGAAACAACACTCCATTCACTTCGCACAGTGAATTGAAGTGTTGGAACAGACTTCTTCTCTTTCAGAGAAACGCATGTGAATTTCTGTGGAATGATTGTAAGTAGCTTAAGGCACTTTCAAAGGAAAGTGATTTTCTCTGAAAGGACAGCATTTAGAAAGTGAAACAACACTCCATTCACTTCGCACAGTGAATTGAAGTGTTGGAACAGACCATTTCTCTTTCAGAGAAACAGATACGAGTTTTTTGTGAATGTTTGTAAGTAGCTTAAGGCACTTTCAAAGGAAAGTGATTTTCTCTGAAAGGACAGCATTTAGAAAGTGAAGCAACACTCCATTCACTTCGCACAGTGAATTGAAGTGTTGGAACAGACTGCTTCTCTTTCAGAGAAACGCATCTGAATTTCTATTGAATGCTTGTAAGTAGCTTAAGGCACTTTCAAAGGAAAGTGATTTTCTCTGAAAGAACAGCATTTAGAAAGTGAAGCAACACTCCATTCACTACGCACAGTGAATTAAAGTGTTGGAACCGACTGCGTCTCTTTCAGAAAAATGCATGTGAGTTTCTTGTGAATGCTTGTAAGTAGCTTAAGGCACTTTCAAAGGAAAGTAATTTTCTCTGAAAGGACAGCATTTAGAAAGTGAAGCAACACTCCATTCACTTCGCACAGTGAATTGAAGTGTTGGAACAGACTGCTTCTCTTTCAGAGAAACACATGTGAATTTCTATTGAATGCTTGTAAGTAGCTTAAGGCACTTTCAAAGGAAAGTGATTTTCTCTGAAAGGACAGCATTTAGAAAGTGAAGCAACACTCCATTCACTTCGCACAGTGAATTGAAGTGTTGGAACAGACTGCTTCTCTTTCAGTGAAACGCATGTGAATTTCTGTTGAATGCTTGTAAGTAGCTTAAGGCACTTTCAAAGGAAAGTGATTTTCTGTGAAAGGACAGCATTTAGAAAGTGAAGCAACACTCCATTCACTTCGCACAGTGAATTGAAGTGTTGGAACAGACAACTTCTCTTTCATAGAACCGCAATTGAGTTTTCCGTGAATGTGTGTAAGTAGCTTAAGGCACTTTCAAAGGAAAGTGATTTTCTCTGAAAGGACAGCATTTAGAAAGTGAAACAACACTCCATTCACTACGCACAGTGAATTGAAGTGTTGGAACAGACTGCTTCTCTTTCAGAAAAATGCATGTGAGTTTCTTGTGAATGCTTGTAAGTAGCTTAAGGCACTTTCAAAGGAAAGTGATTTTCTCTGAAAGGACAGCATTTAGAAAGTGAAACAACACTCCATTCACTTCGCACAGTGAATTGAAGTGTTGGATCAGACTACTTCTCTTTCAGGAAACAGATACGAGTTTTTTGTGAATGCTTTTAAGTAGCTTAAGGTATTTTCAAGGGAAAGTGATTTTCTCTGAAAGGACAGCATTTAGAAAGTGAAGCAACACTCCATTCACTTCGCACAGTGAATTGAAGTGTTGGAACAGACTGCTTCTTTTTCAGAGAAATGCGGGTGAATTTCTGTGGAATGCTTGTAAGTAGCTTAAGGCACTTTCAAAGGAAAGTGATTTTCTCTGAAAGGACAGCATTTAGAAAGTGAAACAACACTACATTCACTTCGCACAGTGAATTGAAGTGTTGGAACAGACCACTTCTCTTTCAGGAAACAGATATGAGTTTTTTGTGAATGCTTTTAAGTAGCTTAAGGCAGTTTCAAAGGAAAGTGATTTTCTCTGAAAGGACAGCATTTAGAAAGTGAAGCAACACTCCATTCACTTCGCACAGTGAATTGAAGTGTTGGAACAGACAGCTTCTCTTTCATAGAAACGCATTTGAATTTCCTGTGAATGTGTGTAAGTAGCTTAAGGCACTTTCAAAGGAAAGTGATTTTCTCTGAAAGGACAGCATTTAGAAAGTGAAACAACACTCCATTCACTTCGCACAGTGAATTGAAGTGTCGGAACAGACTGCTTCTCTTTCAGTGAAATGCATGTGAATTTCTGTTGAGTGCTTGTAAGTAGCTTAAGGCACTTTCAAAGGAAAGTGATTTTCTCTGAAAGGACAGCATTTAGAAAGTGAAGCAACACTCCATTCACTTCGCACAGTGATTTGAAGTGTTGGAACAGACAGCTTCTCTTTCATAGAACCGAAATTGAGTTTCCCGTGAATGTGTGTAAGTAGCTTAAGGCACTTTCAAAGGAAAGTGATTTTCTCTGAAAGGACAGCATTTAGAAAGTGAAACAACACTCCATTCACTACGCACAGTGAATTGAAGTGTTGGAACAGACTGCTTCTCTTTCAGAAAAATGCATGTGAGTTTCTTGTGAATGCTTGTAAGTAGCTTAAGGCACTTTCAAAGGAAAGTGATTTTCTCTGAAAGGAGAGCATTTAGAAAGTGAAGCAACACTCCATTGACTTAGCACAGTGAATTGAAGTGTTGGAACAGACTGCTTCTTTTTCAGAGAAATGCATGTGAATTTCTGTGGAATGCTTGTAAGTAGCTTAAGGCACTTTCAAAGGAAAGTGATTTTCTCTGAAAGGACAGCATTTAGAAAGTGAAACAACACTCCATTCACTTCGCATGGTGAATTGAAGTGTTGGAACAGACTACTTCCCTTTCAGGAAACAGATATGAGTTTTTTGTGAATGCTTTTAAGTAGCTTAAGGCATTTCCAAAGCAAAGTGATTTTCTCTGAAAGGACAGCATTTAGAAAGTGAAGCAACACTCCATTCACTTCGCACAGTGAATTGAAGTGTTGGAACAGACAGCTTCTCTTTCATAGAAACGCATTTGAGTTTCCTGTGAAAGTGTGTAAGTAGCTTAAGGCACTTTCAAAGGAAAGTGATTTTCTCTGAAAGGACAGCATTTAGAAAGTGAAGCAACACTCCATTCACTTCGCACAGTGAATTGAAGTGTTTGAACAGACTGCTTCTCTTTCAGTGAAACGCATGTGAATTTCTGTTGAATGCTTGTAAGTACCTTAAGGCACTTTCAAAGGAAAGTGATTTTCTCTGAAAGGACAGCATTTAGAAAGTGAAGCAACACTCCATTCACTTCGCACAGTGAATTGAAGTGTTGGAACAGACAGCTTCTCTTTCGTAGAAACGCATTTGAGTTTCCAGTGAATGTGTGTAAGTAGCTTTAGGCACTTTCAAAGCAAAGTGATTTTCTCTGAAAGGACAGCATTTAGAAAGTGAAACAACACTCCATTCACTTCGCACAGTGAATTGAAGTGTTGGAACAGACTTCTTCTCTTTCAGAGAAACGCATGTGAATTTCTGTGGAATGCTTGTAAGTAGCTTAAGGCACTTTCAAAGGAAAGTGATTTTCTCTGAAAGGACAGCATTTAGAAAGTGAAACAACACTCCATTCACTTCGCACAGTGAATTGAAGTGTTGGAACAGACCATTTCTCTTTCAGAGAAACAGATATGAGTTTTTTGTGAATGTTTGTAAGTAGCTTAAGGCACTTTCAAAGGAAAGTGATTTTCTCTGAAAGGACAGCATTTAGAAAGTGAAGCAACACTCCATTCACTTCGCACAGTGAATTGAAGTGTTGGAACAGACAGCTTTCTTTCATAGAAACGCATTTGAGTTTCCTGTGAATGTGTGTAAATAGCTTAAGGCACTTTCAAAGGAAAGTGATTTTCTCTGAAAGGACAACATTTAGAAATTGAAGCAGCACTCCATTCACTTCGCACAGTGAATTGAAGTGTCGGAACAGACTGCTTCTCTTTCAGTGAAATGCATGTGATTTTCTGTTGAATGCTTGTAAGTAGCTTAAGGCACATTCAAAGGAAAGTGATTTTCTCTGAAAGGACAGCATTTAGAAAGTGAAGCAACACTCCATTCACTTCGCACAGTGATTTGAAGTGTTGGAACAGACAGCTTCTCTTTCATAGAAACGCATTTGAGTTTCCTGTGAATGTGTGTAAGTAGCTTAAGGCAATTTCAAAGGAAAGTGATTTTCTCTGAAAGGACAGCATTTAGAAAGTGAAACAACACTCCATTCACTTCGCACAGTGAATTGAAGTGTCGGAACAGACTGCTTCTCTTTCAGTAAAATGCATGTGAATTTCTGTTGAATGCTTGTAAGTAGCTTAAGGCACTTTCAAAGGAAAGTGATTTTCTCTGAAAGGACAGCATTTAGAAAGTGAAGCAACACTCCATTCACTTCGCACAGTGATTTGAAGTGTTGGAACAGACAGCTTCTCTTTCATAGAAACGCATTTGAGTTTCCTGTGAATGTGTGTAAGTAGCTTAAGGCACTTTCAAAGGAAAGTGATTTTCTCTGAAAGGACAGCATTTAGAAAGTGAAACAACACTCCATTCTCTTCGCACAGTGAATTGAAGTGTTGGAACAGACTGCTTCTCTTTCAGTGAAACGCATGTGAATTTCTGTTGAATGCTTGTAAGTAGCTTAAGGCACTTTCAAAGGAAAGTGATTTTCTGTGAAAGGACAGCATTTAGAAAGTGAAGCAACACTCCATTCACTTCGCACAGTGAATTGAAGTGTTGGAACAGACAGCTTCTCTTTCATAGAACCGCAATTGAGTTTCACGTGAATGTGTGTAAGTAGCTTAAGGCAATTTCAAAGGAAAGTGATTTTCTCTGAAAGGACAGCATTTAGAAAGTGAAACAACACTCCATTCACTACGCACAGTGAATTGAAGTGTTGGAACAGACTGCTTCTCTTTCAGAAAAATGCATGTGAATTTCTTGTGAATGCTTGTAAGTAGCTTAAGGCACTTTCAAAGGAAAGTGATTTTCTCTGAAAGTACAGCATTTAGAAAGTGAAGCAACACTCCATTCACTTCGCACAGTGAATTGAAGTGTTGGAACAGACAGCTTCTCTTTCATAGAAACGCATTTGAGTTTCCTGTGAATGTGTGTAAGTAGCTTAAGGGACTTTCAAAGGAAAGTGATTTTCTCTGAAAGGACAGCATTTAGAAAGTGAAGCAACACTCCATTCACTTCGCACAGTGAATTGAAGTGTTGGAACAGACTGCTTCTCTTTCAGTGAAACGCATGTGAATTTCTGTTGAATGCTTGTAAGTACCTTAAGGCACTTTCAAAGGAAAGTGATTTTCTCTGAAAGGACAGCATTTAGAAAGTGAAGCAACACTCCATTCACTTTGCACAGTGAATTGAAGTGTTGGAACAGACAGCTTCTCTTTCATAGAAACGCATTTGAGTTTCCTGTGAATGTGTGTAAGTAGCTTAAGGCACTTTCAAAGGAAAGTGATTTTCTCTGAAAGGACAGCATTTCGAAAGTGAAGCAACACTCCATTCACTACGCACAGTGAATTGAAGTGTTGGAACAGACTGCTTCTCTTTCAGAAAAATGCATGTGAGTTTCTTGTGAATGCTTGCATGTAGCTTAAGGCACTTTCAAAGGAAAGTGATTTTCTCTGAAAGGACAGCATTTAGAAAGTGAAGCAACACTCCATTCACTTCGCACAGTGAATTGAAGTGTTGGAACAGACAGCTTCTCTTTCGTAGAAACGCATTTGAGTTTCCACTGTATGTGTGTAAGTAGCTTTAGGCACTTTCAAAGCAAAGTGATTTTCTCTGAAAGGACAGCATTTAGAAAGTGAAACAACACTCCATTCACTTCGCACAGTGAATTGAAGTGTTGGAACAGACTTCTTCTCTTTCAGAGAAACGAATGTGAATTTCTGTGGAATGCTTGTAAGTACCTTAAGGCACTTTCAAAGGAAAGTGATTTTCTCTGAAAGGACAGCATTTAGAAAGTGAAACAACACTCCATTCACTTCGCACAGTGAATTGAAGTGTTGGAACAGACCATTTCTCTTTCAGAGAAACAGATATGAGTTTTTTGTGAATGTTTGTAAGTAGCTTAAGGCACTTTCAAAGGAAAGTGATTTTCTCTGAAAGGACAGCATTTAGAAAGTGAAGCAACACTCCATTCACTTCGCACAGTGAATTGAAGTGTTGGAACAGACAGCTTCTCTTTCATAGAAACGCATTTGAGTTTCCTGTGAATGTGTGTAAGTAGCTTAAGGCACTTTCAAAGGAAAGTGATTTTCTCTGAAAGGACAACATTTAGAAAGTGAAGCAGCACTCCATTCACTTCGCACAGTGAATTGAAGTGTCGGAACAGACTGCTTCTCTTTCAGTGAAACGCATGTGATTTTCTGTTGAATGCTTGTAAGTAGCTTAAGGCACATTCAAAGGAAAGTGATTTTCTCTGAAAGGACAGCATTTAGAAAGTGAAGCAACACTCCATTCACTTCGCACAGTGATTTGAAGTGTTGGAACAGACAGCTTCTCTTTCATAGAAACGCATTTGAGTTTCCTGTGAATGTGTGTAAGTAGCTTAAGGCACTTTCAAAGGAAAGTGATTTTCTCTGAAAGGACAGCATTTAGAAAGTGAAACAACACTCCATTCTCTTCGCACAGTGAATTGAAGTGTTGGAACAGACTGCTTCTCTTTCAGTGAAACGCATGTGAATTTCTGTTGAATGCTTGTTAGTAGCTTAAGGCACTTTCAAAGGAAAGTGATTTTCTGTGAAAGGACAGCATTTAGAAAGTGAAGCAACACTCCATTCACTTCGCACAGTGAATTGAAGTGTTGGAACAGACAGCTTCTCTTTCATAGAACCGCAATTGAGTTTCACGTGAATGTGTGTAAGTAGCTTAAGGCAATTTCAAAGGAAAGTGATTTTCTCTGAAAGGACAGCATTTAGAAAGTGAAACAACACTCCATTCACTACGCACAGTGAATTGAAGTGTTGGAACAGACTGCTTCTCTTTCAGAAAAATGCATGTGAATTTCTTGTGAATGCTTGTAAGTAGCTTAAGGCACTTTCAAAGGAAAGTGATTTTCTCTGAAAGTACAGCATTTAGAAAGTGAAGCAACACTCCATTCACTTCGCACAGTGAATTGAAGTGTTGGAACAGACTGCTTCTCTTTCATAGAAACGCATTTGAGTTTCCTGTGAATGTGTGTAAATAGCTTAAGGCACTTTCAAAGGAAAGTGATTTTCTCTGAAAGGACAGCATTTAGAAAGTGAAGCAACACTCCATTCACTTCGCACAGTGAATTGAAGTGTTGGAACAGACTGCTTCTCTTTCAGTGAAACGCATGTGAATTTCTGTTGAATGCTTGTAAGTACCTTAAGGCACTTTCAAAGGAAAGTGATTTTCTCTGAAAGGACAGCATTTAGAAAGTGAAGCAACACTCCATTCACTTTGCACAGTGAATTGAAGTGTTGGAACAGACAGCTTCTCTTTCATAGAAACGCATTTGAGTTTCCTGTGAATGTGTGTAAGTAGCTTAAGGCTCTTTCAAAGGAAAGTGATTTTCTCTGAAAGGACAGCATTTAGAAAGTGAAACAACACACCATTCACTTAGCACAGTGAATTGAAGTGTTGGAACAGACTTCTTCTCTTTCAGAGAAACGCATGTGAATTTCTGTGGAATGCTTGTAAGTAGCTTAAGGCACTTTCAAAGGAAAGTGATTTTCTCTGAAAGGACAGCATTTAGAAAGTGAAATAACACTCCATTCACTTCGCACAGTGAACTGAACTGAAGTGTTGGAACAGACCACTTCTCTTTCACAGAAACAGATATGAGTTTTTTGTGAATGCTTGTAAGTAGCTTAAGGCACTTTCAAAGGAAAGTGATTTTCTCTGAAAGGACAGCATTTAGAAGGTGAAGCAACACTCCATTCACTTCACGTAGTGAATTGAAGTGTTGGAACAGACTGCTTCTCTTTCAGAGAAACGCATGTGAATTTCTATTGAATGCTTTTAAGTAGCTTAAGGCACTTTCAAAGGAAAGTGATTTTCTCTGAAAGAACAGCATTTCGAAAGTGAAGCAACACTCCATTCACTACGCACAGTGAATTGAAGTGTTGGAACAGACTGCTTCTCTTTCAGAAAAATGCATGTGAGTTTCTTGTGAATGCTTGTATGTAGCTTAAGGCACTTTCAAAGGAAAGTGATTTTCTCTGAAAGGACAGCATTTAGAAAGTGAAGCAACACTCCATTCACTTCGCACAGTGAATTGAAGTGTTGGAACAGACAGCTTCTCTTTCATAGAAACGCATTTGAGTTTCCTGTGAATGTGTGTAAGTAGCTTAAGGCACTTTCAAAGGAAAGTGATTTTCTCTGAAAGGACAACATTTAGAAAGTGAAGCAGCACTCCATTCACTTCGCACAGTGAATTGAAGTGTCGGAACAGACTGCTTCTCTTTCAGTGAAATGCATGTGATTTTCTGTTGAATGCTTGTAAGTAGCTTAAGGCACATTCAAAGGAAAGTGATTTTCTCTGAAAGGACAGCATTTAGAAAGTGAAACAACACTCCATTCACTTCGCACAGTGAATTGAAGTGTTGGAACAGACTTCTTCTCTTTCAGAGAAACGCATGTGAATTTCTGTGGAATGTTTGTAAGTAGCTTAAGGCACTTTCAAAGGAAAGTGATTTTCTCTGAAAGGACAGCATTTAGAAAGTGAAACAACACTCCATTCACTTCGCACAGTGAATTGAAGTGTTGGAACAGACCATTTCTCTTTCAGAGAAACAGATATGAGTTTTTTGTGAATGTTTGTAAGTAGCTTAAGGCACTTTCAAAGGAAAGTGATTTTCTCTGAAAGGACAGCATTTAGAAAGTGAAGCAACACTCCATTCACTTCGCCCAGTGAATTGAAGTGTTGGAACAGACAGCTTCTCTTTCATAGAAACGCATTTGAGTTTCCTGTGAATGTGTGTAAGTAGCTTAAGGCACTTTCAAAGGAAAGTGATTTTCTCTGAAAGGACAACATTTAGAAAGTGAAGCAGCACTCCATTCACTTCGCACAGTGAATTGAAGTGTCGGAACAGACTGCTTCTCTTTCAGTGAAACGCATGTGATTTTCTGTTGAATGCTTGTAAGTAGCTTAAGGCACATTCAAAGGAAAGTGATTTTCTCTGAAAGGACAGCATTTAGAAAGTGAAGCAACACTCCATTCACTTCGCACAGTGATTTGAAGTGTTGGAACAGACAGCTTCTCTTTCATAGAAACGCATTTGAGTTTCCTGTGAATGTGTGTAAGTAGCTTAAGGCACTTTCAAAGGAAAGTGATTTTCTCTGAAAGGACAGCATTTAGAAAGTGAAACAACACTCCATTCACTTCGCACAGTGAATTGAAGTGTCGGAACAGACTGCTTCTCTTTCAGTGAAATGCATGTGAATTTCTGTTGAATGCTTGTAAGTAGCTTAAGGCACTTTCAAAGGAAAGTGATTTTCTCTGAAAGGACAGCATTTAGAAAGTGAAGCAACACTCCATTCACTTCGCACAGTGAATTGAAGTGTTGGAACAGACAGCTTCTCTTTCATAGAAACGCATTTGAGTTTCCTGTGAATGTGTGTAAGTAGCTTAAGGCACTTTCAAAGGAAAGTGATTTTCTCTGAAAGGACAGCATTTAGAAAGTGAAACAACACTCCATTCTCTTCGCACAGTGAATTGAAGTGTTGGAACAGACTGCTTCTCTTTCAGAGAAACGCATGTGAATTTCTGTTGAATGCTTGTAAGTAGCTTAAGGCACTTTCAAAGGAAAGTGATTTTCTGTGAAAGGACAGCATTTAGAAAGTGAAGCAACACTCCATTCACTTCGCACAGTGAATTGAAGTGTTGGAACAGACAGCTTCTCTTTCATAGAACCGCAATTGAGTTTCACGTGAATGTGTGTAAATAGCTTAAGGCACTTTCAAAGGAAAGTGATTTTCTCTGAAAGGACAGCATTTAGAAAGTGAAACAACACTCCATTCACTACGCACAGTGAATTGAAGTGTTGGAACAGACTTCTTCTCTTTCAGAAAAATGCATGTGAGTTTCTTGTGAATGCTTGTAAGTAGCTTAAGGCACTTTCAAAGAAAGTGATTTTCTCTGAAAGGACAGCATTTAGAAAGTGAAGCAACACTCCATTCACTTCGCACAGTGAATTGAAGTGTTGGAACAGACTGCTTCTTTTTCAGAGAAATGCATGTGAATTTCTGTGGAATGCTTGTAAGTAGCTTAAGGCACTTTCAAAGGAAAGTGATTTTCTCTGAAAGGACAGCATTTAGAAAGTGAAACAACACTCCATTCATTTTGCACAGTGAATTGAAGTGTTGGAACAGACTACTTCTCTTTCAGGAAACAGATATGAGTTTTTTGTTTATGCTTTTAAGTAGCTTAAGGCATTTTCAAAGGAAAGTGATTTTCTCTGAAAGGCCAGCATTTAGAAAGTGAAGCAACACTCCATTCACTTCGCACAGTGAATTGAAGTGTTGGAACAGACAGCTTCTCTTTCATAGAAACGCATTTGAGTTTCCTGTGAATGTGTAAGTAGCTTAAGGCACTTTCAAAGGAAAGTGATTTTCTCTGAAAGGACAGCATTTAGAAAGTGAAGCAACACTCCATTCACTTCGCACAGTGAATTGAAGTGTTTGAACAGACTGCTTCTCTTTCAGTGAAACGCATGTGAATTTCTGTTGAATGCTTGTAAGTACCTTAAGGCACTTTCAAAGGAAAGTGATTTTCTCTGAAAGGACAGCATTTAGAAAGTGAAGCAACACTCCATTCACTTTGCACAGTGAATTGAATTGTTGGAACAGACAGCTTCTCTTTCATAGAAACGCATTTGAGTTTCCTGTGAATGTGTGTAAGTAGCTTAAGGCACTTTCAAAGGAAAGTGATTTTCTCTGAAAGGAGAGCATTTAGAAAGTGAAACAACACTCCATTCACTTCGCACAGTGAATTGAAGTGTTGGAACAGACTTCTTCTCTTTCAGAGAAACGCATGTGAATTTCTGTGGAATGCTTGTAAGTAGCTTAAGGCACTTTCAAAGGAAAGTGATTTTCTCTGAAAGGACAGCATTTAGAAGGTGAAGCAACACTCCATTCACTTCACACAGTGAAGTGTTGGAACAGACTGCTTCTCTTTCAGAGAAACGCATGTGAATTTCTATTGAATGCTTGTAAGTAGCTTAAGGCACTTTCAAAGGAAAGTGATTTTCTCTGAAAGGACAGCATTTCGAAAGTGAAGCAACACTCCATTCACTACGCACAGTGAATTGAAGTGTTGGAACAGACTGCTTCTCTTTCAGAAAAATGTATGTGAGTTTCTTGTGAATGCTTGTAAGTAGCTTAAGGCACTTTCAAAAAAGTGATTTTCTCTGAAAGGACAGCATTTAGAAAGTGAAGCAACGCTCCATTCACTTCGCACAGTGAATTGAAGTGTTGGAACAGACAGCTTCTCTTTCGTAGAAACGCATTTGAGTTTCCAGTGAATGTGTGTAAGTAGCTTAAGGCACTTTCAAAGGAAAGTGATTTTCTCTGAAAGGACAGCATTTAGAAAGTGAAACAACACTCCATTCACTACGCACAGTGAATTGAAGTGTTGGAACAGACTTCTTCTCTTTCAGAGAAACGCATGTGAATTTCTGTAGAATGCTTGTAAGTAGCTTAAGGCACTTTCAAAGGAAAGTGATTTTCTCTGAAAGGACAGCATTTCGAAAGTGAAGCAACACTCCATTCACTACGCACAGTGAATTGAAGTGTTGGAACAGACTGCTTCTCTTTCAGAAAAATGCATGTGAGTTTCTTGTGAATGCTTGCATGTAGCTTAAGGCACTTTCAAAGGAAAGTGATTTTCTCTGAAAGGACAGCATTTAGAAAGTGAAGCAACGCTCCATTCACTTCGCACAGTGATTTGAAGTGTTGGAACAGACAGCTTCTCTTTCATAGAAACGCATTTGAGTTTCCTGTGAATGTGTGTAAGTAGCTTAAGGCACTTTCAAAGGAAAGTGATTTTCTCTGAAAGGACAGCATTTAGAAAGTGAAACAACACTCCATTCTCTTCGCACAGTGAATTGAAGTGTTGGAACAGACTGCTTCTCTTTCAGTGAAACGCATGTGAATTTCTGTTGAATGCTTGTAAGTAGCTTAAGGCACTTTCAAAGGAAAGTGATTTTCTGTGAAAGGACAGCATTTAGAAAGTGAAGCAACACTCCATTCACTTCGCACAGTGAATTGAAGTGTTGGAACAGACAGCTTCTCTTTCATAGAACCGCAATTGAGTTTCACGTGAATGTGTGTAAGTAGCTTAAGGCAATTTCAAAGGAAAGTGATTTTCTCTGAAAGGACAGCATTTAGAAAGTGAAACAACACTCCATTCACTACGCACAGTGAATTGAAGTGTTGGAACAGACTGCTTCTCTTTCAGAAAAATGCATGTGAATTTCTTGTGAATGCTTGTAAGTAGCTTAAGGCACTTTCAAAGGAAAGTGATTTTCTCTGAAAGTACAGCATTTAGAAAGTGAAGCAACACTCCATTCACTTCGCACAGTGAATTGAAGTGTTGGAACAGACTGCTTCTCTTTCATAGAAACGCATTTGAGTTTCCTGTGAATGTGTGTAAATAGCTTAAGGCACTTTCAAAGGAAAGTGATTTTCTCTGAAAGGACAGCATTTAGAAAGTGAAGCAACACTCCATTCACTTCGCACAGTGAATTGAAGTGTTGGAACAGACTGCTTCTCTTTCAGTGAAACGCATGTGAATTTCTGTTGAATGCTTGTAAGTACCTTAAGGCACTTTCAAAGGAAAGTGATTTTCTCTGAAAGGACAGCATTTAGAAAGTGAAGCAACACTCCATTCACTTTGCACAGTGAATTGAAGTGTTGGAACAGACAGCTTCTCTTTCATAGAAACGCATTTGAGTTTCCTGTGAATGTGTGTAAGTAGCTTAAGGCTCTTTCAAAGGAAAGTGATTTTCTCTGAAAGGACAGCATTTAGAAAGTGAAACAACACACCATTCACTTAGCACAGTGAATTGAAGTGTTGGAACAGACTTCTTCTCTTTCAGAGAAACGCATGTGAATTTCTGTGGAATGCTTGTAAGTAGCTTAAGGCACTTTCAAAGGAAAGTGATTTTCTCTGAAAGGACAGCATTTAGAAAGTGAAATAACACTCCATTCACTTCGCACAGTGAACTGAACTGAAGTGTTGGAACAGACCACTTCTCTTTCACAGAAACAGATATGAGTTTTTTGTGAATGCTTGTAAGTAGCTTAAGGCACTTTCAAAGGAAAGTGATTTTCTCTGAAAGGACAGCATTTAGAAGGTGAAGCAACACTCCATTCACTTCACGTAGTGAATTGAAGTGTTGGAACAGACTGCTTCTCTTTCAGAGAAACGCATGTGAATTTCTATTGAATGCTTTTAAGTAGCTTAAGGCACTTTCAAAGGAAAGTGATTTTCTCTGAAAGAACAGCATTTCGAAAGTGAAGCAACACTCCATTCACTACGCACAGTGAATTGAAGTGTTGGAACAGACTGCTTCTCTTTCAGAAAAATGCATGTGAGTTTCTTGTGAATGCTTGTATGTAGCTTAAGGCACTTTCAAAGGAAAGTGATTTTCTCTGAAAGGACAGCATTTAGAAAGTGAAGCAACACTCCATTCACTTCGCACAGTGAATTGAAGTGTTGGAACAGACAGCTTCTCTTTCATAGAAACGCATTTGAGTTTCCTGTGAATGTGTGTAAGTAGCTTAAGGCACTTTCAAAGGAAAGTGATTTTCTCTGAAAGGACAACATTTAGAAAGTGAAGCAGCACTCCATTCACTTCGCACAGTGAATTGAAGTGTCGGAACAGACTGCTTCTCTTTCAGTGAAATGCATGTGATTTTCTGTTGAATGCTTGTAAGTAGCTTAAGGCACATTCAAAGGAAAGTGATTTTCTCTGAAAGGACAGCATTTAGAAAGTGAAACAACACTCCATTCACTTCGCACAGTGAATTGAAGTGTTGGAACAGACTTCTTCTCTTTCAGAGAAACGCATGTGAATTTCTGTGGAATGTTTGTAAGTAGCTTAAGGCACTTTCAAAGGAAAGTGATTTTCTCTGAAAGGACAGCATTTAGAAAGTGAAACAACACTCCATTCACTTCGCACAGTGAATTGAAGTGTTGGAACAGACCATTTCTCTTTCAGAGAAACAGATATGAGTTTTTTGTGAATGTTTGTAAGTAGCTTAAGGCACTTTCAAAGGAAAGTGATTTTCTCTGAAAGGACAGCATTTAGAAAGTGAAGCAACACTCCATTCACTTCGCACAGTGAATTGAAGTGTTGGAACAGACAGCTTCTCTTTCATAGAAACGCATTTGAGTTTCCTGTGAATGTGTGTAAGTAGCTTAAGGCACTTTCAAAGGAAAGTGATTTTCTCTGAAAGGACAACATTTAGAAAGTGAAGCAGCACTCCATTCACTTCGCACAGTGAATTGAAGTGTCGGAACAGACTGCTTCTCTTTCAGTGAAACGCATGTGATATTCTGTTGAATGCTTGTAAGTAGCTTAAGGCACATTCAAAGGAAAGTGATTTTCTCTGAAAGGACAGCATTTAGAAAGTGAAGCAACACTCCATTCACTTCGCACAGTGATTTGAAGTGTTGGAACAGACAGCTTCTCTTTCATAGAAACGCATTTGAGTTTCCTGTGAATGTGTGTAAGTAGCTTAAGGCACTTTCAAAGGAAAGTGATTTTCTCTGAAAGGACAGCATTTAGAAAGTGAAACAACACTCCATTCACTTCGCACAGTGAATTGAAGTGTCGGAACAGACTGCTTCTCTTTCAGTGAAATGCATGTGAATTTCTGTTGAATGCTTGTAAGTAGCTTAAGGCACTTTCAAAGGAAAGTGATTTTCTCTGAAAGGACAGCATTTAGAAAGTGAAGCAACACTCCATTCACTTCGCACAGTGAATTGAAGTGTTGGAACAGACAGCTTCTCTTTCATAGAAACGCATTTGAGTTTCCTGTGAATGTGTGTAAGTAGCTTAAGGCACTTTCAAAGGAAAGTGATTTTCTCTGAAAGGACAGCATTTAGAAAGTGAAACAACACTCCATTCTCTTCGCACAGTGAATTGAAGTGTTGGAACAGACTGCTTCTCTTTCAGAGAAACGCATGTGAATTTCTGTTGAATGCTTGTAAGTAGCTTAAGGCACTTTCAAAGGAAAGTGATTTTCTGTGAAAGGACAGCATTTAGAAAGTGAAGCAACACTCCATTCACTTCGCACAGTGAATTGAAGTGTTGGAACAGACAGCTTCTCTTTCATAGAACCGCAATTGAGTTTCACGTGAATGTGTGTAAATAGCTTAAGGCACTTTCAAAGGAAAGTGATTTTCTCTGAAAGGACAGCATTTAGAAAGTGAAACAACACTCCATTCACTACGCACAGTGAATTGAAGTGTTGGAACAGACTTCTTCTCTTTCAGAAAAATGCATGTGAGTTTCTTGTGAATGCTTGTAAGTAGCTTAAGGCACTTTCAAAGAAAGTGATTTTCTCTGAAAGGACAGCATTTAGAAAGTGAAGCAACACTCCATTCACTTCGCACAGTGAATTGAAGTGTTTGAACAGACTGCTTCTCTTTCAGTGAAACGCATGTGAATTTCTGTTGAATGCTTGTAAGTACCTTAAGGCACTTTCAAAGGAAAGTGATTTTCTCTGAAAGGACAGCATTTAGAAAGTGAAGCAACACTCCATTCACTTTGCACAGTGAATTGAAGTGTTGGAACAGACAGCTTCTCTTTCATAGAAACGCATTTGAGTTTCCTGTGAATGTGTGTAAGTAGCTTAAGGCACTTTCAAAGGAAAGTGATTTTCTCTGAAAGGACAGCATTTAGAAAGTGAAACAACACTCCATTCACTTCGCACAGTGAATTGAAGTGTTGGAACAGACTTCTTCTCTTTCAGAGAAACGCATGTGAATTTCTGTGGAATGCTTGTAAGTAGCTTAAGGCACTTTCAAAGGAAAGTGATTTTCTCTGAAAGGACAGCATTTAGAAGGTGAAGCAACACTCCATTCACTTCACACAGTGAAGTGTTGGAACAGACTGCTTCTCTTTCAGAGAAACGCATGTGAATTTCTATTGAATGCTTGTAAGTAGCTTAAGGCACTTTCAAAGGAAAGTGATTTTCTCTGAAAGGACAGCATTTCGAAAGTGAAGCAACACTCCATTCACTACGCACAGTGAATTGAAGTGTTGGAACAGACTGCTTCTCTTTCAGAAAAATGTATGTGAGTTTCTTGTGAATGCTTGTAAGTAGCTTAAGGCACTTTCAAAAAAGTGATTTTCTCTGAAAGGACAGCATTTAGAAAGTGAAGCAACGCTCCATTCACTTCGCACAGTGAATTGAAGTGTTGGAACAGACAGCTTCTCTTTCGTAGAAACGCATTTGAGTTTCCAGTGAATGTGTGTAAGTAGCTTAAGGCACTTTCAAAGGAAAGTGATTTTCTCTGAAAGGACAGCATTTAGAAAGTGAAACAACACTCCATTCACTACGCACAGTGAATTGAAGTGTTGGAACAGACTTCTTCTCTTTCAGAGAAACGCATGTGAATTTCTGTAGAATGCTTGTAAGTAGCTTAAGGCACTTTCAAAGGAAAGTGATTTTCTCTAAAAGGACAGCATTTAGAAAGTGAAACAACACTCCATTCACTTCGCACAGTGAATTGAAGTGTTGGAACAGACCATTTCTCTTTCAGAGAAACAGATATGAGTTTTTTGTGAATGTTTGTAAGTAGCTTAAGGCACTTTCAAAGGAAAATGATTTTCTCTGAAAGGACAGCATTTAGAAAGTGAAGCAACACTCCATTCACTTTGCACAGTGAATTGAAGTGTTGGAACAGACTGCTTCTCTTTCAGAGAAACGCATCTGAATTTCTATTGAATGCTTGTAAGTAGCTTAAGGCACTTTCAAAGGAAAGTGATTTTCTCTGAAAGGACAGCATTTAGAAAGTGAAGCAACACTCCATTCACTACGCACAGTGAATTAAAGTGTTGGAACCGACTGCTTCTCTTTCAGAAAAATGCATGTGAGTTTCTTGTGAATGCTTGTAAGTAGCTTAAGGCACTTTCAAAGGAAAGTGATTTTCTCTGAAAGGACAGCATTTAGAAAGTGAAGCAACACTCCATTCACTTTGCACAGTGAATTGAAGTGTTGGAACAGACTGCTTCTTTTTCAGAGAAACACATGTGAATTTCTATTGAATGCTTGTAAGTAGCTTAAGGCACTTTCAAAGGAAAGTGATTTTCTCTGAAAGGACAGCATTTAGAAACTGAAGCAACACTCCATTCACTTCGCACAGTGAATTGAAGTGTTGGAACAGACTGCTTCTCTTTCAGTGAAACGCATGTTAATTTCTGTTGAATGCTTGTAAGTAGCTTAAGGCACTTTCAAAGGAAAGTGATTTTCTGTGAAAGGACAGCATTTAGAAAGTGAAGCAACACTCCATTCACTTCGCACAGTGAATTGAAGTGTTGGAACAGACAGCTTCTCTTTCATAGAACCGCAATTGAGTTTCCCGTGAATGTGTGTAAGTAGCTTAAGGCACTTTCAAAGGAAAGTGATTTTCTCTGAAAGGACAGCATTTAGAAAGTGAAACAACACTCCATTCACTACGCACAGTGAATTGAAGTGTTGGAACAGACTGCTTCTCTTTCAGAAAAATGCATGTGAGTTTCTTTTGAATGCTTGTAGGTAGCTTAAGGCACTTTCAAAGGAAAGTGATTTTCTCTGAAAGGACAGCATTTAGAAAGTGAAGCAACACTCCATTCACTTCGCACAGTGAATTGAAGTGTTGGAACAGACTGCTTCTTTTTCAGAGAAATGCATGTGAATTTCTGTGGAATGCTTGTAAGTAGCTTAAGGCACTTTCAAAGGAAAGTGATTTTCTCTGAAAGGACAGCATTTAGAAAGTGAAACAACACTCCATTCACTTCGCACAGTGAATTGAAGTGTTGGAACAGACTACTTCTCTTTCAGGAAACAGATAGGAGTTTTTTGTGAATGCTTTTAAGTAGCTTAAGGCATTTTCAAAGGAAAGTGATTTTCTCTGAAAGGACAGCATTTAGAAAGTGAAGCAACACTCCATTCACTTCGCACAGTGAATTGAAGTGTTGGAACAGACTGCTTCTTTTTCAGAGAAATGCATGTGAATTTCTGCTGAATGCTTGTAAGTAGCTTAAGGCACTTTCAAAGGAAAGTGATTTTCTCTGAAAGGACAGCATTTAGAAAGTGAAACAACACTCCATTCACTTCGCACAGTGAATTGAAGTGTTGGAACAGACCACTTCTCTTTCAGGAAACAGATATGAGTTTTTTGTGAATGCTTTTAAGTAGCTTAAGGCATTTTCAAAGGAAAGTGATTTTCTCTGAAAGGACAGCATTTAGAAAGTGAAGCAACACTCCATTCACTTCGCACAGTGAATTGAAGTGTTGGAACAGACAGCTTCTCTTTCATAGAACCGCAATTGAGTTTCCCGTGAATGTGTGTAAGTAGCTTAAGGCACTTTCAAAGGAAAGTGATTTTCTCTGAAAGGACAGCATTTAGAAAGTGAAACAACACTCCATTCACTACGCACAGTGAATTGAAGTGTTGGAACAGACTGCTTCACTTTCAGAAAAATGCATGTGAGTTTCTTGTGAATGCTTGTAAGTAGCTTAAGGCACTTTCAAAGGAAAGTGATTTTCTCTGAAAGGACAGCATTTAGAAAGTGAAGCAACACTCCATTCACTTCGCACAGTGAATTGAAGTGTTTGAACAGACTGCTTCTCTTTCAGTGAAACGCATGTGAATTTCTGTTGAATGCTTGTAAGTACCTTAAGGCACTTTCAAAGGAAAGTGATTTTCTCTGAAAGGACAGCATTTAGAAAGTGAAGCAACACTCCATTCACTTTGCACAGTGAATTGAAGTGTTGGAACAGACAGCTTCTCTTTCATAGAAACGCATGTGAATTTCTGTGGAATGCTTGTAAGTACCTTAAGGCACTTTCAAAGGAAAGTGATTTTCTCTGAAAGGACAGCATTTAGAAAGTGAAGCAACACTCCATTCACTTCGCACAGTGAATTGAAGTGTTTGAACAGACTGCTTCTCTTTCAGTGAAACGCATGTGAATTTCTGTTGAATGCTTGTAAGTACCTTAAGGCACTTTCAAAGGAAAGTGATTTTCTCTGAAAGGACAGCATTTAGAAAGTGAAGCAACACTCCATTCACTTTGCACAGTGAATTGAAGTGTTGGAACAGACAGCTTCTCTTTCATAAAAACGCATTTGAGTTTCCTGTGAATGTGTGTAAGTAGCTTAAGGCACTTTCAAAGGAAAGTGATTTTCTCTGAAAGGACAGCATTTAGAAAGTGAAACAACACACCATTCACTTCGCACAGTGAATTGAAGTGTTGGAACAGACTTCTTCTCTTTCAGAGAAACGCATGTGAATTTCTGTGGAATGCTTGTAAGTAGCTTAAGGCACTTTCAAAGGAAAGTGATTTTCTCTGAAAGGACAGCATTTAGAAAGTGAAACAGCACTCCATTCACTTCGCACAGTGAATTGAAGTGTTGGAACAGACCATTTCTCTTTCATAGAAACAGATATGAGTTTTTTGTGAATGTTTGTAAGTAGCTTAAGGCACTTTCAAAGGAAAGTGATTTTCTCTGAAAGGACAGCATTTAGAAAGTGAAGCAACACTCCATTCACTTCACACAGTGAATTGAAGTGTTGGAACAGACTGCTTCTCTTTCCGAGAAACGCATCTGAATTTCTATTGAATGCTTGTAAGTAGCTTAAGGCAGTTTCAAAGGAAAGTGATTTTCTCTGAAAGGACAGCATTTAGAAAGTGAAGCAACACTCCATTCACTACGCACAGTGAATTAAAGTGTTGGAACCGACTGCTTCTCTTTCAGAAAAATGCATGTGAGTTTCTTGTGAATGCTTGTAAGTAGCTTAAGGCACTTTCAAAGGAAAGTGATTTTCTCTGAAAGGACAGCATTTAGAAAGTGAAGCAACACTCCATTCACTTCGCACAGTGAATTGAAGTGTTGGAACAGACAGCTTCTCTTTCATAGAACCGCAATTGAGTTTCCCGTGAATGTGTGTAAATAGCTTAAGGCACTTTCAAAGGAAAGTGATTTTCTCGGAAAGGACAGCATTTAGAAAGTGAAACAACACTCCATTCACTACGCACAGTGAATTGAAGTGTTGGAACAGACTGCTTCTCTTTCAGAAAAATGCATGTGAGTTTCTTGTGAATGCTTGTAAGTAGCTTAAGGCACTTTCAAAGGAAAGTGATTTTCTCTGAAAGGACAGCATTTAGAAAGTGAAGCAACACTCCATTCACTTCGCACAGTGAATTGAAGTGTTGGAACAGACTGCTTCTTTTTCAGAGAAATGCATGTGAATTTCTGTGGAATGCTTGTAAGTAGCTTAAGGCACTTTCAAAGGAAAGTGATTTTCTCTGAAAGGACAGCATTTAGAAAGTGAAACAACACTCCATTCACTTCGTACAGTGAATTGAAGTGTTGGAACAGACTACTTTTCTTTCAGGAAACAGATAGGAGTTTTTTGTGAATGCTTTTAAGTAGCTTAAGGCATTTTCAAAGGAAAGTGATTTTCTCTGAAAGGACAGCATTTAGAAAGTGAAGCAACACTCCATTCACTTCGCACAGTGAATTGAAGTGTTGGAACCG
Source organism: Myodes glareolus (assembly GCF_982192425.1). Lineage (NCBI taxonomy): Eukaryota > Metazoa > Chordata > Mammalia > Rodentia > Cricetidae > Myodes > Myodes glareolus. The sequence goes on from NW_028263267.1 coordinate 218,878, forward strand.
ACTGCTTCTTTTTCAGAGAAATGCATGTGAATTTCTGTGGAATGCTTGTAAGTAGCTTAAGGCACTTTCAAAGGAAAGTGATTTTCTCTGAAAGGACAGCATTTAGAAAGTGAAACAACACTCCATTCACTTCGCACAGTAAATTGAAGTGTTGGAACAGACCACTTCTCTTTCAGGAAACAGAAATGAGTTTTTTGGGAATGCTTTTAAGTAGCTTAAGGCATTTTCAAAGGAAAGTGATTTTCTCTGAAAGGACAGCATTTTGAAAGTGAAGCAACACTCCATTCACTTCGCACAGTGAATTGAAGTGTTGGAACAGACAGCTTCTCTTTCATAGAAACGCATTTGAATTTCCTGCGAATGTGTGTAAGTAGCATAAGGCACTTTCAAAGGAAAGTGATTTTCTCTGAAAGGACAGCATTTAGAAAGTGAAGCAACACTCCATTCACTTCGCACAGTGAATTGAAGTGTCGGAACAGACTGCTTTTCTTTCAGTGAAATGCATGTGAATTTCTGTTGAATGCTTGTAAGTAGCTTAAGGCACTTTCAAAGGAAAGTGATTTTCTCTGAAAGGACAGCATTTAGAAAGTGAAGCAACACTCCATTCACTTCGTACAGTGATTTGAAGTGTTGGAACAGACAGCTTCTCTTTCATAGAACCGCAATTGAGTTTCCCGTGAATGTGTGTAAGTAGCTTAAGGCACTTTCAAAGGAAAGTGATTTTCTCTGAAAGGACAGCATTTAGAAAGTGAAACAACACTCCATTCACTACGCACAGTGAATTGAAGTGTTGGAACAGACTGCTTCTCTTTCAGAAAAATGCATGTGAGTTTCTTGTGAATGCTTGTAAGTAGCTTAAGGCACTTTCAAAGGAAAGTGATTTTCTCTGAAAGGACAGCATTTAGAAAGTGAAGCAACACTCCATTCACTTCGCACAGTGAATTGAAGTGTTTGAACAGACTGCTTCTCTTTCAGTGAAACGCATGTGAATTTCTGTTGAATGCTTGTAAGTACCTTAAGGCACTTTCAAAGGAAAGTGATTTTCTCTGAAAGGACAGCATTTAGAAAGTGAAGCAACACTCCATTCACTTTGCACAGTGAATTGAAGTGTTGGAACAGACAGCTTCTCTTTCATAGAAACGCATGTGAATTTCTGTGGAATGCTTGTAAGTACCTTAAGGCACTTTCAAAGGAAAGTGATTTTCTCTGAAAGGACAGCATTTAGAAAGTGAAGCAACACTCCATTCACTTCGCACAGTGAATTGAAGTGTTTGAACAGACTGCTTCTCTTTCAGTGAAACGCATGTGAATTTCTGTTGAATGCTTGTAAGTACCTTAAGGCACTTTCAAAGGAAAGTGATTTTCTCTGAAAGGACAGCATTTAGAAAGTGAAGCAACACTCCATTCACTTTGCACAGTGAATTGAAGTGTTGGAACAGACAGCTTCACTTTCATAGAAACGCATTTGAGTTTCCTGTGAATGTGTGTAAGTAGCTTAAGGCACTTTCAAAGGAAAGTGATTTTCTCTGAAAGGACAGCATTTAGAAAGTGAAACAACACTCCATTCACTTCGCACAGTGAATTGAAGTGTTGGAACAGACTTCTTCTCTTTCAGAGAAACGCATGTGAATTTCTGTGGAATGCTTGTAAGTAGCTTAAGGCACTTTCAAAGGAAAGTGATTTTCTCTGAAAGGACAGCATTTAGAAGGTGAAGCAACACTCCATTCACTTCACACAGTGAAGTGTTGGAACAGACTGCTTCTCTTTCAGAGAAACGCATGTGAATTTCTATTGAATGCTTGTAAGTAGCTTAAGGCACTTTCAAAGGAAAGTGATTTTCTCTGAAAGGACAGCATTTCGAAAGTGAAGCAACACTCCATTCACTACGCACAGTGAATTGAAGTGTTGGAACAGACTGCTTCTCTTTCAGAAAAATGTATGTGAGTTTCTTGTGAATGCTTGTAAGTAGCTTAAGGCACACTCAAAGGAAAGTGATTTTCTCTGAAAGGACAGCATTTAGAAAGTGAAGCAACACTCCATTCACTTCGCACAGTGAATTGAAGTGTTGGAACAGACAGCTTCTCTTTCGGAGAAACGCATTTGAGTTTCCAGTGAATGTGTGTAAGTAGCTTAAGGCACTTTCAAAGCAAAGTGATTTTCTCTGAAAGGACAGCATTTAGAAATTGAAACAACACTCCATTCACTTCGCACAGTGAATTGAAGTGTTGGAACAGACTTCTTCTCTTTCAGAGAAACGCATGTGAATTTCTGTGGAATGCTTGTAAGTAGCTTAAGGCACTTTCAAAGGAAAGTGATTTTCTCGGAAAGGACAGCATTTAGAAAGTGAAACAACACTCCATTCACTTCGCACAGTGAATTGAAGTGTTGGAACAGACCATTTCTCTTTCAGAGAAACAGATATGAGATTTTTGTGAATGTTTGTAAGTAGCTTAAGTCACTGTCAAAGGAAAGTGATTTTCTCTGAAAGGACAGCATTTAGAAAGTGAAGCAACATTCCATTCACTTCGCACAGTGAATTGAAGTGTTGGAACAGACTGCTTCTCTTTCAGAGAAACGCATCTGAATTTCTATTGAATGCTTGTAAGTAGCTTAAGGCACTTTCAAAGGAAAGTGATTTTCTCTGAAAGGACAGCATTTAGAAAGTGAAGCAACACTCCATTCACTACGCACAGTGAATTGAAGTGTTGGAACAGACTGCTTCTCTTTCAGAAAAATGTATGTGAGTTTCTTGTGAATGCTTGTAAGTAGCTGAAGGCACTTTCAAAAAAGTGATTTTCTCTGAAAGGACAGCATTTAGAAAGTGAAGCAACACTCCATTCACTTCGCACAGTGAATTGAAGTGTTGGAACACACTGCTTCTTTTTCAGAGAAACACATGTGAATTTCTATTGAATGCTTGTAAGTAGCTTAAGGCACTTTCAAAGTAAAGTGATTTTCTCTGAAAGGACAGCATTTAGAAAGTGAAGCAACACTCCATTCACTTCGCACAGTGAATTGAAGTGTTGGAACAGACTGCTTCTCTTTCAGTGAAACGCATGTGAATTTCTGTTGAATGCTTGTAAGTAGCTTAAGGCACTTTCAAAGGAAAGTGATTTTCTGTGAAAGGACAGCATTTAGAAAGTGAAGCAACACTCCATTCACTTCGCACAGTGAATTGAAGTGTTGGAACAGACAGCTTCTCTTTCATAGAACCGCAATTGAGTTTCCCGTGAATGTGTGTAAGTAGCTTAAGGCACTTTCAAGGGAAAGTGATTTTCTCTGAAAGGACAGCATTTAGAAAGTGAAACAACACTCCATTCACTACGCACAGTGAATTGAAGTGTTGGAACAGACTGCTTCTCTTTCAGAAAAATGCATGTCAGTTTCTTGTGAATGCTTGTAAGTAGCTTAAGGCACTTTCAAAGGAAAGTGATTTTCTCTGAAAGGACAGCATTTAGAAAGTGAAGCAACACTCCATTCACTTCGCACAGTGAATTGAAGTGTTGGAACAGACTGCTTCTTTTTCAGAGAAATGCATGTGAATTTCTGTGGAATGCTTGTAAGTAGCTTAAGGCACTTTCAAAGGAAAGTGATTTTCTCTGAAAGGACAGCATTTAGAAAGTGAAACAACACTCCATTCACTTCGCACAGTGAATTGAAGTGTTGGAACAGACTACTTCTCTTTCAGGAAACAGATAGGAGTTTTTTTTGAATGCTTTTAAGTAGCTTAAGGCATTTTCAAAGGAAAGTGATTTTCTCTGAAAGGACAGCATTAAGAAAGTGAAGCAACACTCCATTCACTTCGCACAGTGAATTGAAGTGTTGGAACAGACTGCTTCTTTTTCAGAGAAATGCATGTGAATTTCTGTGGAATGCTTGTAAGTAGCTTAAGGCACTTTCAAAGGAAAGTGATTTTCTCTGAAAGGACAGCATTTAGAAAGTGAAACAACACTCCATTCACTTCGCACAGTGAATTGAAGTGTTGGAACAGACCACTTCTCTTTCAGGAAACAGATATGAGTTTTTTGTGAATGCTTTTAAGTAGCTTAATGCATTTTCAAAGGAAAGTGATTTTCTCTGAAAGGACAGCATTTAGAAAGTGAAGCAACACTCCATTCACTTCGCACAGTGAATTGAAGTGTTGGAACAGACAGCTTCTCTTTCATAGAAACGCATTTGAATTTCCTGTGAATGTGTGTAAGTAGCTTAAGGCACTTTCAAAGGAAAGTGATTTTCTCTGAAAGGACAGCATTTAGAAAGTGAAACAACACTCCATTCACTTCGCACAGTGAATTGAAGTGTCGGAACAGACTGCTTCTCTTTCAGTGAAATGCATGTGAATTTCTGTTGAATGCTTGTAAGTAGCTTAAGGCACTTTCAAAGGAAAGTGATTTTCTCTGAAAGGACAGCATTTAGAAAGTGAAGCAACACTCCATTCACTTCGCACAGTGATTTGAAGTGTTGGAACAGACAGCTTCTCTTTCATAGAACCGCAATTGAGTTTCCCGTGAATGTGTGTAAGTAGCTTAAGGCACTTTCAAAGGAAAGTGATTTTCTCTGAAAGGACAGCATTTAGAAAGTGAAACAACACTCCATTCACTACGCACAGTGAATTGAAGTGTTGGAACAGACTGCTTCTCTTTCAGAAAAATGCATGTGAGTTTCTTGTGAATGCTTGTAAGTAGCTTAAGGCACTTTCAAAGGAAAGTGATTTTCTCTGAAAGGACAGCATTTAGAAAGTGAAGCAACACTCCATTCACTTCGCACGGTGAATTGAAGTGTTGGAACAGACTACTTCTCTTTCAGGAAACAGATATGAGTTTTTTGTGAATGCTTTTAAGTAGCTTAAGGCATTTCCAAAGGAAAGTGATTTTCTCTGGAAGGACAGCATTTAGAAAGTGAAGCAACACTCCATTCACTTCGCACAGTGAATTGAAGTGTTGGAACAGACAGCTTCTCTTTCATAGAAACGCATTTGAGTTTCCTGTGAATGTGTGTAAGTAGCTTAAGGCACTTTCAAAGGAAAGTGATTTTCTCTGAAAGGACAGCATTTAGAAAGTGAAGCAACACTCCATTCACTTCGCACAGTGAATTGAAGTGTTTGAACAGACTGCTTCTCTTTCAGTGAAACGCATGTGAATTTCTGTTGAATGCTTGTAAGTACCTTAAGGCACTTTCAAAGGAAAGTGATTTTCTCTGAAAAGACAGCATTGAGAAAGTGAAGTAACACTCCATTCACTTTGCACAGTGAATTGAAGTGTTGGAACAGACAGCTTCTCTTTCGTAGAAACGCATTTGAGTTTCCAGTGAATGTGTGTAAGTAGCTTAAGGCACTTTCAAAGGAAAGTGATTTTCTCTGAAAGGACAGCATTTAGAAAGTGAAACAACACTCCATTCACTTCGCACAGTGAATTGAAGTGTTGGAACAGACTTCTTCTCTTTCAGAGAAACGCATGTGAATTTCTGTGGAATGCTTGTAAGTAGCTTAAGGCACTTTCAAAGGAAAGTGATTTTCTCTGAAAGGACAGCATTTAGAAAGTGAAACAAAACTCCATTCACTTCGCACAGTGAATTGAAGTGTTGGAACAGACCACTTCTCTTTCACAGAAACAGATGTGAGTTTTTTGTGAATGCTTGTAAGTAGCTTAAGGCACTTTCAAAGGAAAGTGATTTTCTCTGAAAGGACAGCATTTAGAAGGTGAAGCAACACTCCATTCACTTCACACAGTGAATTGAAGTGTTGGAACAGACTGCTTCTCTTTCAGAGAAACGCATGTGAATTTCTATTGAATGCTTGTAAGTAGCTTAAGGCACTTTCAAAGGAAAGTGATTTTCTCTGAAAGGACAGCATTTCGAAAGTGAAGCAACACTCCATTCACTACGCACAGTGAATTGAAGTGTTGGAACAGACTGCTTCTCTTTCAGAAAAATGCATGTGAGTTTCTTGTGAATGCTTGTAAGTAGCTTAAGGCACTTTCAAAGGAAAGTGATTTTCTCTGAAAGGACAGCATTTAGAAAGTGAAGCAACACTCCATTCACTTCGCACAGTGAATTGAAGTGTTGGAACAGACAGCTTCTCTTTCGTAGAAAGGCATTTGAGTTTCCAGTGAATGTGTGTAAGTAGCTTAAGGCACTTTCAAAGCAAAGTGATTTTCTCTGAAAGGACAGCATTTAGAAAGTGAAACAACACTCCATTCACTTCGCACAGTGAATTGAAGTGTTGGAACAGACTTCTTCTCTTTCAGAGAAACGCATGTGAATTTCTGTGGAATGCTTGTAAGTAGCTTAAGGCACTTTCAAAGGAAAGTGATTTTCTCTGAAAGGACAGCATTTAGAAAGTGAAACAACACTCCATTCACTTCGCACAGTGAATTGAAGTGTTGGAACAGACCATGTCTCTTTCAGAGAAACAGATATGAGTTTTTTGTGAATGTTTGTAAGTAGCTTAAGGCACTTTCAAAGGAAAGTGATTTTCTCTGAAAGGACAGCATTTAGAAAGTGAAGCAACACTCCATTCACTTTGCACAGTGAATTGAAGTGTTGGAACAGACAGCTTCTCTTTCATAGAAACGCATTTGAGTTTCCTGTGAATGTGTGTAAGTAGCTTAAGGCACTTTCAAAGGAAAGTGATTTTCTCTGAAAGGACAGCATTTAGAAAGTGAAGCAACACTCCATTCACTTCGCACAGTGAATTGAAGTGTTGGAACAGACTTCTTCTCTTTCAGAGAAACGCATGTGAATTTCTGTGGAATGCTTGTAAGTAGCTTAAGGCACTTTCAAAGGAAAGTGATTTTCTCTGAAAGGACAGCATTTAGAAAGTGAAACAACACTCCATTCACTTCGCACAGTGAATTGAAGTGTTGGAACAGACCACTTCTCTTTCAGAGAAACAGATATGAGTTTTTTGTGAATACTTGTAAGTAGCTTAAGGCACTTTTAAAGGAAAGTGATTTTCTCTGAAAGGACAGCATTTAGTAGGTGAAGCAACACTCCATCCACTTCACACAGTGAATTGAAGTGTTGGAACAGACTGCTTCTCTTTCAGAGAAACGCATGTGAATTTCTATTGAATGCTTGTAAGTAGCTTAAGGCACTTTCAAAGGAAAGTGATTTTCTCTGAAAGGACAGCTTTTCGAAAGTGAAGCAACACTCCATTCACTACGCACAGTGAATTGAAGTGTTGGAACAGACTGCTTCTCTTTCAGAAAAATGCATGTGAGTTTCTTGTGAATGCTTGTAAGTAGCTTAAGGCACTTTCAAAGGAAAGTGATTTTCTCTGAAAGGACAGCATTTAGAAAGTGAAGCAACACTCCATTCACTTCGCACAGTGAATTGAAGTGTTGGAACAGACAGCTTCTCTTTCGTAGAAACGCATTTGAGTTTCCAGTGAATGTGTGTAAGTAGCTTAAGGCACTTTCAAAGCAAAGTGATTTTCTCTGAAAGGACAGCATTTAGAAAGTGAAGCAACACTCCATTCACTTCGCACAGTGAATTGAAGTGTTGGAACAGACTGCTTCTCTTTCAGTGAAACGCATGTGAATTTCTGTTGAATGCTTGTAAGTAGCTTAAGGCACTTTCAAAGGAAAGTGATTTTCTGTGAAAGGACAGCATTTAGAAAGTGAAGCAACACTCCATTCACTTCGCACAGTGAATTGAAGTGTTGGAAAAGACAGCTTCTCTTTCATAGAACCGCAATTGAGTTTCCCGTGAATGTGTGTAAGTAGCTTAAGGCACTTTCAAAGGAAAGTGATTTTCTCTGAAAGGACAGCATTTAGAAAGTGAAACAACACTCCATTCACTAGGCACAGTGAATTGAAGTGTTGGAACAGACTGCTTCTCTTTCAGAAAAATGCATGTGAGTTTCTTGTGAATGCTTGTAAGTAGCTTAAGGCACTTTCAAAGAAAGTGATTTTCTCTGAAAGGACAGCATTTAGAAAGTGAAGCAACACTCCATTCACTTCGCCACAGTGAATTGAAATGTTGGAACAGACTGCTTCTTTTTCAGAGAAATGCATGTGAATTTCTGTGGAATGCTTGTAAGTAGCTTAAGGCACTTTCAAAGGAAAGTGATTTTCTCTGAAAGGACAGCATTTAGAAAGTGAAACAACACTCCATTCACTTCGCACAGTGAATTGAAGTGTTGGAACAGACTACTTCTCTTTCAGGAAACAGATAGGAGTTTTTTGTGAATGCTTTTAAGTAGCTTAAGGCATTTTCAAAGGAAAGTGATTTTCTCTGAAAGGACAGCATTTAGAAAGTGAAGCAACACTCCATTCACTTCGCACAGTGATTTGAAGTGTTGGAACAGACAGCTTCTCTTTCATAGAAACGCATTTGAGTTTCCTGTGAATGTGTGTAAGTAGCTTAAGGCACTTTCAAAGGAAAGTGATTTTCTCTGAAAGGACAGCATTTAGAAAGTGAAGCAACACTCCATTCACTTCGCACAGTGAATTGAAGTGTTTGAACAGACTGCTTCTCTTTCAGTGAAACGCATGTGAATTTCTGTTGAATGCTTGTAAGTAGCTTAAGGCACTTTCAAAGGAAAGTGATTTTCTCTGAAAGGACAGCATTTAAAAAGTGAAGCAACACTCCATTCACTTTGCACAGTGAATTGAAGTGTTGGAACAGACAGCTTCTCTTTCATAGAAACGCATTTGAGTTTCCTGTGAATGTGTGTAAGTAGCTTAAGGCACTTTCAAAGGAAAGTGATTTTCTCTGAAAGGACAGCATTTAGAAAGTGAAACAACACTCCATTCATTTCGCACAGTGAATTGAAGTGTTGGAACAGACTTCTTCTCTTTCAGAGAAACGCATGTGAATTTCTGTGGAATGCTTGTAAGTAGCTTAAGGCACTTTGAAAGGAAAGTGATTTTCTCTGAAAGGACAGCATTTAGAAAGTGAAACAACACTCCATTCACTTCGCACAGTGAACTGAAGTGTTGGAACAGACCACTTCTCTTTCAGAGAAACAGATATGAGTTTTTTGTGAATGCTTGTAAGTAGCTTAAGGCACTTTCAAAGGAAAGTGATTTTCTCTGAAAGGACAGCATTTAGAAAGTGAAACAGCACTCCATTCACTTCGCACAGTGAATTGAAGTGTTGGAACAGACTGCTTCTCTTTCAGAGAAACGCATGTGAATTTCTATTGAATGCTTGTAAGTAGCTTAAGGCACTTTCAAAGGAAAGTGATTTTCTCTGAAAGGACAGCATTTCGAAAGTGAAGCAACACTCCATTCACTACGCACAGTGAATTGAAGTGTTGGAACAGACTGCTTCTCTTTCAGAAAAATGCATGTGAGTTTCTTGTGAATGCTTGTAGGTAGCTTAACGCACTTTCAAAGGAAAGTGATTTTCTCTGAAAGGACAGCATTTAGAAAGTGAAGCAACACTCCATTCACTTCGCACAGTGAATTGAAGTGTTGGAACAGACAGCTTCTCTTTCGTAGAAACGCAATTGAGTTTCCAGTGAATGTGTGTAAGTAGCTTAAGGCACTTTCAAAGCAAAGTGATTTTCTCTGAAAGGACAGCATTTAGAAAGTGAAACAACACTCCATTCACTTCGCACAGTGAATTGAAGTGTTGGAACAGACTTCTTCTCTTTCAGAGAAACGCATGTGAATTTCTGTGGAATGCTTGTAAGTAGCTTAAGGCACTTTCAAAGGAAAGTGATTTTCTCTGAAAGGACAGCATTTAGAAAGTGAAGTAACACTCCATTCACTTCGCACAGTGAATTGAAGTGTTGGAACAGACAGCTTCTCTTTCGTAGAAACGCATTTGAGTTTCCAGTGAATGTGTGTAAGTAGCTTAAGGCACTTTCAAAGCAAAGTGATTTTCTCTGAAAGGACAGCATTTAGAAAGTGAAACAACACTCCATTCTCTTCGCACAGTGAATTGAAGTGTTGGAACAGACTTCTTCTCTTTCAGGGAAACGCATGTGAATTTCTGTGGAATGCTTGTAAGTAGCTTAAGGCACTTTCAAAGGAAAGTGATTTTCTCTGAAAGGACAGCATTTAGAAAGTTAAACAACACTCCATTCACTTCGCACAGTGAATTGAAGTGTTGGAACAGACCATTTCTCTTTCAGAGAAACAGATATGAGTTTCCTGTGAATGTGTGTAAGTAGCTTAAGGCACTTTCAAAGGAAAGTGATTTTCTCTGAAAGGACAGCATTTAGAAAGTGAAGCAACACTCCATTCCCTTCGCACAGTGAATTGAAGTGTTGGAACAGACTGCTTCTCTTTCAGTGAAACGCATGTGAATTTCTGTTGAATGCTTGTAAGTAGCTTAAGGCACTTTCAAAGGAAAGTGATTTTCTCTGAAAGGACAGCATTTAGAAAGTGAAGCAACACTCCATTCACTTCGCACAGTGAATTGAAGTGTTGGAACAGACAGCTTCTCTTTCATAGAAACGCATTTGAGTTTCCTGTGAATGTGTGTAAGTAGCTTAAGGCACTTTCAAAGGAAAGTGATTTTCTCTGAAAGGACAGCATTTAGAAAGTGAAACAACACTCCATTCACTTCGCACAGTGAATTGAAGTGTCGGAACAGACTGCTTCTCTTTCAGTGAAATGCATCTGAATTTCTGTTGAATGCTTGTAAGTAGCTTAAGGCACTTTCAAAGGAAAGTGATTTTCTCTGAAAGGACAGCATTTAGAAAGTGAAGCAACACTCCATTCACTTCGCACAGTGATTTGAAGTGTTGGAACAGACAGCTTCTCTTTCATAGAAACGCATTTGAGTTTCCTGTGAATGTGTGTAAGTAGCTTAAGGCACTTTCAAAGGAAAGTGATTTTCTCTGAAAGGACAGCATTTAGAAAGTGAAACAACACTCCATTCTCTTCGCACAGTGAATTGAAGTGTTGGAACAGACTGCTTCTCTTTCAGTGAAACGCATGTGAATTTCTGTTGAATGCTTGTAAGTAGCTTAAGGCACTTTCAAAGGAAAGTGATTTTCTCTGAAAGGACAGCATTTAGAAAGTGAAGCAACACTCCATTCACTTCGCACAGTGAATTGAAGTGTTGGAACAGACAGCTTCTCTTTCATAGAACCGGAATTGAGTTTCCCTTGAATGTGTGTAAGTAGCTTAAGGCACTTTCAAAGGAAAGTGATTTTCTCTGACAGGACAGCATTTAGAAAGTGAAACAACACTCCATTCACTACGCACAGTGAATTGAAGTGTTGGAACAGACTGCTTCTCTTTCTGAAAAATGCATGTGAGTTTCTTGTGAATGCTTGTAAGTAGCTTAAGGCACTTTCAAAGGAAAGTGATTTTCTCTGAAAGGACAGCATTTAGAAAGTGAAGCAACACTCCATTCACTTCGCACAGTGAATTGAAGTGTTGGAACAGACTGCTTCTTTTTCAGAGAAATGCATGTGAATTTCTGTGGAATGCTTGTAAGTAGCTTAAGGCACTTTCAAAGGAAAGTGATTTTCTCTGAAAGGACAGCATTTAGAAAGTGAAACAACACTCCATTCACTTCGCACAGTGAATTGAAGTGTTGGAACAGACTACTTCTCTTTCAGGAAACAGATATGAGTTTTTTGTTTATGCTTTTAAGTAGCTTAAGGCATTTTCAAAGGAAAGTGATTTTCTCTGAAAGGCTAGCATTTAGAAAGTGAAGCAACACTCCATTCACTTCGCACAGTGAATTGAAGTGTTGGAACAGACAGCTTCTCTTTCATAGAAACGCATTTGAGTTTCCTGTGAATGTGTGTAAGTAGCTTAAGGCACTTTCAAAGGAAAGTGATTTTCTCTGAAAGGACAGCATTTAGAAAGTGAAGCAACACTCCATTCACTTCGCACAGTGAATTGAAGTGTTTGAACAGACTGCTTCTCTTTCATAGAAACGCATTTGAGTTTCCTGTGAATGTGTGTAAGTAGCTTAAGGCACTTTCAAAGGAAAGTGATTTTCTCTGAAAGGACAGCATTTAGAAAGTGAAACAACACTCCATTTACTTCGCACAGTGAATTGAAGTGTTGGAACAGACTTCTTCTCTTTCAGAGAAATGCATGTGAATTTCTGTGGAATGCTTGTAAGTAGCTTAAGGCACTTTCAAAGGAAAGTGATTTTCTCTGAAAGGACAGCATTTAGAAGGTGAAGCAACACTCCATTCACTTCACACAGTGAAGTGTTGGAACACACTGCTTCTCTTTCAGAGAAACGCATGTGAATTTCTATTGAATGCTTGTAAGTAGCTTAAGGCACTTTCAAAGGAAAGTGATTTTCTCTGAAAGGACAGCATTTCGAAAGTGAAGCAACACTCCATTCACTACGCACAGTGAATTGAAATGTTGGAACAGACTGCTTATCTTTCAGAAAAATGCATGTGAGTTTCTTGTGAATGCTTGTAAGTAGCTTAAGGCACTTTCAAAGGAAAGTGATTTTCTCTGAAAGGACAGCATTTAGAAAGTGAAGCAACACTCCATTCACTTCGCACAGTGAATTGAAGTGTTGGAACAGACTGCTTCTCTTTCAGAGAAACGCATGTGAATTTCTATTGAATGCTTGTAAGTAGCTTAAGGCACTTTCAAAGGAAAGTGATTTTCTCTGAAAGGACAGCATTTAGAAAGTGAAGCAACACTCCATTCACTTCGCACAGTGAATTGAAGTGTTGGAACAGACTGCTTCTCTTTCAGTGAAACACATGTGAATTTCTGTTGAATGCTTGTAAGTAGCTTAAGGCACATTCAAAGGAAAGTGATTTTCTCTGAAAGGACAGCATTTAGAAAGTGAAGCAACACTCCATTCACTTTGCACAGTGAATTGAAGTGTTGGAAGAGACAGCTTCTCTTTCATAGAAACGCATTTGAGTTTCCTGTGAATGTGTATAAGTAGCTTAAGGCACTTTCAAAGGAAAGTGATTTTCTCTGAAAGGACAGCATTTAGAAAGTGAAGCAACACTCCATTCACTTCGCACAGTGAATTGAAGTGTTGGAACAGACTGCTTCTCTTTCAGTGAAACGCATGTGAATTTCTGTTGAATGCTTGTAAGTACCTTAAGGCACTTTCAAAGGAAAGTGATTTTCTCTGAAAGGACAGCATTTAGAAAGTGAAGTAACACTCCATTCACTTCGCACAGTGAATTGAAGTGTTGGAACAGACAGCTTCTCTTTCATAGAAACGCATTTGATATTCCTGTGTATGCTTGTAAGTAGCTAAAGGCACTTTCAAAGGAAAGTGATTTTCTCTGAAAGGACAGCATTTAGAAAGTGAAGCAACACTCCATTCACTTCGCCCAGAAAATTGAAATGTTGGAACACACTGCTTCTCTTTCAGAGAAACGGATGTGAGTTTCTTCTGAATGCTTGTAAGTAGCTTAAGGCACTTTCAAAGCAAAGTGATTTTCTCTAAAAGAAGAGCATATAGAAAGTGAAGCAACACTCCATTCACTTCGCACAGTGAATTGTAATATTGGAACAAACTGCTTCTCTTTCAGAAAAATGCGTGTGAGTTTCTTGTGAATGCTTGTAAGTAGCTTAAGGCACTTTCAAAGGAAAGTGATTTTCTCTGAAAGGACAGCATTTAGAAAGTGAAGCAACACTCCATTCACTTCGCACAGTGAATTGAAGTGTTGGAACAGACTGCTTCTCTTTCAGAGAAACGCATGTGAATTTCTATTGAATGCTTGTAAGTAGCTTAAGGCACTTTCAAAGGAAAGTGATTTTCTCTGAAAGGACAGCATTTAGAAAGTGAAGCAACACTCCATTCACTTTGCACAGTGAATTGAAGTGTTGGAACAGACTGCTTTTCTTTCAATGAAACACATGTGAATTTCTGTTGAATGCTTGTAAGTAGCTTAAGGCACATTCAAAGGAAAGTGACTTTCTCTGAAAGGACAGCATTTAGAAAGTGAAGCAACACTCCAATCACTACGCACAGTGAATTGAAGTGTTGGAACAGACACCTTCTCTTTCATAGAAACGCATTTGAGTTTCCTGTGAATGTGTGTAAGTAGCTTAAGGCACTTTCAAAGGAAAGTGATTTTCTCTGAAAGGACAGCATTTAGAAAGTGAAGCAACACTCCATTCACTTCGCACAGTGAATTGAAGTGTTGGAACAGACTGCTGCTCTTTCAGTGAAACGCATGTGAATTTCTGTTGAATGCTTGTAAGTACCTTAAGGCACTTTCAAATGAAAGTGATTTTCTCTGAAAGGACAGCATTTAGAAAGTGAAGCAACACACCATTCACTTCGCACAGTGAATTGAAGTGTTGGAACAGACAGCTTCTCTTTCATAGAAACGCATTTGAGTTTATGTGAATGTGTGTAAGTAGCTTAAGGCACTTTCAAAGGAAAGTGATTTTCTCTGAAAGGACAGCATTTAGAAAGTGAAGCAACACTCCATTCACTTCGCACAGTGAATTGAAGTGTTGGAACAGACTTCTTCTCTTTCAGAGAAACGCATGTGAATTTCTGTGGAATGCTTGTAAGTAGCTTAAGGCACTTTCAAAGGAAAGTGATTTTTTCCGAAAGGACAGCATTTAGAAAGTGAAGCAACACTCCATTCACTTCGCACAGTGAATTGGAGTGTTGGAACAGACAGCTTCTCTTTCATAGAAACGCATTTGAGTTTCCTGTGAATGTGTGTAAGTAGCTTAAGGCACTTTCAAAGGAAAGTGATTTTCTCTGAAAGGACAGCATTTAGAAAGTGAAGCAACACTCCATTCCCTTTGCACAGTGAATTGAAGTGTTGGAACAGACTACTTCTCTTTCAGGAAACAGATATGAGTTTTTTGTGAATGCTTTTAAGTATCTTAAGTCATTTTCAAAGGAAAGTGATTTTCTCTGAAAGGACAGCATTTAGAAAGTGGAGCAACGCTCCATTCACTTCGCACAGTGAATTGAAGTGTTGGAACAGACTGCTTCTCTTTCAGTGAAACGCATGTGAATTTCTGTTGAATGCTTGTAATTAGCTTAAGGCACTTTCAAAGGAAAGTGATTTTCTGTGAAAGGACAGCATTTAGAAAGTGAAGCAACACTCCATTCACTTCGCACAGTGAATTGAAGTGTTGGAACAGACAGCTTCTCTTTCATAGAACCGCAATTGAGTTTCCCGTGAATGTGTGTAAGTAGCTTAAGGCACTTTCAAAGGAAAGTGATTTTCTCTGAAAGGACAGCATTTAGAAAGTGAAACAACACTCCATTCACTACGCACAGTGAATTGAAGTGTTGGAACAGACTGCTTCTCTTTCAGAAAAATGCATGTGAGTTTCTTGTGAATGCTTGTAAGTAGCTTAAGGCACTTTCAAAGGAAAGTGATTTTCTCTGAAAGGCCAGCATTTAGAAAGTGAAGCAACACTCCATTCACTTCGCACACTGAATTGAAGTGTTGGAACAGACAGCTTCTCTTTCATAGAAACGCATTTGAGTTTCCTGTGAATGTGTGTAAGTAGCTTAAGGCACTTTCAAAGGAAAGTGATTTTCTCTGAAAGGACAGCATTTAGAAAGTGAAGCAACACTCCATTCACTTCGCACAGTGAATTGAATTGTTGGAACAGACTTCTTCTCTTTCAGAGAAACGCATGTGAATTTCTGTGGAATGCTTGTAAGTAGCTTAAGGCACTTTCAAAGGAAAGTGATTTTCTCTGAAAGGACAGCATTTAGAAGGTGACGCAACACTCCATTCACTTCACACAGTGAAGTGTTGGAACAGACTGCTTCTCTTTCAGAGAAACGCATGTGAATTTCTATTGAATGCTTGTAAGTAGCTTAAGGCACTTTCAAAGGAAAGTGATTTTCTCTGAAAGGACAGCATTTCGAAAGTGAAGCAACACTCCATTCACTACGCACAGTGAATTGAAGTGTTGGAACAGACAGCTTCTCTTTCGTAGAAACGCATTTGAGTTTCCAGTGAATGTGTGTAAGTAGCTTAAGGCACTTTCAAAGCAAAGTGATTTTCTCTGAAAGGACAGCATTTCGAAAGTGAAGCAACACTCCATTCACTACGCACAGTGAATTGAAGTGTTGGAACCGACTGCTTCTCTTTCAGAAAAATGCATGTGAGTTTCTTGTGAATGCTTGTAAGTAGCTTAAGGCACTTTCAAAGGAAAGTGATTTTCTCTGAAAGGACAGCATTTAGAAAGTGAAGCAACACTCCATTCACTTCGCACAGTGAATTGAAGTGTTGGAACAGACTGCTTCATTTTCAGAGAAACACATGTGAATTTCTATTGAATGCTTGTAAGTAGCTTAAGGCACTTTCAAAGGAAAGTGATTTTCTCTGAAAGGACAGCATTTAGAAAGTGAAGCAACACTCCATTCACTTCGCACAGTGAATTGAAGTGTTTGAACAGACTGCTTCTCTTTCAGTGAAACGCATGTGAATTTCTGTTGAATGCTTGTAAGTACCTTAAGGCACTTTCAAAGGAAAGTGATTTTTTCTGAAAGGACAGCATTTAGAAAGTGAAGCAACACTCCATTCACTTTGCACAGTGAATTGAAGTGTTGGAACAGACAGCTTCTCTTTCATAGAAACACATTTGAGTTTCCTGTGAATGTGTGTAAGTAGCTTAAGGCCCTTTCAAAGGAAAGTGATTTTCTCTGAAAGGACAGCATTTAGAAAGTGAAACAACACTCCATTCACTTCGCAAAGTGAATTAAAGTGTTGGAACAGACTTCTTCTCTTTCAGAGAAACGCATGTGAATTTCTGTGGAATGCTTGTAAGTAGATTAAGGCACTTTCAAAGGAAAGTGATTTTCTCTGAAAGGACAGCATTTAGAAAGTGAAACAACACTCCATTCACTTCGCACAGTGCATTGAAGTGTTGGAACAGACCACTTCTCTTTCAGAGAAACAGATATGAGTTTTTTGTGAATGCTTGTAAGTAGCTTAAGGCACTTTCAAAGGAAAGTGATTTTCTCTGAAAGGACAGCATTTAGAAGGTGAAGCAACACTCCATTCACTTCACACAGTGAATTGAAGTGTTGGAACAGACTGCTTCTCTTTCAGAGAAACGCATGTGAATTTCTATTGAATGCTTGTAAGTAGTTTAAGGCACTTTCAAAGGAAAGTGATTTTCTCTGAAAGGACAGCATTTCGAAAGTGAAGCAACACTCCATTCACTACGCACAGTGAATTGAAGTGTTGGAACAGACTGCTTCTCTTTCAGAAAAATGCATGTGAGTTTCTTGTGAATGCTTGTAAGTAGCTTAAGGCACTTTCAAAGGAAAGTGATTTTCTCTGAAAGGACAGCATTTAGAAAGTGAAGCAACACTCCATTCACTTCGCACAGTGAATTGAAGTGTTGGAACAGACAGCTTCTCTTTCATAGAAACGCATTTGAGTTTCCAGTGAATGTGTGTAAGTAGCTTAAGGCACTTTAAAAGCAAAGTGATTTTCTCTGAAAGGACAGCATTTAGAAAGTGAAACAACACTCCATTCACTTCGCACAGTGAATTGAAGTGTTGGAACAGACTTCTTCTCTTTCAGAGAAACGCATGTGAATTTCTGTGGAATGCTTGTACGTAGCTTAAGGCACTTTCAAAGGAAAGTGATTTTCTCTGAAAGGACAGCATTTAGAAAGTGAAACAACACTCCATTCACTTCGCACAGTGAATTGAAGTGTTGGAACAGACCATTTCTCTTTCAGAGAAACAGATATGAGTTTTTTGTGAATGTTTGTAAGTAGCTTAAGGCACTTTCAAAGGAAAGTGATTTTCTCTGAAAGGACAGCATTTAGAAAGTGAAGAAACACTCCATTCACTTCGCACAGTGAATTGAAGTGTTGGAACAGACTGCTTCTCTTTCATAGAAACGCATTTGAGTTTCCTGTGCATGTGTGTAAGTAGCTTAAGGCACTTTCAAAGGAAAGTGATTTTCTCTGAAAGGACAGCATTTAGAAAGTGAAGCAACACTCCATTCACTTCGCACAGTGAATTGAAGTGTTGGAACAGACTGCTTCTCTTTCAGTGAAACGCATGTGAATTTCTGTTGAATGCTTGTAAGTACCTTAAGGCACTTTCAAAGGAAAGTGATTTTCTCTGAAAGGACAGCATTTAGAAAGTGAAGCAACACTCCATTCACTTCGCACAGTGAATTGAAGTGTTGGAACAGACAGCTTCTCTTTCATAGAAACGCATTTGAGTTTCCTGTGAATGTGTGTAAGTAGCTTAAGGCACTTTCAAAGGAAAGTGATTTTCTCTGAAAGGACAGCATTTAGAAAGTGAAACAACACTCCATTCACTTCGCACAGTGAATTGAAGTGTCGGAACAGACTGCTTCTCTTTCAGTGAAACGCATGTGAATTTCTGTTGAATGCTTGTAAGTAGCTTAAGGCACTTTCAAAGGAAAGTGATTTTCTCTGAAAGGACAGCATTTAGAAAGTGAAGCAACACTCCATTCACTTCGCACAGTGATTTGAAGTGTTGGAACAGACAGCTTCTCTTTCATAGAAACGCATTTGAGTTTCCTGTGAATGTGTGTAAGTAGCTTAAGGCACTTTCAAAGGAAAGTGATTTTCTCTGAAAGGACAGCATTTAGAAAGTGAAACAACACTCCATTCACTTCGCACAGTGAATTGAAGTGTTGGAACAGACTGCTTCTCTTTCAGTGAAACGCATGTGAATTTCTGTTGAATGCTTGTAAGTAGCTTAAGGCACTTTCAAAGGAAAGTGATTTTCTGTGAAAGGACAGCATTTAGAAAGTGAAGCAACACTCCATTCACTTCGCACAGTGAATTGAAGTGTTGGAAGAGACTGCTTCTTTTTCAGAGAAATGCATGTGAATTTCTGTGGAATGCTTGTAAGTAGCTTAAGGCACTTTCAAAGGAAAGTGATTTTCTCTGAAAGGACAGCATTTAGAAAGTGAAACAACACTCCATTCACTTCGCACAGTGAATTGAAGTGTTGGAACAGACTACTTCTCTTTCAGGAAACAGATATGAGTTTTTTGTGAATGCTTTTAAGTAGCTTAAGGCATTTTCAAAGAAAAGTGATTTTCTCTGAAAGGCCAGCATTTAGAAAGTGAAACAACACTCCATTCACTTCGCACAGTGAATTGAAGTGTTGGAACAGACAGCTTCTCTTAAATAGAAACGCATTTGAGTTTCCTGTGAATGCTTGTAAGTAGCTTAAGGCACTTTCAAAGGAAAGTGATTTTCTCTGAAAGGACAGCATTTAGAAAGTGAAGCAACACTCCATTCACTTCGCCCAGTGAATTGAAATGTTGGAACACACTGCTTCTCTTTCAGAGAAACGGATGTGAGTTTCTTCTGAATGCTTGTAAGTAGCTTAAGGCACTTTCAAAGCAAAGTGATTTCCTCTAAAAGAAGAGCATATAGAAAGTGAAGCAACACTCCATTCACTTCGCACAGTGAATTGTAATGTTGGAACAAACTGCTTCTCTTTCAGAAAAATGCGTGTGAGTTTCTTGTGAATGCTTGTAAGTAGCTTAAGGCACTTTCAAAGGAAAGTGATTTTCTCTGAAAGGACAGCATTTAGAAAGTGAAGCAACACTCCATTCACTTCGCACAGTGAATTGAAGTGTTGGAACAGACTGCTTCTCTTTCAGAGAAACGCATGTGAATTTCTACTGAATGCTTGTAAGTAGCTTAAGGCACTTTCAAAGGAAAGTGATTTTCTCTGAAAGGACAGCATTTAGAAAGTGAAGCAACACTCCATTCACTTCGCACAGTGAATTGAAGTGTTGGAAGAGGCAGCTTCTCTTTCATAGAAACGCATTTGAGTTTCTTGTGAATGTGTATAAGTAGCTTAAGGCACTTTCAAAGGAAAGTGATTTTCTCTGAAAGGACAGCATTTAGAAAGTGAAGCAACACTCCATTCACTTCGCACAGTGAATTGAAGTGTTGGAACAGACTGCTTCTCTTTCAGTGAAACGCATGTGAATTTCTGTTGAATGCTTGTAAGTAGCTTAAGGCACTTTCAAAGGAAAGTGATTTTCTGTGAAAGGACAGCATTTAGAAAGTGAAGCAACACTCCATTCACTTCGCACAGTGAATTGAAGTGTTGGAACAGACAGCTTCTCTTTCATAGAACCGCAATTGAGTTTCCCGTGAATGTGTGTAAGTAGCTTAAGGCACTTTCAAAGGAAAGTGATTTTCTCTGAAAGGACAGCATTTAGAAAGTGAAACAACACTCCATTCACTACGCACAGTGAATTGAAGTGTTGGAACAGACTGCTTCTCTTTCAGAAAAATGCATGTGAGTTTCTTGTGAATGCTTGTAAGTAGCTTAAGGCACTTTCAAAGGAAAGTGATTTTCTCTGAAAGGACAGCATTTAGAAAGTGAAGCAACACTCCATTCACTTCGCACAGTGAATTGAAGTGTTGGAACAGACTGCTTCTTTTTCAGAGAAATGCATGTGAATTTCTGTGGAATGCTTGTAAGTAGCTTAAGGCACTTTCAAAGGAAAGTGATTTTCTCTGAAAGGACAGCATTTAGAAAGTGAAACAACACTCCATTCACTTCGCACAGTGAATTGAAGTGTTGGAACAGACTACTTCTCTTTCAGGAAACAGATATGAGTTTTTTGTGAATGCTTTTAAGTAGCTTAAGGCATTTTCAAAGGAAAGTGATTTTCTCTGAAAGGCCAGCATTTAGAAAGTGAAACAACACTCCATTCACTTCGCACAGTGAATTGAAGTGTTGGAACAGACAGCTTCTCTTTCATAGAAACGCATTTGAGTTTCCTGTGAATGCTTGTAAGTAGCTTAAGGCACTTTCAAAGGAAAGTGATTTTCTCTGAAAGGACAGCATTTAGAAAGTGAAGCAACACTCCATTCACTTCGCCCAGTGAATTGAAAAGTTGGAACACACTGCTTCTCTTTCAGAGAAACGGATGTGAGTTTTTTCTGAATGCTTGTAAGTAGCTTAAGGCACTTTCAAAGCAAAGTGATTTTCTCTAAAAGAAGAGCATATAGAAAGTGAAGCAACACTCCATTCACTTCGCACAGTGAATTGTAATGTTGGAACAAACTGCTTCTCTTTCAGAAAAATTCGTGTGAGTTTCTTGTGAATGCTTGTAAGTAGCTTAAGGCACTTTCAAAGGAAAGTGATTTTCTCTGAAAGGACAGCATTTAGAAAGTGAAGCAACACTCCATTCACTTCGCACAGTGAATTGAAGTGTTGGAACAGACTGCTTCTCTTTCAGAGAAACGCATGTGAATTTCTATTGAATGCTTGTAAGTAGCTTAAGGCACTTTAAAAGGAAAGTGATTTTCTCTGAAAGGACAGCATTTAGAAAGTGAAGCAACACTCCATTCACTTCGCACAGTGAATTGAAGTGTTGGAAGAGGCAGCTTCTCTTTCATAGAAACGCATTTGAGTTTCCTGTGAATGTGTATAAGTAGCTTAAGGCACTTTCAAAGGAAAGTGATTTTCTCTGAAAGGACAGCATTTAGAAAGTGAAGCAACACTCCATTCACTTCGCACAGTGAATTGAAGTGTTGGAACAGACTGCTTCTCTTTCAGTGAAACGCATGTGAATTTCTGTTGAATGCTTGTAAGTACCTTAAGGCACTTTCAAAGGAAAGTGATTTTCTCTGAAAGGACAGCATTTAGAAAGTGAAGTAACACTCCATTCACTTCGCACAGTGAATTGAAGTGTTGGAACAGACAGCTTCTCTTTCATAGAAACACATTTGATATTCCTGTGAATGCTTGTAAGTAGCTAAAGGCACTTTCAAAAGGAAAGTGATTTTCTCTGAAAGGACAGCATTTAGAAAGTGAAGCAACACTCCATTCACTTCGCCCAGAAAATTGAAATGTTGTAACACACTGCTTCTCTTTCAGAGAAACGTATGTGAGTTTCTTCTGAATGCTTGTAAGTAGCTTAAGGCACTTTCAAAGCAAAGTGATTTTCTCTAAAAGAAGAGCATATAGAAAGTGAAGCAACACTCCATTCACTTCGCACAGTGAATTGTAATGTTGGAACAAACTGCTTCTCTTTCAGAAAAATTCGTGTGAGTTTCTTGTGAATGCTTGTAAGTAGCTTAAGGCACTTTCAAAGGAAAGTGATTTTCTCTGAAAGGACAGCATTTAGAAAGTGAAGCAACACTCCATTCACTTCGCACAGTGAATTGAAGTGTTGGAACAGACTGCTTCTCTTTCAGAGAAACGCATGTGAATTTCTATTGAATGCTTGTAAGTAGCTTAAGGCACTTTAAAAGGAAAGTGATTTTCTCTGAAAGGACAGCCTTTAGAAAGTGAAGCAACACTCCATTCACTTCGCACAGTGAATTGAAGTGTTGGAAGAGGCAGCTTCTCTTTCATAGAAACGCATTTGAGTTTCCTGTGAATGTGTATAAGTAGCTTAAGGCACTTTCAAAGGAAAGTGATTTTCTCTGAAAGGACAGCATTTAGAAAGTGAAGCAACACTCCATTCACTTCGCACAGTGAATTGAAGTGTTGGAACAGACTGCTTCTCTTTCAGTGAAACGCATGTGAATTTCTGTTGAATGCTTGTAAGTACCTTAAGGCACTTTCAAAGGAAAGTGATTTTCTCTGAAAGGACAGCATTTAGAAAGTGAAGTAACACTCCATTCACTTCGCACAGTGAATTGAAGTGTTGGAACAGACAGCTTCTCTTTCATAGAAACACATTTGATATTCCTGTGAATGCTTGTAAGTAGCTAAAGGCACTTTCAAAAGGAAAGTGATTTTCTCTGAAAGGACAGCATTTAGAAAGTGAAGCAACACTCCATTCACTTCGCCCAGAAAATTGAAATGTTGTAACACACTGCTTCTCTTTCAGAGAAACGTATGTGAGTTTCTTCTGAATGCTTGTAAGTAGCTTAAGGCACTTTCAAAGCAAAGTGATTTTCTCTAAAAGAAGAGCATATAGAAAGTGAAGCAACACTCCATTCACTTCGCACAGTGAATTGTAATATTGGAACAAACTGCTTCTCTTTCAGAAAAATGCGTGTGAGTTTCTTGTGAATGCTTGTAAGTAGCTTAAGGCACTTTCAAAGGAAAGTGATTTTCTCTGAAAGGACAGCATTTAGAAAGTGAAGCAACACTCCATTCACTTCGCACAGTGAATTGAAGTGTTGGAACAGACTGCTTCTCTTTCAGAGAAACGCATGTGAATTTCTATTGAATGCTTGTAAGTAGCTTAAGGCACTTTCAAAGGAAAGTGATTTTCTCTGAAAGGACAGCATTTAGAAAGTGAAGCAACACTCCATTCACTTCGCACAGTGAATTGAAGTGTTGGAAGAGGCAGCTTCTCTTTCATAGAAACGCATTTGAGTTTCATGTGAATGTGTATAAGTAGCTTAAGGCACTTTCAAAGGAAAGTGATTTTCACTGAAAGGACAGCATTTAGAAAGTGAAGCAACACTCCATTCACTTCGCACAGTGAATTGAAGTGTTGGAACAGACTGCTTCTCTTTCAGTGAAACGCATGTGAATTTCTGTTGAATGCTTGTAAGTACCTTAAGGCACTTTCAAAGGAAAGTGATTTTCTCTGAAAGGACAGCATTTAGAAAGTGAAGTAACACTCCATTCACTTCGCACAGTGAATTGAAGTGTTGGAACAGACAGCTTCTCTTTCATAGAAACGCATTTGATATTCCTGTGAATGCTTGTAAGTAGCTAAAGGCACTTTCAAAGGAAAGTGATTTTCTCTGAAAGGACAGCATTTAGAAAGTGACGCAACACTCCATTCACTTCGCCCAGAAAATTGAAATGTTGTAACACACTGCTTCTCTTTCAGAGAAACGGATGTGAGTTTCTTCTGAATGCTTGTAAGTAGCTTAAGGCACTTTCAAAGCAAAGTGATTTTCTCTAAAAGAAGAGCATATAGAAAGTGAAGCAACACTCCATTAACTTCGCACAGTGAATTGTAATATTGGAACAAACTGCTTCTCTTTCAGAAAAATGCGTGTGAGTTTCTTGTGAATGCTTGTAAGTAGCTTAAGGCACTTTCAAAGGAAAGTGATTTTCTCTGAAAGGACAGCATTTAGAAAGTGAAGCAACACTCCATTCACTTCGCACAGTGAATTGAAGTGTTGGAACAGACTGCTTCTCTTTCAGAGAAACGCATGTGAATTTCTATTGAATGCTTGTAAGTAGCTTAAGGCACTTTCAAAGGAAAGTGATTTTCTCTGAAAGGACAGCATTTAGAAAGTGAAGCAACACTCCATTCACTTCGCACAGTGAATTGAAGTGTTGGAACAGACTGCTTCTCTTTCAGTGAAACACATGTGAATTTCTGTTGAATGCTTGTAAGTAGCTTAAGGCACATTCAAAGGAAAGTGATTTTCTCTGAAAGGACAGCATTTAGAAAGTGAAGCAACACTCCAATCACTACGCACAGTGAATTGAAGTGTTGGAACAGACAGCATCTCTTTCATAGAAACGCATTTGAGTTTCCTGTTAATGTGTGTAAGTAGCTTAAGGCACTTTCAAAGGAAAGTGATTTTCTCTGAAAGGACAGCATTTAGAAAGTGAAGCAACACTCCATTCACTTCGCACAGTGAATTGAAGTGTTGGAACAGATTGCTTCTCTTTCAGTGAAACGCATGTGAATTTCTGTTGAATGCTTGTAAGTAGCTTAAGGCACTTTCAAAGGAAAGTGATTTTCTGTGAAAGGACAGCATTTAGAAAGTGAAGCAACACTCCATTCACTTCGCACAGTGAATTGAAGTGTTGGAACAGGCAGCTTCTCTTTCATAGAACCGCAATTGAGTTTCCCGTGAATGTGTGTAAGTAGCTTAAGGCACTTTCAAAGGAAAGTGATTTCTTCTGAAAGGACAGCATTTAGAAAGTGAAACAACACTCCATTCACTACGCACAGTGAATTGAAGTGTTGGAACAGACTGCTTCTCTTTCAGAAAAATGCATGTGAGTTTCTTGTGAATGCTTGTAAGTAGCTTAAGGCGCTTTCAAAGGAAAGTGATTTTCTCTGAAAGGACAGCATTTAGAAAGTGAAGCAACACTCCATTCACTTCGCACAGTGAATTGAAGTGTTGGAACAGACTTCTTCTCTTTCAGAGAAACGCATGTGAATTTCTGTGGAATGCTTGTAAGTAGATTAAGGCACTTTCAAAGGAAAGTGATTTTCTCTGAAAGGACAGCATTTAGAAAGTGAAACAACACTCCATTCACTTCGCACAGTGCATTGAAGTGTTGGAACAGACCACTTCTCTTTCAGAGAAACAGATATGAGTTTTTTGTGAATGCTTGTAAGTAGCTTAAGGCACTTTCAAAGGAAAGTGATTTTCTCTGAAAGGACAGCATTTAGAAGGTGAAGCAACACTCCATTCACTTCACACAGTGAATTGAAGTGTTGGAACAGACTGCTTCTCTTTCAGAGAAACGCATGTGAATTTCTATTGAATGCTTGTAAGTAGCTTAAGGCACTTTCAAAGGAAAGTGATTTTCTCTGAAAGGACAGCATTTCGAAAGTGAAGCAACACTCCATTCACTATGCACAGTGAATTGAAGTGTTGGAACAGACTGCTTCTATTTCAGAAAAATGCATGTGAGTTTCTTGTGAATGCTTGTAAGTAGCTTAAGGCACTTTCAAAGGAAAGTGATTTTCTCTGAAAGGACAGCATTTAGAAAGTGAAGCAACACTCCATTCACTTCGCACAGTGAATTGAAGTGTTGGAACAGACAGCTTCTCTTTCGTAGAAACGCATTTGAGTTTCCAGTGAATGTGTGTAAGTAGCTTAAGGCACTTTCAAAGGAAAGTGATTTTCTCTGAAAGGACAGCATTTAGAAAGTGAAGCAACACTCCATTCACTTCGCACAGTGAATTGAAGTGTTGGAACAGACTGCTTATCTTTCAGAAAAATGCATGTGAGTTTCTTGTGAATGCTTGTAAGTAGCTTAAGGCACTTTCAAAGGAAAGTGATTTTCTCTGAAAGGACAGCATTTAGAAAGTGAAGCAACACTCCATTCACTTCGCACAGTGAATTGAAGTGTTGGAACAGACAGCTTCTCTTTCGTAGAAACGCATTTGAGTTTCCAGTGAATGTGTGTAAGTAGCTTAAGGCACTTTCAAAGCAAAGTGATTTTCTCTGAAAGGACAGCATTTCGAAAGTGAAGCAACACTCCATTCACTACGCACAGTGAATTGAAGTGTTGGAACCGACTGCTTCTCTTTCAGAAAAATGCATGTGAGTTTCTTGTGAATGCTTGTAAGTAGCTTAAGGCACTTTCAAAGGAAAGTGATTTTCTCTGAAAGGACAGCATTTAGAAAGTGAAGCAACACTCCATTCACTTCGCACAGTGAATTGAAGTGTTGGAACAGAATGCTTCATTTTCAGAGAAACACATGTGAACTTCTATTGAATGCTTGTAAGTAGCTTAAGGCACTTTCAAAGGAAAGTGATTTTCTCTGAAAGGACAGCATTTAGAAAGTGAAGCAACACTCCATTCACTTCGCACAGTGAATTGAAGTGTTTGAACAGACTGCTTCTCTTTCAGTGAAACGCATGTGAATTTCTGTTGAATGCTTGTAAGTACCTTAAGGCACTTTCAAAGGAAAGTGATTTTCTCTGAAAGGACAGCATTTAGAAAGTGAAGCAACACTCCATTCACTTTGCACAGTGAATTGAAGTGTTGGAACAGACAGCTTCTCTTTCATAGAAACGCATTTGAGTTTCCTGTGAATGTGTGTAAGTAGCTTAAGGCACTTTCAAAGGAAAGTGATTTTCTCTGAAAGGACAGCATTTAGAAAGTGAAACAACACTCCATTCACTTCGCAAAGTGAATTGAAGTGTTGGAACAGACTTCTTCTCTTTCAGAGAAACGCTTGTGAATTTCTGTGGAATGCTTGTAAGAAGATTAAGGCACTTTCAAAGGAAAGTGATTTTCTCTGAAAGGACAGCATTTAGAAAGTGAAACAACACTCCATTCACTTCGCACAGTGCATTGAAGTGTTGGAACAGACCACTTCTCTTTCAGAGAAACAGATATGAGTTTTTTGTGAATGCTTGTAAGTAGCTTAAGGCACTTTCAAAGGAAAGTGATTTTCTCTGAAAGGACAGCATTTAGAAGGTGAAGCAACACTCCATTCACTTCACACAGTGAATTGAAGTGTTGGAACAGACTGCTTCTCTTTCAGAGAAACGCATGTGAATTTCTATTGAATGCTTGTAAGTAGCTTAAGGCACTTTCAAAGGAAAGTGATTTTCTCTGAAAGGACAGCATTTCGAAAGTGAAGCAACACTCCATTCACTACGCACAGTGAATTGAAGTGTTGGAACAGACTGCTTCTATTTCAGAAAAATGCATGTGAGTTTCTTGTGAATGCTTGTAAGTAGCTTAAGGCACTTTCAAAGGAAAGTGATTTTCTCTGAAAGGACAGCATTTAGAAAGTGAAGCAACACTCCATTCACTTCGCACAGTGAATTGAAGTGTTGGAACAGACAGCTTTTCTTTCGTAGAAACGCATTTGAGTTTCCAGTGAATGTGTGTAAGTAGCTTAAGGCACTTTCAAAGCAAAGTGATTTTCTCTGAAAGGACAGCATTTAGAAAGTGAAACAACACTCCATTCACTTCGCACAGTGAATTGAAGTGTTGGAACAGACTTCTTCTCTTTCAGAGAAACGCATGTGAATTTCTTTGGAATGCTTGTACGTAGCTTAAGGCACTTTCAAAGGAAAGTGATTTTCTCTGAAAGGACAGCATTTAGAAAGTGAAACAACACTCCATTCACTTCGAACAGTGAATTGAAGTGTTGGAACAGACCATTTCTCTTTCAGAGAAACAGATATGAGTTTTTTGTGAATGTTTGTAAGTAGCTTAAGGCACTTTCAAAGGAAAGTGATTTTCTCTGAAAGGACAGCATTTAGAAAGTGAAGAAACACTCCATTCACTTCGCACAGTGAATTGAAGTGTTGGAACAGACTGCTTCTCTTTCATAGAAACGCATTTGAGTTTCCTGTGAATGTGTGTAAGTAGCTTAAGGCACTTTCAAAGGAAAGTGATTTTCTCTGAAAGGACAGCATTTAGAAAGTGAAGCAACACTCCATTCACTTCGCACAGTGAATTGAAGTGTTGGAACAGACTGCTTCTCTTTCAGTGAAACGCATGTGAATTTCTGTTGAATGCTTGTAAGTAGCTTAAGGCACTTTCAAAGGAAAGTGATTTTCTCTGAAAGGACAGCATTTAGAAAGTGAAGCAACACTCCATTCACTTCGCACAGTGAATTGAAGTGTTGGAACAGACTGCTTCTTTTTCAGAGAAATGCATGTGAATTTCTGTGGAATGCTTGTAAGTAGATTAAGGCACTTTCAAAGGAAAGTGATTTTCTCTGAAAGGACAGCATTTAGAAAGTGAAACAACACTCCATTCACTTCGCACAGTGAATTGAAGTGTTGGAACAGACTACTTCTCTTTCAGGAAACAGATATGAGTTTTTTGTGAATGCTTTTAAGTAGCTTAAGGCATTTTCAAAGGAAAGTGATTTTCTCCGAAAGGCCAGCATTTAGAAAGTGAAACAACACTCCATTCCCTTCGCACAGTGAATTGAAGTGTTGGAACAGACAGCTTCTCTTTCATAGAAACGCATTTGAGTTTCCTGTGAATGCTTGTAAGTAGCTTAAGGCACTTTCAAAGGAAAGTGATTTTCTCTGAAAGGACAGCATTTAGAAAGTGAAGCAACACTCCATTCACTTCGCCCAGTGAATTGAAATGTTGGAACACACTGCTTCTCTTTCAGAGAAACGGATGTGAGTTTCTTCTGAATGCTTGTAAGTAGCTTAAGGCACTTTCAAAGCAAAGTGATTTTCTCTAAAAGAAGAGCATATAGAAAGTGAAGCAACACTCCATTCACTTCGCACAGTGAATTGTAATGTTGGAACAAACTGCTTCTCTTTCAGAAAAATGCGTGTGAGTTTCTTGTGAATGCTTGTAAGTAGCTTAAGGCACTTTCAAAGGAAAGTGATTTTCTCTGAAAGGACAGCATTTAGAAAGTGAAGCAACACTCCATTCACTTCGCACAGTGAATTGAAGTGTTGGAACAGACTGCTTCTCTTTCAGAGAAACGCATGTGAATTTCTATTGAATGCTTGTAAGTAGCTTAAGGCACTTTCAAAGGAAAGTGATTTTCTCTGAAAGGACAGCATTTAGAAAGTGAAGCAACACTCCATTCACTTCGCACAGTGAATTGAAGTGTTGGAACAGACTGCTTCTCTTTCAGTGAAACACATGTGAATTTCTGTTGAATGCTTGTAAGTAGCTTAAGGCACATTCAAAGGAAAGTGATTTTCTCTGAAAGGACAGCATTTAGAAAGTGAAGCAACACTCCATTCACTTCGCACAGTGAATTGAAGTGTTGGAAGAGGCAGCTTCTCTTTCATAGAAACGCATTTGAGTTTCCTGTGAATGTGTATAAGTAGCTTAAGGCACTTTCAAAGGAAAGTGATTTTCTCTGAAAGGACAGCATTTAGAAAGTGAAGCAACACTCCATTCACTTCGCACAGTGAATTGAAGTGTTGGAACCGACTGCTTCTCTTTCAGTGAAACGCATGTGAATTTCTGTTGAATGCTTGTAAGTACCTTAAGGCACTTTCAAAGGAAAGTGATTTTCTCTGAAAGGACAGCATTTAGAAAGTGAAGTAACACTCCATTCACATCGCACAGTGAATTGAAGTGTTGGAACAGACAGCTTCTCTTTCATAGAAACGCATTTGATATTCCTGTGAATGCTTGTAAGTAGCTAAAGGCACTTTCAAAGGAAAGTGATTTTCTCTGAAAGGACAGCATTTAGAAAGTGAAGCAACACTCCATTCACTTCGCCCAGAAAATTGAAATGTTGGAACACACTGCTTCTCTTTCAGAGAAACGGATGTGAGTTTCTTCTGAATGCTTGTAAGTAGCTTAAGGCACTTTCAAAGCAAAGTGATTTTCTCTAAAAGAAGAGCATATAGAAAGTGAAGCAACACTCCATTCACTTCGCACAGTGAATTGTAATATTGGAACAAACTGCTTCTCTTTCAGAAAAATGCGTGTGAGTTTCTTGTGAATGCTTGTAAGTAGCTTAAGGCACTTTCAAAGGAAAGTGATTTTCTCTGAAAGGACAGCATTTAGAAAGTGAAGCAACACTCCATTCACTTCGCACAGTGAATTGAAGTGTTGGAACAGACTGCTTCTCTTTCAGAGAAACGCATGTGAATTTCTATTGAATGCTTGTAAGTAGCTTAAGGCACTTTCAAAGGAAAGTGATTTTCTCTGAAAGGACAGCATTTAGAAAGTGAAGCAACACTCCATTCACTTCGCACAGTGAATTGAAGTGTTGGAACAGACTGCTTCTCTTTCAGTGAAACACATGTGAATTTCTGTTGAATGCTTGTAAGTAGCTTAAGGCACATTCAAAGGAAAGTGATTTTCTCTGAAAGGACAGCATTTAGAAAGTGAAGCAACACTCCAATCACTACGCACAGTGAATTGAAGTGTTGGAACAGACAGCTTCTCTTTCATAGAAACGCATTTGAGTTTCCTGTGAATGTGTGTAAGTAGCTTAAGGCACTTTCAAAGGAAAGTGATTTTCTCTGAAAGGACAGCATTTAGAAAGTGAAGCAACACTCCATTCACTTCGCACAGTGAATTGAAGTGTTGGAACAGACTGCTTCTCTTTCAGTGAAACGCATGTGAATTTCTGTTGAATGCTTGTAAGTACCTTAAGGCACTTTCAAAGGAAAGTGATTTTCTCTGAAAGGACAGCATTTAGAAAGTGAAGCAACACTCCATTCACTTCGCACAGTGAATTGAAGTGTTGGAACAGACAGCTTCTCTTTCATAGAAACGCATTTGAGTTTATGTGAATGTGTGTAAGTAGCTTAAGGCACTTTCAAAGGAAAGTGATTTTCTCTGAAAGGACAGCATTTAGAAAGTGAAACAACACTCCATTCACTTCGCACAGTGAATTGAAGTGTTGGAACAGACTTCTTCTCTTTCAGAGAAACGCATGTGAATTTCTGTGGAATGCTTGTAAGTAGCTTAAGGCACTTTCAAAGGAAAGTGATTTTTTCCGAAAGGACAGCATTTAGAAAGTGAAGCAACACTCCATTCACTTCGCACAGTGAATTGAAGTGTTGGAACAGACAGCTTCTCTTTCATAGAAACGCATTTGAGTTTCCTGTGAATGTGTGTAAGTAGCTTAAGGCACTTTCAAAGGAAAGTGATTTTCTCTTAAAGGACAGCATTTAGAAAGTGAAGCAACACTCCATTCACTACGCACAGTGAATTGAAGTGTTGGAACAGACTGCTTCTCTTTCAGAAAAATGCATGTGAGTTTCTTGTGAATGCTTGTAAGTAGCTTAAGGCACTTTCAAAGGAAAGTGATTTTCTCCGAAAGGACAACATTTAGAAAGTGAAGCAACACTCCATTCACTTCGCACAGTGAATTGAAGTGTTGGAACAGACTACTTCTCTTTCAGGAAACAGATATGAGTTTTTTGTGAATGCTTTTAAGTATCTTAAGTCATTTTCAAAGGAAAGTGATTTTCTCTGAAAGGACAGCATTTAGAAAGTGAAGCAACACTCCATTCACTTCGCACAGTGAATTGAAGTGTTGGAACAGACTGCTTCTCTTTCAGTGAAACACATGTGAATTTCTGTTGAATGCTTGTAAGTAGCTTAAGACACATTCAAAGGAAAGTGATTTTCTCTGAAAGGACAGCATTTAGAAAGTGAAGCAACACTCCAATCACTACGCACAGTGAATTGAAGTGTTGGAACAGACAGCTTCTCTTTCATAGAAACGCATTTGAGTTTCCTGTGAATGTGTGTAAGTAGCTTAAGGCACTTTCAAAGGAAAGTGATTTTCTCTGAAAGGACAGCATTTAGAAAGTGAAGCAACACTCCATTCACTTCGCACAGTGAATTGAAGTGTTGGAACAGACTGCTTCTCTTTCAGTGAAACGCATGTGAATTTCTGTTGAATGCTTGTAAGTACCTTAAGGCACTTTCAAAGGAAAGTGATTTTCTCTGAAAGGACAGCATTTAGAAAGTGAAGCAACACTCCATTCACTTCGCACAGTGAATTGAAGTGTTGGAACAGACAGCTTCTCTTTCATAGAAACGCATTTGAGTTTATGTGAATGTGTGTAAGTAGCTTAAGGCACTTTCAAAGGAAAGTGATTTTCTCTGAAAGGACAGCATTTAGAAAGTGAAACAACACTCCATTCACTTCGCACAGTGAATTGAAGTGTTGGAACAGACTTCTTCTCTTTCAGAGAAACGCATGTGAATTTCTGTGGAATGCTTGTAAGTAGCTTAAGGCACTTTCAAAGGAAAGTGATTTTTTCCGAAAGGACAGCATTTAGAAAGTGAAGCAACACTCCATTCACTTCGCACAGTGAATTGAAGTGTTGGAACAGACAGCTTCTCTTTCATAGAAACGCATTTGAGTTTCCTGTGAATGTGTGTAAGTAGCTTAAGGCACTTTCAAAGGAAAGTGATTTTCTCTGAAAGGACAGCATTTAGAAAGTGAAGCAACACTCCATTCACTACGCACAGTGAATTGAAGTGTTGGAACAGACTGCTTCTCTTTCAGAAAAATGCATGTGAGTTTCTTGTGAATGCTTGTAAGTAGCTTAAGGCACTTTCAAAGGAAAGTGATTTTCTCCGAAAGGACAACATTTAGAAAGTGAAGCAACACTCCATTCACTTCGCACAGTGAATTGAAGTGTTGGAACAGACTACTTCTCTCAGGAAACAGATATGAGTTTTTTGTGAATGCTTTTAAGTATCTTAAGTCATTTTCAAAGGAAAGTGATTTTCTCTGAAAGGACAGCATTTAGAAAGTGGAGCAACGCTCCATTCACTTCGCACAGTGAATTGAAGTGTTGGAACAGACTGCTTCTTTTTCAGAGAAACGCATGTGAATTTCTGTTAAATGCTTGTCAGTAGCTTAAGGCACTTTCAGAGGAAAGTGATTTTCTCTGAAAGGACAGCATTTAGAAAGTGAAGCAACACTCCATTCTCTATGCACAGTGAATTCAAGCGTTGGAACAGACAGCTTCTCTTTCATAGAACCGCATTTGATATTCCTGTGAATGCTTGTAAGTAGCTTAAGGCACTTTCAAAGGAAAGTGATTTTCTCTGAAAGGACAGCATTTAAAAAGTGAAGCAGCACTCCATTCACTTCGCCCAGTGAATTGAAATGTTGGAACACACTGCTTCGCTTTCAGAGAAACGGATGTGAGTTTCTTCTGAATGCTTGTAAGTAGCTTAAGGCACTTTCAAAGCAAAGTGATTTTCTCTAAAAGGAGAGCATATAGAAAGTGAAGCAACACTCCATTCACTTCGCACAGTGAATTGTAATGTTGGAACAAACTGCTTCTCTTTCAGAAAAATGCGTGGGAGTTTCTTGTGAATGCTTGTAAGTAGCTTAAGGCACTTTCAAAGGAAAGTGATTTTCTCTGAAAGGACAGCATTTAGAAAGTGAAGCAACACTCCATTCACTTCGCACAGTGAATTGAAGTGTTGGAACAGACTGCTTCTCTTTCAGAGAAACGCATGTGAATTTCTATTGAATGCTTGTAAGTAGCTTAAGGCACTTTCAAAGGAAAGTGATTTTCTCTGAAAGGACAGCATTTAGAAAGTGAAGCAACACTCCAGTCACTTCGCACAGTGAATTGAAGTGTTGGAACAGACTGCTTCTCTTTCATTGAAACACATGTAAATTTCTGTTGAATGCTTGTAAGTAGCTTAAGGCACATTCAAAGGAAAGTGATTTTCTCTGAAAGGACAGCATTTAGAAAGTGAAGCAACACTCCAATCACTACGCACAGTTAATTGAAGTGTTGGAACAGACAGCTTCTCTTTCATAGAAACGCAATTGAGTTTCCTGTGAATGTGTGTAAGTAGCTGAAGGCACTTTCAAAGGAAAGTGATTTTCTCTGAAAGGACAGCATTTAGAAAGTGAAGCAACACTCCATTCACTTCGCACAGTGAATTGAAGTGTTGGAACAGACTGCTTCTCTTTCAGTGAAACGCATGTGAATTTCTGTTGAATGCTTGTAAGTACCTTAAGGCACTTTCAAAGGAAAGAGATTTTCTCTGAAAGGACAGCATTTAGAAAGGGAAGCAACACTCCATTCACTTCGCACAGTGAATTGAAGTGTTGGAACAGACAGCTTCTCTTTCATAGAAACGCATTTGAGTTTCCTGTGAATGTGTGTAAGTAGCTTAAGGCACTTTCAAAGGAAAGTGATTTTCTCTGAAAGGACAGCATTTAGAAAGTGAAACAACACTCCATTCACTTCGCACAGTGAATTGAAGTGTTGGAACAGACTGCTTCTCTTTCAGAGAAACGCATGTGAATTTCTGTGGAATGCTTGTAAGTAGCTTAAGGCACTTTCAAAGGAAAGTGATTTTCTCCGAAAGGACAGCATTTAGAAAGTGAAGCAACACTCCATTCACTTCGCACAGTGAATTGAAGTGTTGGAACAGACAGCTTCTCTTTCAGAGAAACGCATTTGAGTTTCCTGTGAATGTGTGTAAGTAGCTTAAGGCACTTTCAAAGGAAAGTGATTTTCTCTGAAAGGACAGCATTTAGAAAGTGAAGCAACATTCCATTCACTACGCACAGTGAATTGAAGTGTTGGAACAGACTGCTTCTCTTTCAGAAAAATGCATGTGAGTTTCTTGTGAATGCTTGTAAGTAGCTTAAGGCACTTTCAAAGGAAAGTGATTTTCTCCGAAAGGACAGCATTTAGAAAGTGAAGCAACACTCCATTCACTTCGCACAGTGAATTGAAGTGTTGGAACAGACTACTTCTCTTTCAGGAAACAGATATGAGTTTTTTGTGAATGCTTTTAAGTAGCTTAAGGCATTTTCAAAGGAAAGTGATTTTCTCTGAAAGGACAGCATTTAGAAAGTGGAGCAACACTCCATTCACTTCGCACAGTGAATTGAAGTGTAGGAACAGACTGCTTCTCTTTCAGTGAAATGCATGTGAATTTCTGTTGAATGCTGTAAGTATCTTAAGGTACTTTCAAAGGAAAGTGATTTTCTCTGAAAGGACAGCATTTAGAAAGTGAAGCAACACTCCATTCACTACGCACAGTGAATTGAAGTGTTGGAACAGACTGCTTCTCTTTCAGAAAAATGCATGTGAGTTTCTTGTGAATGCTTGTAAGTAGCTTAAGGCACTTTCAAAGGAAAGTGATTTTCTCTGAAAGGACAGCATTTAGAAAGTGAAGCAACACTCCATTCACTTCGCACAGTGAATTGAAGTGTTGGAACAGACTACTTCTCTTTCAGGAAACAGATATGAGTTTTTTGTGAATGCTTTTAAGTAGCTTAAGGCATTTTCAAAGGAAAGTGATTTTATCTGAAAGGACAGCATTTAGAAAGTGGAGCAACACTCCATTCACTTCGCACAGTGAATTGAAGTGTTGGAACAGACTGCTTCTCTTTCAGTGAAATGCATGTGAATTTCTGTTGAATGCTGTAAGTAGCTTAAGGCACTTTCAAAGGAAAGTGATTTTTTCTGAAAGGACAGCATTTAGAAAGTGAAGCAACACTCCATTCACTACGCACAGTGAATTGAAGTGTTGGAACAGACTGCTTCTCTTTCAGAAAAATGCATGTGAGTTTCTTGTGAATGCTTGTAAGTAGCTTAAGGCACTTTCAAAGGAAAGTGATTTTCTCTGAAAGGACAGCATTTAGGAAGTGAAGGAACACTCCATTCACTTCGCACAGTGAATTGAACTGTTGGAACAGAC
Source organism: Myodes glareolus (assembly GCF_982192425.1). Classification (NCBI taxonomy): domain Eukaryota; kingdom Metazoa; phylum Chordata; class Mammalia; order Rodentia; family Cricetidae; genus Myodes; species Myodes glareolus. Next base: position 254,524 of record NW_028263267.1, read on the forward strand.
TGCTTCTTTTTCAGAGAAACGCATGTGAATTTCTGTTAAATGCTTGTCAGTAGCTTAAGGCACTTTCAGAGGAAAGTGATTTTCTCTGAAAGGACAGCATTTAGAAAGTGAAGCAACACTCCATTCACTATGCACAGTGAATTCAACTGTTGGAACAGACAGCTTCTTTTTCATAGAACCGCATTTGATATTCCTGTGAATGCTTGTAAGTAGCTTAAGGTACTTTCAAAGGAAAGTGATTTTCTCTGAAAGGACAGCATTAAGAAAGTGAAGCAACACTCCATTCACTTCGCCCAGTGAATTGAATGTTGGAACACACTGCTTCTCTTTCAGAGAAACGGATGTGAGTTTCTTCTGAATGCTTGTAAGTAGCTTAAGGCACTTTCAAAGCAAAGTGATTTTCTCTAAAAGGAGAGCATATAGAAAGTGAAGCAACACTCCATTCACTTCGCACAGTGAATTGAAGTGTTGGAACAGACTACTTCTCTTTCAGTGAAACGCATGTGAATTTCTGTTGAATGCTTGTAAGTACCTTAAGGCACTTTCAAAGGAAAGTGATTTTCTCTGAAAGGACAGCATTTAGAAAGTGAAGCAACACTCCATTCACTTCGCACAGTGAATTGAAGTGTTGGAACAGACAGCTTCTCTCTCATAGAAACGCATTTGAGTTTCCTGTGAATGTGTGTAAGTAGCTTAAGGCACTTTCAAAGGAAAGTGATTTTCTCTGAACGGACAGCATTTAGAAAGTGAAGCAACACTCCAGTCACTTCGCACAGTGAATTGAAGTGTTGGAACAGACTGCTTCTCTTTCAGTGAAACGCATGTGAATTTCTGTTGAATGCTTGTAAGTACCTTAAGGCACTTTCAAAGGAGAGTGATTTTCTCTGAAAGGACAGCATTTAAAAAGTGAAGTAACACTCCATTCACTTCGCACAGTGAATTGAAGTGTTGGAACAGACAGGTTCTCTTTCATAGAAACGCATTTGATATTCCTGTGAATGCTTGTAAGTAGCTTAAGGCACTTTCAAAGGAAAGTGATTTTCTCTGAAAGGACAGCATTTAGAAAGTGAAGCAACACTCCATTCACTTCGCCCAGGGAATTGAAATGTTGGAACACACTGCTTCTCTTTCAGAGAAACGGATGTGAGTTTCTTCTGAATGCTTGTAAGTAGCTTAAGGCACTTTCAAAGCAAAGTGATTTTCTCTAAAAGAAGAGCATATAGAAAGTGAAGCAATGCTCCATTCACTTCGCACAGTGAATTGTAATGTTGGAACAAACTGCTTCTCTTTCAGAAAAATGCGTGTGAGTTTCTTGTGAATGCTTGTAAGTAGCTTAAGGCACTTTCAAAGGAAAGTGATTTTCTCTGAAAGGACAGCATTTAGAAAGTGAAGCAACACTCCATTCACTTTGCACAGTGAATTGAAGTGTTGGAACATACTGCTTCTCTTTCAGAGAAACGCATGTGAATTTCTATTGAATGCTTGTAAGTAGCTTAAGGCACTTTCAAAGGAAAGTGATTTTCTCTGAAAGGACAGCATTTAGAAAGTGAAGCAACACTCCATTCACTTCGCACAGTGGATTGAAGTGTTGGAACAGACTGCTTCTCTTTCAGTGAAACACATGTGAATTTCTATTGAATGCTTGTAAGTAGCTTAAGGCACATTCAAAGGAAAGTGATTTTCTCTGCAGGACTGCATTTAGAAAGTGAAGCAACACTCCAATCACTACGCACAGTGAATTGAAGTGTTGGAACAGACAGCTTCTCTTTCATAGAAACGCATTTGAGTTTCCTGTGAATGTGTGTAAGTAGCTTAAGGCACTTTCAAAGGAAAGTGATTTTCTCTGAAAGGACAGCATTTAGAAAGTGAAACAACACTCCATTCACTTCGCACAGTGAATTGAAGTGTTGGAACAGACTTCTTCTCTTTCAGAGAAACGCATGTGAATTTCTGTGGAATGCTTGTAAGTAGCTTAAGGCACTTTCAAAGGAAAGTGATTTTCTCCGAAAGGACAGCATTTAGAAAGTGAAGCAACACTCCATTCACTTCGCACAGTGAATTGAAGTGTTGGAAGAGACTGCTTCTCTTTCAGAGAAACGCATGTGAATTTCTATTGAATGCTTGAAAGTAGCTTAAGGCACTTTCAAAGGAAAGTGATTTTCTCTGAAAGGACAGCATTTAGAAAGTGAAGCAACACTCCATTCACTTCGCACAGTGAATTGAAGTGTTGGAACAGACTGCTTCTATTTCAGTGAAACACATGTGAATTTCTGTTGAATGCTTGTAAGTAGCTTAAGGCACATTCAAAGGAAAGTGATTTTCTCTGAAAGGACAGCATTTAGAAAGTGAAGCAACACTCCATTAACTTCGCACAGTGAATTGAAGTGTTGGAACAGACAGCTTCTCTTTCATAGAAACGCATTTGAGTTTCCTGTGAATGTGTGTAATTAGCTTAAGGCACTTTCAAAGGAAAGTGATTTTCTCTGAAAGGACAGCATTTAGAAAGTGAAGCAACACTCCATTCACTTCGCACAGTGAATTGAAGTGTTGGAACAGACTGCTTCTCTTTCAGTGAAACGCATGTGAATTTCTGTTGAATGCTTGTAAGTACCTTAAGGCACTTTCAAAGGAAAGTGATTTTCTCTGAAAGGACAGCATTTAGAAAGTGAAGCAACACTCCATTCACTTCGCACAGTGAATTGAAGTGTTGGAACAGACAGCTTCTCTTTCATAGAAACGCATTTGAGTTTCCTGTGAATGTGTGTAAGTAGCTTAAGGCACTTTCAAAGGAAAGTGATTTTCTCTGAAAGGACAGCATTTAGAAAGTGAAGCAACACTCCATTCACTTCGCACAGTGAATTGAAGTGTTGGAACAGACTGCTTCTCTTTCAGAGAAACGCATGTGAATTTCTATTGAATGCTTGTAAGTAGCCTAAGGCACTTTCAAAGGAAAGTGATTTTCTCTGAAAGGACAGCATTTAGAAAGTGAAGGAACACTCCATTCACTTCGCACAGTGAATTGAAGTGTTGGAACACTCTGCTTCTCTTTCAGTGAAACACATGTGAATTTCTGTTGAATGCTTGTAAGTAGCTTAAGGCACATTCAAAGGAAAGTGATTTTCTCTGAAAGGACAGCATTTAGAAAGTGAAGCAACACTCCATTCACTTCGCACAGTGAATTGAAGTGTTGGAACAGACTACTTCTCTTTCAGGAAACAGATATGAGTTTTTTGTGAATGCTTTTAAGTAGCTTAAGGCATTTTCAAAGGAAAGTGATTTTATCTGAAAGGACAGCATTTAGAAAGTGGAGCAACACTCCATTCACTTCGCACAGTGAATTGAAGTGTTGGAACAGACTGCTTCTCTTTCAGTGAAATGCATGTGAATTTCTGTTGAATGCTGTAAGTAGCTTAAGGCACTTTCAAAGGAAAGTGATTTTTTCTGAAAGGACAGCATTTAGAAAGTGAAGCAACACTCCATTCACTACGCACAGTGAATTGAAGTGTTGGAACAGACTGCTTCTCTTTCAGAAAAATGCATGTGAGTTTCTTGTGAATGCTTGTAAGTAGCTTAAGGCACTTTCAAAGGAAAGTGATTTTCTCTGAAAGGACAGCATTTAGGAAGTGAAGGAACACTCCATTCACTTCGCACAGTGAATTGAAGTGTTGGAACACTCTGCTTCTCTTTCAGTGAAACACATGTGAATTTCTGTTGAATGCTTGTAAGTAGCTTAAGGCACATTCAAAGGAAAGTGATTTTCTCTGAAAGGACAGCATTTAGAAAGTGAAGCAACACTCCATTCACTTCGCACAGTGAATTGAAGTGTTGGAACAGACTACTTCTCTTTCAGGAAACAGATATGAGTTTTTTGTGAATGCTTTTAAGTAGCTTAAGGCATTTTCAAAGGAAAGTGATTTTATCTGAAAGGACAGCATTTAGAAAGTGGAGCAACACTCCATTCACTTCGCACAGTGAATTGAAGTGTTGGAACAGACTGCTTCTCTTTCAGTGAAATGCATGTGAATTTCTGTTGAATGCTGTAAGTAGCTTAAGGCACTTTCAAAGGAAAGTGATTTTTTCTGAAAGGACAGCATTTAGAAAGTGAAGCAACACTCCATTCACTACGCACAGTGAATTGAAGTGTTGGAACAGACTGCTTCTCTTTCAGAAAAATGCATGTGAGTTTCTTGTGAATGCTTGTAAGTAGCTTAAGGCACTTTCAAAGGAAAGTGATTTTCTCTGAAAGGACAGCATTTAGGAAGTGAAGGAACACTCCATTCACTTCGCACAGTGAATTGAACTGTTGGAACAGACTGCTTCTTTTTCAGAGAAACGCATGTGAATTTCTGTTAAATGCTTGTCAGTAGCTTAAGGCACTTTCAGAGGAAAGTGATTTTCTCTGAAAGGACAGCATTTAGAAAGTGAAGCAACACTCCATTCACTATGCACAGTGAATTCAACTGTTGGAACAGACAGCTTCTTTTTCATAGAACCGCATTTGATATTCCTGTGAATGCTTGTAAGTAGCTTAAGGTACTTTCAAAGGAAAGTGATTTTCTCTGAAAGGACAGCATTAAGAAAGTGAAGCAACACTCCATTCACTTCGCCCAGTGAATTGAATGTTGGAACACACTGCTTCTCTTTCAGAGAAACGGATGTGAGTTTCTTCTGAATGCTTGTAAGTAGCTTAAGGCACTTTCAAAGCAAAGTGATTTTCTCTAAAAGGAGAGCATATAGAAAGTGAAGCAACACTCCATTCACTTCGCACAGTGAATAGAAGTGTTGGAACAGACTACTTCTCTTTCAGTGAAACGCATGTGAATTTCTGTTGAATGCTTGTAAGTACCTTAAGGCACTTTCAAAGGAAAGTGATTTTCTCTGAAAGGACAGCATTTAGAAAGTGAAGCAACACTCCATTCACTTCGCACAGTGAATTGAAGTGTTGGAACAGACAGCTTCTCTCTCATAGAAACGCATTTGAGTTTCCTGTGAATGTGTGTAAGTAGCTTAAGGCACTTTCAAAGGAAAGTGATTTTCTCTGAACGGACAGCATTTAGAAAGTGAAGCAACACTCCAGTCACTTCGCACAGTGAATTGAAGTGTTGGAACAGACTGCTTCTCTTTCAGTGAAACGCATGTGAATTTCTGTTGAATGCTTGTAAGTACCTTAAGGCACTTTCAAAGGAGAGTGATTTTCTCTGAAAGGACAGCATTTAAAAAGTGAAGTAACACTCCATTCACTTCGCACAGTGAATTGAAGTGTTGGAACAGACAGGTTCTCTTTCATAGAAACGCATTTGATATTCCTGTGAATGCTTGTAAGTAGCTTAAGGCACTTTCAAAGGAAAGTGATTTTCTCTGAAAGGACAGCATTTAGAAAGTGAAGCAACACTCCATTCACTTCGCCCAGGGAATTGAAATGTTGGAACACACTGCTTCTCTTTCAGAGAAACGGATGTGAGTTTCTTCTGAATGCTTGTAAGTAGCTTAAGGCACTTTCAAAGCAAAGTGATTTTCTCTAAAAGAAGAGCATATAGAAAGTGAAGCAATGCTCCATTCACTTCGCACAGTGAATTGTAATGTTGGAACAAACTGCTTCTCTTTCAGAAAAATGCGTGTGAGTTTCTTGTGAATGCTTGTAAGTAGCTTAAGGCACTTTCAAAGGAAAGTGATTTTCTCTGAAAGGACAGCATTTAGAAAGTGAAGCAACACTCCATTCACTTTGCACAGTGAATTGAAGTGTTGGAACATACTGCTTCTCTTTCAGAGAAACGCATGTGAATTTCTATTGAATGCTTGTAAGTAGCTTAAGGCACTTTCAAAGGAAAGTGATTTTCTCTGAAAGGACAGCATTTAGAAAGTGAAGCAACACTCCATTCACTTCGCACAGTGGATTGAAGTGTTGGAACAGACTGCTTCTCTTTCAGTGAAACACATGTGAATTTCTATTGAATGCTTGTAAGTAGCTTAAGGCACATTCAAAGGAAAGTGATTTTCTCTGCAGGACTGCATTTAGAAAGTGAAGCAACACTCCAATCACTACGCACAGTGAATTGAAGTGTTGGAACAGACAGCTTCTCTTTCATAGAAACGCATTTGAGTTTCCTGTGAATGTGTGTAAGTAGCTTAAGGCACTTTCAAAGGAAAGTGATTTTCTCTGAAAGGACAGCATTTAGAAAGTGAAACAACACTCCATTCACTTCGCACAGTGAATTGAAGTGTTGGAACAGACTTCTTCTCTTTCAGAGAAACGCATGTGAATTTCTGTGGAATGCTTGTAAGTAGCTTAAGGCACTTTCAAAGGAAAGTGATTTTCTCCGAAAGGACAGCATTTAGAAAGTGAAGCAACACTCCATTCACTTCGCACAGTGAATTGAAGTGTTGGAAGAGACTGCTTCTCTTTCAGAGAAACGCATGTGAATTTCTATTGAATGCTTGAAAGTAGCTTAAGGCACTTTCAAAGGAAAGTGATTTTCTCTGAAAGGACAGCATTTAGAAAGTGAAGCAACACTCCATTCACTTCGCACAGTGAATTGAAGTGTTGGAACAGACTGCTTCTCTTTTAGTGAAACACATGTGAATTTCTGTTGAATGCTTGTAAGTAGCTTAAGGCACATTCAAAGGAAAGTGATTTTCTCTGAAAGGACAGCATTTAGAAAGTGAAGCAACACTCCATTAACTTCGCACAGTGAATTGAAGTGTTGGAACAGACAGCTTCTCTTTCATAGAAACGCATTTGAGTTTCCTGTGAATGTGTGTAATTAGCTTAAGGCACTTTCAAAGGAAAGTGATTTTCTCTGAAAGGACAGCATTTAGAAAGTGAAGCAACACTCCATTCACTTCGCACAGTGAATTGAAGTGTTGGAACAGACTGCTTCTCTTTCAGTGAAACGCATGTGAATTTCTGTTGAATGCTTGTAAGTACCTTAAGGCACTTTCAAAGGAAAGTGATTTTCTCTGAAAGGACAGCATTTAGAAAGTGAAGCAACACTCCATTCACTTCGCACAGTGAATTGAAGTGTTGGAACAGACAGCTTCTCTTTCATAGAAACGCATTTGAGTTTCCTGTGAATGTGTGTAAGTAGCTTAAGGCACTTTCAAAGGAAAGTGATTTTCTCTGAAAGGACAGCATTTAGAAAGTGAAGCAACACTCCATTCACTTCGCACAGTGAATTGAAGTGTTGGAACAGACTGCTTCTCTTTCAGAGAAACGCATGTGAATTTCTATTGAATGCTTGTAAGTAGCCTAAGGCACTTTCAAAGGAAAGTGATTTTCTCTGAAAGGACAGCATTTAGAAAGTGAAGCAACACTCCATTCACTTCGCACAGTGAATTGAAGTGTTGGAACAGACTGCTTCTCTTTCAGTGAAACACATGTGAATTTCTGTTGAATGCTTGTAAGTAGCTTAAGGCACATTCAAAGGAAAGTGATTTTCTCTGAAAGGACAGCATTTAGAAAGTGAAGCAACACTCCATTCACTTCGCACAGTGAATTGAAGTGTTGGAACAGACAGCTTCTCTTTCATAGAAACGCATTTGAGTTTCCTGTGAATGTGTGTAAGCAGCTTAAGGCACTTTCAAAGGAAAGTGATTTTCTCTGAAAGGACAGCATTTAGAAAGTGAAGCAACACTCCATTCACTTCGCACAGTGAATTGAAGTGTTGGAACAGACTGCTTCTCTTTCAGTGAAACGCATGTGAATTTCTGTTGAATGCTTGTAAGTACCTTAAGGCACTTTCAAAGGAAAGTGATTTTCTCCGAAAGGACAGCATTTAGAAAGTGAAGTAACACTCCATTCACTTCGCACAGTGAATTGAAGTGTTGGAACAGACAGCTTCTCTTTCATAGAAACGCATTTGATATTCCTGTGAATGCTTGTAAGTAGCTTAAGGCACTTTCAAAGGAAAGTGATTTTCTCTGAAAGGACAGCATTTAGAAAGTGAAGCAACACTCCATTCACTTCGCCCAGTGATTTGAAATTTTGGAACACACTGCTTCTCTTTCAGAGAAACGGATGTGAGTTTCTTCTGAATGCTTGTAAGTAGCTTAAGGCACTTTCAAAGGAAAGTGATTTTCTCTAAAAGAAGAGCATATAGAAAGTGAAGCAACACTCCATTCACTTCGCACAGTGAATTGAAGTGTTGGAACAGACTGCTTCTCTTTCAGAGAAACGCATGTGAATTTCTATTGAATGCTTGTAAGTAGCTTAAGGCACTTTCAAAGGAAAGTGATTTTCTCTGAAAGGACAGCATTTAGAAAGTGAAGCAACACTCCATTCACTTCGCACAGTGAATTGAAGTGTTGGAACAGACTGCTTCTCTTTCAGTGAAACACATGTGAATTTCTGTTGAATGCTTGTAAGTAGCTTAAGGCACATTGAAAGGAAAGTGATTTTCTCTGAAAGGACAGCATTTAGAAAGTGAAGCAACACTCCAATCACTACGCACAGTGAATTGAATTGTTGGAACAGACAGCTTCTCTTTCATAGAAACGCATTTGAGTTTCCTGTGAATGTGTGTAAGTAGCTTAAGGCACTTTCAAAGGAAAGTGATTTTCTCTGAAAGGACAGCATTTAGAAAGTGAAACAACACTCCATTCACTTCGCACAGTGAATTGAAGTGTTGGAACAGACTTCTTCTCTTTCAGAGAAACGCATGTGAATTTCTGTGGAATGCTTGTAAGTAGCTTAAGGCACTTTCAAAGGAAAGTGATTTTCTCCGAAAGGACAGCATTTAGAAAGTGAAGCAACACTCCATTCACTTCGCACAGTGAATTGAAGTGTTGGAAGAGACTGCTTCTCTTTCAGAGAAACGCATGTGAATTTCTATTGAATGCTTGAAAGTAGCTTAAGGCACTGTCAAAGGAAAGTGATTTTCTCTGAAAGGACAGCATTTAGAAAGTGAAGCAACACTCCATTCACTTCGCACAGTGAATTGAAGTGTTGGAACAGACTGCTTCTCTTTCAGTGAAACACATGTGAATTTCTGTTGAATGCTTGTAAGTAGCTTAAGGCACATTCAACGGAAAGTGATTTTCTCTGAAAGGACAGCATTTAGAAAGTGAAGCAACACTCCATTAACTTCGCACAGTGAATTGAAGTGTTGGAACAGACAGCTTCTCTTTCATAGAAAAGCATTTGAGTTTCCTGTGAATGTGTGTAATTAGCTTAAGGCACTTTCAAAGGAAAGTGATTTTCTCTGAAAGGACAGCATTTAGAAAGTGAAGCAACACTCCATTCACTTCGCACAGTGAATTGAAGTGTTGGAACAGACTGCTTCTCTTTCAGTGAAACGCATGTGAATTTCTGTTGAATGCTTGTAAGTACCTTAAGGCACTTTCAAAGGAAAGTGATTTTCTCTGAAAGGACAGCATTTAGAAAGTGAAGCAACACTCCATTCACTTCGCACAGTGAATTGAAGTGTTGGAACAGACAACTTCTCTTTCATAGAAACGCATTTGAGTTTCCTGTGAATGTGTGTAAGTAGCTTAAGGCACTTTCAAAGGAAAGTGATTTTCTCTGAAAGGACAGCATTTAGAAAGTGAAGCAACACTCCATTCACTTCGCACAGTGAATTGAAGTGTTGGAACAGACTGCTTCTCTTTCAGAGAAACGCATGTGAATTTCTATTGAATGCTTGTAAGTAGCCTAAGGCACTTTCAAAGGAAAGTGATTTTCTCTGAAAGGACAGCATTTAGAAAGTGAAGCATAACTCCATTCACTTCGCCCAGTGATTTGAAATTTTGGAACACACTGCTTCTCTTTCAGAGAAACGGATGTGAGTTTCTTCTGAATGCTTGTAAGTAGCTTAAGGCACTTTCAAAGGAAAGTGATTTTCTCTAAAAGAAGAGCATATAGAAAGTGAAGCAACACTCCATTCACTTCGCACAGTGAATTGAAGTGTTGGAACAGACTGCTTCTCTTTCAGAGAAACGCATGTGAATTTCTATTGAATGCTTGTAAGTAGCTTACGGCACTTTCAAAGGAAAGTGATTTTCTCTGAAAGGACAGCATTTAGAAAGTGAAGCAACACTCCATTCACTTCGCACAGTGAATTGAAGTGTTGGAACAGACTGCTTCTCTTTCAGTGAAACGCATGTGAATTTCTGTTGAATGCTTGTAAGTACCTTGAGGCACTTTCAAAGGAGAGTGATTTTCTCTGAAAGGACAGCATTTAGAAAGTGAAGTAACACTCCATTCACTTCGCACAGTGAATTGAAGTGTTGGAACAGACAGGTTCTCTTTCAAAGAAACGCATTTGATATTCCTGTGAATGCTTGTATGTAGCTTAAGGCACTTTCAAAGGAAAGTGATTTTCTCTGAAAGGACAGCATTTAGAAAGTGAAGCAACACTCCATTCACTTCGCCCAGTGAATTGAAATGTTGGAACACACTGCTTCTCTTTCAGAGAAACGGATGTGAGTTTCTTCTGAATGCTAGGAAGTAGCTTAAGGCACTTTCAAAGCAAAGTGATTTTCTCTAAAAGAAGAGCATATAGAAAGTGAAGCAACACTCCATTCACTTCGCACAGTGAATTGTAATGTTGGAACAAACGGCTTCTCTTTCAGAAAAATGCGTGTGAGTTTCTTGTGAATGCTTGTAAGTAGCTTAAGGCACTTTCAAAGGAAAGTGATTTTCTCTGAAAGGACAGCATTTAGAAAGTGAAGCAACACTCCATTCACTTCGCACAGGGAATTGAAGTGTTGTAACAGACTGCTTCTCTTTCAGAGAATCGCATGTGAATTTCTATTGAATGCTTGTAAGTAGCTTAAGGCACTTTCAAAGGAAAGTGATTTTCTCTGAAAGGACAGCATTTAGAAAGTGAAGCAACACTCCATTCACATCGCACAGTGAATTGAAGTGTTGGAACAGACTGCTTCTCTTTCAGTGAAACACATGTGAATTTCTGTTGAATGCTTGTAAGTAGCTTAAGGCACATTCAAAGGAAAGTGATTTTCTCTGAAAGGACAGCATTTAGAAAGTGAAGCAACACTCCAATCACTACGCACAGTGAATTGAAGTGTTGGAACAGACAGCTTCTCTTTCATAGAAACGCATTTGAGTTTCCTGTGAATGTGTGTAAGTAGCTTAAGGCACTTTCAAAGGAAAGTGATTTTCTCTGAAAGGACAGCATTTAGAAAGTGAAACAACACTCCATTCACTTCGCACAGTGAATTGAAGTGTTGGAACAGACTTCTTCTCTTTCAGAGAAACGCATGTGAATTTCTGTGGAATGCTTGTAAGTAGCTTAAGGCACTTTCAAAGGAAAGTGATTTTCTCCGAAAGGACAGCATTTAGAAAGTGAAGCAACACTCCATTCACTTCGCACAGTGAATTGAAGTGTTGGAACAGACAGCTTCTCTTTCATAGAAACGCATTTGAGTTTCCTGTGAATGTGTGTAAGTAGCTTAAGGCACTTTCAAAGGAAAGTGATTTTCTCTGAAAGGACAGCATTTAGAAAGTGAAGCAACACTCCATTCACTACGCACAGTGAATTGAAGTGTTGGAACAGACTGCTTCTCTTTCAGAAAAATGCATGTGAGTTTCTTTTGAATGCTTGTAAGTAGCTTAAGGCACTTTCAAAGGAAAGTGATTTTCTCCGAAAGGACAGCATTTAGAAAGTGAAGCAACACTCCATTCACTTCGCACAGTGAATTGAAGTGTTGGAACAGACTACTTCTCTTTCAGGAAGCAGATATGAGTTTTTTGTGAATGCTTTTAACTAGCTTAAGGCATTTTCAAAGGAAAGTGATTTTCTCTGAAAGGACAGCATTTAGAAAGTGAAGCAACACTCCATTCACTTCGCACAGTGAATTGAAGTGTTGGAACACATTGCTTCTCTTTCAGAGGAACGGATGTGAGTTTCTTCTGAATGCTTGTAAGTAGCTCAAGGCACTTTCAAAGCAAAGTGATTTTCTCTAAAAGGAGAGCATGTAGAAAGTGAAGCAACACTCCATTCACTTCGCACAGTGAATTGTAATGTTGGAACAAACTGCTTCTCTTTCAGAAAAATGCGTGTGATTTTCTTGTGAATGCATGTAAGTAGCTTAAGGCACTTTCAAAGGAAAGTGATTTTCTCTGAAAGGACAGCATTTAGAAAGTGAAGCAACACTCCATTCACTTCGCACAGTGAATTGAAGTGTTGGAACAGACTGCTTCTCTTTCAGTGAAACACATGTGAATTTCTGTTGAATGCTTGTAAGTAGCTTAAGGCACATTCAAAGGAAAGTGATTTTCTCTGAAAGGACAGCATTTAGAAAGTGAAGCAACACTCCAATCACTACGCGCAGTGAATTGAAGTGTTGGAACAGACTGCTTCTCTTTCAGTGAAACGCATGTGAATTTCTGTTGAATGCTTGTAAGTAGCTTAAGGCACTTTCAAAGGAAAGTGATTTTCTCTGAAAGGACAGCATTTAGAAAGTGAAGCAACACTCCATTCACTTCGCACAGTGAATTGAAGTGTTGGAACAGACAGCTTCTCTTTCATAGAAACGCATTTGAGTTTCCTATGAATGTGTGTAAGTAGCTTAAGGCACTTTTAAAGGAAAGTGATTTTCTCTGAAAGGACAGCATTTAGAAAGTGAAACAACACTCCATTCACTTCGCACAGTGAATTGAAGTGTTGGAACAGACTTCTTCTCGTTCAGAGAAACGCATGTGAATTTCTGTGGAATGCTTGTAAGTAGCTTAAGGCACTTTCAAAGGAAAGTGATTTTCTCCGAAAGGACAGCATTTAGAAAGTGAAGCAACACTCCATTCACTTCGCACAGTGAATTGAAGTGTTGGAAGAGACTGCTTCTCTTTCAGAGAAACGCATGTGAATTTCTATTGAATGCTTGAAAGTAGCTTAAGGCACTTTCAAAGGAAAGTGATTTTCTCTGAAAGGACAGCATTTAGAAAGTGAAGCAACACTCCATTCACTTCGCACAGTGAATTGAAGTGTTGGAACAGACTGCTTCTCTTTCAGTGAAACACATGTGAATTTCTGTTGAATGCTTGTAAGTAGCTTAAGGCACATTCAAAGGAAAGTGATTTTCTCTGAAAGGACAGCATTTAGAAAGTGAAGCAACACTCCATTCACTTCGCACAGTGAATTGAAGTGTTGGAACAGACAGCTTCTCTTTCATAGAAACGCATTTGAGTTTCCTGTGAATGTGTGTAAGTAGCTTAAGGCACTTTCAAAGGAAAGTGATTTTCTCTGAAAGGACAGCATTTAGAAAGTGAAGCAACACTCCATTCACTTCGCACAGTGAATTGAAGTGTTGGAACAGACTGCTTCTCTTTCAGTGAAACGCATGTGAATTTCTGTTGAATGCTTGTAAGTACCTTAAGGCACTTTCAAAGGAAAGTGATTTTCTCTGAAAGGACAGCATTTAGAAAGTGAAGCAACACTCCATTCACTTCGCACAGTGAATTGAAGTGTTGGAACAGACAGCTTCTCTTTCATAGAAACGCATTTGAGTTTCCTGTGAATGTGTGTAAGTAGCTTAAGGCACTTTCAAAGGAAAGTGATTTTCTCTGAAAGGACAGCATTTAGAAAGTGAAGCAACACTCCATTCACTTCGCACAGTGAATTGAAGTGTTGGAACAGACTGCTTCTCTTTCAGAGAAACGCATGTGAATTTTATTGAATGCTTGTAAGTAGCCTAAGGCACTTTCAAAGGAAAGTGATTTTCTCTGAAAGGACAGCATTTAGAAAGTGAAGCAACACTCCATTCACTTCGCACAGTGAATTGAAGTGTTGGAACAGACTGCTTCTCTTTCAGTGAAACACATGTGAATTTCTGTTGAATGCTTGTAAGTAGCTTAAGGCACATTCAAAGGAAAGTGATTTTCTCTGAAAGGACAGCATTTAGAAAGTGAAGCAACACTCCATTCACTTCGCACAGTGAATTGAAGTGTTGGAACAGACAGTTTCTCTTTCATAGAAACGCATTTGAGTTTCCTGTGAATGTGTGTAAGTAGCTTAAGGCACTTTCAAAGGAAAGTGATTTTCCCTGAAAGGACAGCATTTAGAAAGTGAAGCAACACTCCATTAACTTCGCACAGTGAATTGAAGTGTTGGAACAGACTGCTTCTCTTTCAGGGAAACGCATGTGAATTTCTGTTGAATGCTTGTAAGTACCTTAAGGCACTTTCAAAGGAAAGTGATTTTCTCTGAAAGGACAGGATTTAGAAAGTGAAGTAACACTCCATTCACTTCGCACAGTGAATTGAAGTGTTGGAACAGACAGCTTCTCTTTCATAGAAACGCATTTGATATTCCTGTGAATGCTTGTAAGTAGCTTAAGGCACTTTCAAAGGAAAGTGATTTTCTCTGAAAGGACAGCATTTAGAAAGTGAAGAAACACTCCATTCACTTCGCCCAGTGATTTGAAATGTTGGAACACACTGCTTCTCTTTCAGAGAAACGGATGTGAGTTTCTTCTGAATGCTTGTAAGTAGCTTAAGGCACTTTCAAAGCAAAGTGATTTTCTCTAAAAGAAGAGCATATAGAAAGTGAAGCAACACTCCATTCACTTCGCACAGTGAATTGAAGTGTTGGAACAGACTGCTTCTCTTTCAGAGAAACGCATGTGAATTTCTATTGAATGCTTGTAAGTAGCTTAAGGCACTTTCAAAGGAAAGTGATTTTCTCTGAAAGGACAGCATTTAGAAAGTGAAGCAACACTCCATTCACATCGCACAGTGAATTGAAGTGTTGGAACAGACTGCTTCTCTTTCAGTGAAACACATGTGAATTTCTGTTGAATGCTTGTAAGTAGCTTAAGGCACATTCAAAGGAAAGTGATTTTCTCTGAAAGGACAGCATTTAGAAAGTGAAGCAACACTCCAATCACTACGCACAGTGAATTGAAGTGTTGGAACAGACAGCTTCTCTTTCATAGAAACGCATTTGAGTTTCCTGTGAATGTGTGTAAGTAGCTTAAGGCACTTTCAAAGGAAAGTGATTTTCTCTGAAAGGACAGCATTTAGAAAGTGAAACAACACTCCATTCACTTCGCACAGTGAATTGAAGTGTTGGAACATACTTCTTCTCTTTCAGAGAAACGCATGTGAATTTCTGTGGAATGCTTGTAAGTAGCTTAAGGCACTTTCAAAGGAAAGTGATTTTCTCCGAAAGGACAGCATTTAGAAAGTGAAGCAACACTCCATTCACTTCGCACAGTGAATTGAAGTGTTGGAACAGACAGCTTCTCTTTCATAGAAACGCATTTGAGTTTCCTGTGAATGTGTGTAAGTAGCTTAAGGCACTTTCAAAGGAAAGTGATTTTCTCTGAAAGGACAGCATTTAGAAAGTGAAGCAACACTCCATTCACTTCGCACAGTGAATTGAAGTGTTGGAACAGACTGCTCCTCTTTCAGAGAAACGCATGTGAATTTTATTGAATGCTTGTAAGTAGCCTAAGGCACTTTCAAAGGAAAGTGATTTTCTCTGAAAGGACAGCATTTAGAAAGTGAAGCAACACTCCATTCACTTCGCACAGTGAATTGAAGTGTTGGAACAGACTGCTTCTCTTTCAGTGAAACACATGTGAATTTCTGTTGAATGCTTGTAAGTAGCTTAAGGCACATTCAAAGGAAAGTGATTTTCTCTGAAAGGACAGCATTTAGAAAGTGAAGCAACACTCCATTCACTTCGCACAGTGAATTGAAGTGTTGGAACAGACAGTTTCTCTTTCATAGAAACGCATTTGAGTTTCCTGTGAATGTGTGTAAGTAGCTTAAGGCACTTTCAAAGGAAAGTGATTTTCCCTGAAAGGACAGCATTTAGAAAGTGAAGCAACACTCCATTCACTTCGCACAGTGAATTGAAGTGTTGGAACAGACTGCTTCTCTTTCAGGGAAACGCATGTGAATTTCTGTTGAATGCTTGTAAGTACCTTAAGGCACTTTCAAAGGAAAGTGATTTTCTCTGAAAGGATAGGATTTAGAAAGTGAAGTAACACTCCATTCACTTCGCACAGTGAATTGAAGTGTTGGAACAGACAGCTTCTCTTTCATAGAAACGCATTTGATATTCCTGTGAATGCTTGTAAGTAGCTTAAGGCACTTTCAAAGGAAAGTGATTTTCTCTGAAAGGACAGCATTTAGAAAGTGAAGAAACACTCCATTCACTTCGCCCAGTGATTTGAAATGTTGGAACACACTGCTTCTCTTTCAGAGAAACGGATGTGAGTTTCTTCTGAATGCTTGTAAGTAGCTTAAGGCACTTTCAAAGCAAAGTGATTTTCTCTAAAAGAAGAGCATATAGAAAGTGAAGCAACACTCCATTCACTTCGCACAGTGAATTGAAGTGTTGGAACAGACTGCTTCTCTTTCAGAGAAACGCATGTGAATTTCTATTGAATGCTTGTAAGTAGCTTAAGGCACTTTCAAAGGAAAGTGATTTTCTCTGAAAGGACAGCATTTAGAAAGTGAAGCAACACTCCATTCACATCGCACAGTGAATTGAAGTGTTGGAACAGACTGCTTCTCTTTCAGTGAAACACATGTGAATTTCTGTTGAATGCTTGTAAGTAGCTTAAGGCACATTCAAAGGAAAGTGATTTTCTCTGAAAGGACAGCATTTAGAAAGTGAAGCAACACTCCATTCACTTCGCACAGTGAATTGAAGTGTTGGAACAGACTACTTCTCTTTCAGGAAACAGATATGAGTTTTTTGTGAATGCTTTTAACTAGCTTAAGGCATTTTCAAAGGAAAGTGATTTTCTCTGAAAGGACAGCATTTAGAAAGTTGAGCAACGCTCCATTCACTTCGCACAGTGAAATGAAGTGTTGGAACACATTGCTTCTCTTTCAGAGGAACGGATGTGAGTTTCTTCTGAATGCTTGTAAGTAGCTCAAGGCACTTTCAAAGCAAAGTGATTTTCTCTAAAAGGAGAGCATGTAGAAAGTGAAGCAACACTCCATTCACTTCGCACAGTGAATTGTAATGTTGGAACAAACTGCTTCTCTTTCAGAAAAATGCGTGTGAGTTTCTTGTGAATGCTTGTAAGTAGCTTAAGGCACTTTCAAAGGAAAGTGATTTTCTCTGAAAGGACAGCATTTAGAAAGTGAAGCAACACTCCATTCACTTCGCACAGTGAATTGAAGTGTTGGAACAGACTGCTTCTCTTTCAGTGAAACACATGTGAATTTCTGTTGAATGCTTGTAAGTAGCTTAAGGCACATTCAAAGGAAAGTGATTTTCTCTGAAAGGAGAGCATTTAGAAAGTGAAGCAACACTCCAATCACTACGCACAGTGAATTGAAGTGTTGGAACAGACTGCTTCTCTTTCAGTGAAACGCATGTGAATTTCTGTTGAATGCTTGTAAGTACCTTAAGGCACTTTCAAAGGAAAGTGATTTTCTCTGAAAGGACAGCATTTAGAAAGTGAAGCAACACTCCATTCACTTCGCACAGTGAATTGAAGTGTTGGAACAGACAGCTTCTCTTTCATAGAAACGCATTTGAGTTTCCTGTGAATGTGTGTAAGTAGCTTAAGGCACTTTTAAAGGAAAGTGATTTTCTCTGAAAGGACAGCATTTAGAAAGTGAAACAACACTCCATTCACTTCGCACAGTGAATTGAAGTGTTGGAACAGACTTCTTCTCGTTCAGAGAAACGCATGTGAATTTCTGTGGAATGCTTGTAAGTAGCTTAAGGCACTTTCAAAGGAAAGTGATTTTCTCCGAAAGGACAGCATTTAGAAAGTGAAGCAACACTCCATTCACTTCGCACAGTGAATTGAAGTGTTGGAAGAGACTGCTTCTCTTTCAGAGAAACGCATGTGAATTTCTATTGAATGCTTGAAAGTAGCTTAAGGCACTTTCAAAGGAAAGTGATTTTCTCTGAAAGGACAGCATTTAGAAAGTGAAGCAACACTCCATTCACTTCGCACAGTGAATTGAAGTGTTGGAACAGACTGCTTCTCTTTCAGTGAAACACATGTGAATTTCTGTTGAATGCTTGTAAGTAGCTTAAGGCACATTCAAAGGAAAGTGATTTTCTCTGAAAGGACAGCATTTAGAAAGTGAAGCAACACTCCATTCACTTCGCACAGTGAATTGAAGTGTTGGAACAGACAGCTTCTCTTTCATAGAAACGCATTTGAGTTTCCTGTGAATGTGTGTAAGTAGCTTAAGGCACTTTCAAAGGAAAGTGATTTTCTCTGAAAGGACAGCATTTAGAAAGTGAAGCAACACTCCATTCACTTCGCACAGTGAATTGAAGTGTTGGAACAGACTGCTTCTCTTTCAGTGAAACGCATGTGAATTTCTGTTGAATGCTTGTAAGTACCTTAAGGCACTTTCAAAGGAAAGTGATTTTCTCTGAAAGGACAGCATTTAGAAAGTGAAGCAACACTCCATTCACTTCGC
The DNA here is from genome assembly GCF_982192425.1 of Myodes glareolus. Taxonomy (NCBI): domain Eukaryota; kingdom Metazoa; phylum Chordata; class Mammalia; order Rodentia; family Cricetidae; genus Myodes; species Myodes glareolus. The sequence continues at coordinate 272,885 of NW_028263267.1, forward strand.
ACAGTGAATTGAAGTGTTGGAACAGACAGCTTCTCTTTCATAGAAACGCATTTGAGTTTCCTGTGAATGTGTGTAAGTAGCTTAAGGCACTTTCAAAGGAAAGTGATTTTCTCTGAAAGGACAGCATTTAGAAAGTGAAGCAACACTCCATTCACTTCGCACAGTGAATTGAAGTGTTGGAACAGACTGCTTCTCTTTCAGAGAAACGCATGTGAATTTTATTGAATGCTTGTAAGTAGCCTAAGGCACTTTCAAAGGAAAGTGATTTTCTCTGAAAGGACAGCATTTAGAAAGTGAAGCAACACTCCATTCACTTCGCACAGTGAATTGAAGTGTTGGAACAGACTGCTTCTCTTTCAGTGAAACACATGTGAATTTCTGTTGAATGCTTGTAAGTAGCTTAAGGCACATTCAAAGGAAAGTGATTTTCTCTGAAAGGACAGCATTTAGAAAGTGAAGCAACACTCCATTCTCTTCGCACAGTGAATTGAAGTGTTGGAACAGACAGTTTCTCTTTCATAGAAACGCATTTGAGTTTCCTGTGAATGTGTGTAAGTAGCTTAAGGCACTTTCAAAGGAAAGTGATTTTCCCTGAAAGGACAGCATTTAGAAAGTGAAGCAACACTCCATTCACTTCGCACAGTGAATTGAAGTGTTGGAACAGACTGCTTCTCTTTCAGGGAAACGCATGTGAATTTCTGTTGAATGCTTGTAAGTACATTAAGGCACTTTCAAAGGAAAGTGATTTTCTCTGAAAGGACAGGATTTAGAAAGTGAAGTAACACTCCATTCACTTCGCACAGTGAATTGAAGTGTTGGAACAGACAGCTTCTCTTTCATAGAAACGCATTTGATATTCCTGTGAATGCTTGTAAGTAGCTTAAGGCACTTTCAAAGGAAAGTGATTTTCTCTGAAAGGACAGCATTTAGAAAGTGAAGAAACACTCCATTCACTTCGCCCAGTGATTTGAAATGTTGGAACACACTGCTTCTCTTTCAGAGAAACGGATGTGAGTTTCTTCTGAATGCTTGTAAGTAGCTTAAGGCACTTTCAAAGCAAAGTGATTTTCTCTAAAAGAAGAGCATATAGAAAGTGAAGCAACACTCCATTCACTTTGCACAGTGAATTGAAGTGTTGGAACAGACTGCTTCTCTTTCATAGAAACGCATTTGAGTTTCCTGTGAATGTGTGTAAGTAGCTTAAGGCACTTTCAAAGGAAAGTGATTTTCTCTGAAAGGACAGCATTTAGAAAGTGAAGCAACACTCCATTCACTACGCACAGTGAATTGAAGTGTTGGAACAGACTGCTTCTCTTTCAGAAAAATGCATGTGAGTTTCTTTTGAATGCTTGTAAGTAGCTTAAGGCACTTTCAAAGGAAAGTGATTTTCTCCGAAAGGACAGCATTTAGAAAGTGAAGCAACACTCCATTCACTTCGCACAGTGAATTGAAGTGTTGGAACAGACTACTTCTCTTTCAGGAAACAGATATGAGTTTTTTGTGAATGCTTTTAACTAGCTTAAGGCATTTTCAAAGGAAAGTGATTTTCTCTGAAAGGACAGCATTTAGAAAGTGGAGCAACGCTCCATTGACTTCGCACAGTGAATTGAAGTGTTGGAACACATTGCTTCTCTTTCAGAGGAACGGATGTGAGTTTCTTCTGAATGCTTGTAAGTAGCTCAAGGCACTTTCAAAGCAAAGTGATTTTCTCTAAAAGGAGAGCATGTAGAAAGTGAAGCAACACTCCATTCACTTCGCACAGTGAATTGTAATGTTGGAACAAACTGCTTCTCTTTCAGAAAAATGCGTGTGAGTTTCTTGTGAATGCTTGTAAGTAGCTTAAGGCACTTTCAAAGGAAAGTGATTTTCTCTGAAAGGACAGCATTTAGAAAGTGAAGCAACACTCCATTCACTTCGCACAGTGAATTGAAGTGTTGGAACAGACTGCTTCTCTTTCAGTGAAACACATGTGAATTTCTGTTGAATGCTTGTAAGTAGCTTAAGGCACATTCAAAGGAAAGTGATTTTCTCTGAAAGGACAGCATTTAGAAAGTGAAGCAACACTCCAATCACTACGCACAGTGAATTGAAGTGTTGGAACAGACTGCTTCTCTTTCAGTGAAACGCATGTGAATTTCTGTTGAATGCTTGTAAGTACCTTAAGGCACTTTCAAAGGAAAGTGATTTTCTCTGAAAGGACAGCATTTAGAAAGTGAAGCAACACTCCATTCACTTCGCACAGTGAATTGAAGTGTTGGAACAGACAGCTTCTCTTTCATAGAAACGCATTTGAGTTTCCTGTGAATGTGTGTAAGTAGCTTAAGGCACTTTTAAAGGAAAGTGATTTTCTCTGAAAGGACAGCATTTAGAAAGTGAAACAACACTCCATTCACTTCGCACAGTGAATTGAAGTGTTGGAACAGACTTCTTCTCGTTCAGAGAAACGCATGTGAATTTCTGTGGAATGCTTGTAAGTAGCTTAAGGCACTTTCAAAGGAAAGTGATTTTCTCCGAAAGGACAGCATTTAGAAAGTGAAGCAACACTCCATTCACTTCGCACAGTGAATTGAAGTGTTGGAAGAGACTGCTTCTCTTTCAGAGAAACGCATGTGAATTTCTATTGAATGCTTGAAAGTAGCTTAAGGCACTTTCAAAGGAAAGTGATTTTCTCTGAAAGGACAGCATTTAGAAAGTGAAGCAACACTCCATTCACTTCGCACAGTGAATTGAAGTGTTGGAACAGACTGCTTCTCTTTCAGTGAAACACATGTGAATTTCTGTTGAATGCTTGTAAGTAGCTTAAGGCACATTCAAAGGAAAGTGATTTTCTCTGAAAGGACAGCATTTAGAAAGTGAAGCAACACTCCATTCACTTCGCACAGTGAATTGAAGTGTTGGAACAGACAGCTTCTCTTTCATAGAAACGCATTTGAGTTTCCTGTGAATGTGTGTAAGTAGCTTAAGGCACTTTCAAAGGAAAGTGATTTTCTCTGAAAGGACAGCATTTAGAAAGTGAAGCAACACTCCATTCACTTCGCACAGTGAATTGAAGTGTTGGAACAGACTGCTTCTCTTTCAGTGAAACGCATGTGAATTTCTGTTGAATGCTTGTAAGTACCTTAAGGCACTTTCAAAGGAAAGTGATTTTCTCTGAAAGGACAGCATTTAGAAAGTGAAGCAACACTCCATTCACTTCGCACAGTGAATTGAAGTGTTGGAACAGACAGCTTCTCTTTCATAGAAACGCATTTGAGTTTCCTGTGAATGTGTGTAAGTAGCTTAAGGCACTTTCAAAGGAAAGTGATTTTCTCTGAAAGGACAGCATTTAGAAAGTGAAGCAACACTCCATTCACTTCGCACAGTGAATTGAAGTGTTGGAACAGACTGCTTCTCTTTCAGAGAAACGCATGTGAATTTTATTGAATGCTTGTAAGTAGCCTAAGGCACTTTCAAAGGAAAGTGATTTTCTCTGAAAGGACAGCATTTAGAAAGTGAAGCAACACTCCATTCACTTCGCACAGTGAATTGAAGTGTTGGAACAGACTGCTTCTCTTTCAGTGAAACACATGTGAATTTCTGTTGAATGCTTGTAAGTAGCTTAAGGCACATTCAAAGGAAAGTGATTTTCTCTGAAAGGACAGCATTTAGAAAGTGAAGCAACACTCCATTCACTTCGCACAGTGAATTGAAGTGTTGGAAGAGGCAGCTTCTCTTTCATAGAAACGCATTTGAGTTTCCTGTGAATGTGTGTAAGTAGCTTAAGGCACTTTCAAAGGAAAGTGATTTTCCCTGAAAGGACAGCATTTAGAAAGTGAAGCAACACTCCATTCACTTCGCACAGTGAATTGAAGTGTTGGAACAGACTGCTTCTCTTTCAGGGAAACGCATGTGAATTTCTGTTGAATGCTTGTAAGTACCTTAAGGCACTTTCAAAGGAAAGTGATTTTCTCTGAAAGGACAGGATTTAGAAAGTGAAGTAACACTCCATTCACTTCGCACAGTGAATTGAAGTGTTGGAACAGACAGCTTCTCTTTCATAGAAACGCATTTGATATTCCTGTGAATGCTTGTAAGTAGCTTAAGGCACTTTCAAAGGAAAGTGATTTTCTCTGAAAGGACAGCATTTAGAAAGTGAAGAAACACTCCATTCACTTCGCCCAGTGATTTGAAATGTTGGAACACACTGCTTCTCTTTCAGAGAAACGGATGTGAGTTTCTTCTGAATGCTTGTAAGTAGCTTAAGGCACTTTCAAAGCAAAGTGATTTTCTCTAAAAGAAGAGCATATAGAAAGTGAAGCAACACTCCATTCACTTCGCACAGTGAATTGAAGTGTTGGAACAGACTGCTTCTCTTTCAGAGAAACGCATGTGAATTTCTATTGAATGCTTATAAGTAGCTTAAGGCACTTTCAAAGGAAAGTGATTTTCTCTGAAAGGAAAGCATTTAGATAGTGAAGCAACACTCCATTCACTTCGCACAGTGAATTGAAGTGTTGGAACAGACTGCTTCTCTTTCAGTGAAACGCATGTGAATTTCTGTTGAATGCTTGTAAGTACCTTAAGGCACTTTCAAAGGAGAGTGATTTTCTCTGAAAGGACAGCATTTAGAAAGTGAAGTAACACTCCATTCACTTCGCACAGTGAATTGAAGTGTTGGAACAGACAGGTTCTCTTTCATAGAAACGCATTTGATATTCCTGTGAATGCTTGTAAGTAGCTTAAGGCACTTTCAAAGGAAAGTGATTTTCTCTGAAAGGACAGCATTTAGAAAGTGAAGCAACACTCCATTCACTTCGCCCAGTGAATTGAAATGTTGGAACACACTGCTTCTCTTTCAGAGAAACGGATGTGAGTTTCTTCTGAATGCTTGTAAGTAGCTTAAGGCACATTCAAAGGAAAGTGATTTTCTCTGAAAGGACAGCATTTAGAAAGTGAAGCAACACTCCATTCACTTCGCACAGTGAATTGAAGTGTTGGAACAGACTGCTTCTCTTTCAGTGAAACGCATGTGAATTTCTGTTGAATGCTTGTAAGTACCTTAAGGCACTTTCAAAGGAAAGTGATTTTCTCCGAAAGGACAGCATTTAGAATGTGAAGTAACACTCCATTCACTTCGCACAGTGAATTGAAGTGTTGGAACAGACAGCTTCTCTTTCATAGAAACGCATTTGATATTCCTGTGAATGCTTGTAAGTAGCTTAAGGCACTTTCAAAGGAAAGTGATTTTCTCTGAAAGGACAGCATTTAGAAAGTGAAGCAACACTCCATTCACTTCACACAGTGATTTGAAATGTTGGAACACACTGCTTCTCTTTCAGAGAAACGGATGTGAGTTTCTTCTGAATGCTTGTAAGTAGCTTAAGGCACTTTCAAAGCAAAGTGATTTTCTCTAAAAGAAGAGCATATAGAAAGTGAAGCAACACTCCATTCACTTCGCACAGTGAATTGAAGTGTTGGAACAGACTGCTTCTCTTTCAGAGAAACGCATGTGAATTTCTATTGAATGCTTGTAAGTAGCTTAAGGCACTTTCAAAGGAAAGTGATTTTCTCTGAAAGGACAGCATTTAGAAAGTGAAGCAACACTCCATTCACTTCGCACAGTGAATTGAAGTGTTGGAACAGACTGCTTCTCTTTCAGTGAAACGCATGTGAATTTCTGTTGAATGCTTGTAAGTACCTTAAGGCACTTTCAAAGGAGAGTGATTTTCTCTGAAAGGACAGCATTTAGAAAGTGAAGTAACACTCCATTCACTTCGCACAGTGAATTGAAGTGTTGGAACAGACAGGTTCTCTTTCATAGAAACGCATTTGAGTTTCCTGTGAATGCTTGTAAGTAGCTTAAGGCACTTTCAAAGGAAAGTGATTTTCTCTGAAAGGACAGCATTTAGAAAGTGAAGCAACACTCCATTCACTTCGCCCAGTGAATTGAAATGTTGGAACACACTGCTTCTCTTTCAGAGAAACGGATGTGAGTTTCTTCTGAATGCTTGTAAGTAGCTTAAGGCACTTTCAAAGCAAAGTGATTTTCTCTAAAAGAAGAGCATATAGAAAGTGAAGCAACACTCCATTCACTTCGCACAGTGAATTGTAATGTTGGAACAAACTGCTTCTCTTTCAGAAAAATGCGTGTGAGTTTCTTGTGAATGCTTGTAAGTAGCTTAAGGCACTTTCAAAGGAAAGTGATTTTCTCTGAAAGGACAGCATTTAGAAAGTGAAGCAACACTCCATTCACTTCGCACAGTGAATTGAAGTGTTGGAACAGACTGCTTCTCTTTCAGAGAAACGCATGTAAATTTCTATTGAATGCTTGTAAGTAGCTTAAGGCACTTTCAAAGCAAAGTGATTTTCTCTAAAAGGAGAGCATATAGAAAGTGAAGCAACACTCCATTCACTTCGCACAGTGAATTGTAATGTTGGAACAAACTGCTTCTCTTTCAGAAAAATGCGTGTGAGTTTCTTGTGAATGCTTGTAAGTAGCTTAAGGCACTTTCAAAGGAAAGTAATTTTCTCTGAAAGGACAGCATTTAGAAAGTGAAGCAACACTCCATTCACTTCGCACAGTGAATTGAAGTGTTGGAACAGACTGCTTCTCTTTCAGTGAAACACATGTGAATTTCTGTTGAATGCTTGTAAGTAGCTTAAGGCACATTCAAAGGAAAGTGATTTTCTCTGAAAGGACAGCATTTAGAAAGTGAAGCAACACTCCATTCACTTCGCACAGTGAATTGAAGTGTTGGAACAGACTGCTTCTCTTTCAGAGAAACGCATGTGAATTTCTATTGAATGCTTGTAAGTAGCCTAAGGCACTTTCAAAGGAAAGTGATTTTCTCTGAAAGGACAGCATTTAGAAAGTGAAGCAACACTCCATTCACTTCGCACAGTGAAATGAAGTGTTGGAACAGACTGCTTCTCTTTCAGTGAAACACATGTGAATTTCTGTTGAATGCTTGTAAGTAGCTTAAGGCACATTCAAAGGAAAGTGATTTTCTCTGAAAGGACAGCATTTAGAAAGTGAAGCAACACTCCATTCACTTCGCACAGTGAATTGCAGTGTTGGAACAGACAGCTTCTCTTTCATAGAAACGCATTTGAGTTTCCTGTGAATGTGTGTAAGTAGCTTAAGGCACTTTCAAAGGAAAGTGATTTTCTCTGAAAGGACAGCATTTAGAAAGTGAAGCAACACTCCATTCACTTCGCACAGTGAATTGAAGTGTTGGAACAGACTGCTTCTCTTTCAGTGAAACGCATGTGAATTTCTGTTGAATGCTTGTAAGTACCTTAAGGCACTTTCAAAGGAAAGTGATTTTCTCCGAAAGGACAGCATTTAGAAAGTGAAGTAACACTCCATTCACTTCGCACAGTGAATTGAAGTGTTGGAACAGACAGCTTCTCTTTCATAGAAATGCATTTGATATTCCTGTGAATGCTTGTAAGTAGCTTAAGGCACTTTCAAAGGAAAGTGATTTTCTCTGAAAGGACAGCATTTAGAAAGTGAAGCAACACTCCATTCACTTCGCCCAGTGATTTGAAATGTTGGAACACACTGCTTCTCTTTCAGAGAAACGGATGTGAGTTTCTTCTGAATGCTTGTAAGTAGCTTAAGGCACTTTCAAAGCAAAGTGATTTTCTCTAAAAGAAGAGCATATAGAAAGTGAAGCAACACTCCATTCACTTCGCACAGTGAATTGAAGTGTTGGAACAGACTGCTTCTCTTTCAGAGAAACGCATTTGAGTTTCCTGTGAATGTGTGTAAGTAGCTTAAGGCACTTTCAAAGGAAAGTGATTTTCTCTGAAAGGACAGCATTTAGAAAGTGAAGCAACACTCCATTCACTTCGCACAGTGAATTGAAGTGTTGGAACAGACTTCTTCTCTTTCAGAGAAACGCATGTGAATTTCTGTGGAATGCTTGTAAGTAGCTTAAGGCACTTTCAAAGGAAAGTGATTTTCTCCGAAAGGACAGCATTTAGAAAGTGAAGCAACACTCCATTCACTTCGCACAGTGAATTGAAGTGTTGGAACAGACAGCTTCTCTTTCATAGAAACGCATTTGAGTTTCCTGTGAATGTGTGTAAGTAGCTTAAGGCACTTTCAAAGGAAAGTGATTTTCTCTGAAAGGACAGCATTTAGAAAGTGAAGCAACACTCCATTCACTACGCACAGTGAATTGAAGTGTTGGAACAGACTGCTTCTCTTTCAGAAAAATGCATGTGAGTTTCTTGTGAATGCTTGTAAGTAGCTTAAGGCACTTTCAAAGGAAAGTGGTTTTCTCCGAAAGGACAGCATTTAGAAAGTGAAGCAACACTCCATTCACTTCGCACAGTGAATTGAAGTGTTGGAACAGACTGCTTCTCTTTCAGTGAAACGCATGTGAATTTCTGTTGAATGCTTGTAAGTACCTTAAGGCACTTTCAAAGGAGAGTGATTTTCTCTGAAAGGACAGCATTTAGAAAGTGAAGTAACACTCCATTCACTTCGCACAGTGAATTGAAGTGTTGGAACAGACAGGTTCTCTTTCATAGAAACGCATTTGAGTTTCCTGTGAATGCTTGTAAGTAGCTTAAGGCACTTTCAAAGGAAAGTGATTTTCTCTGAAAGGACAGCATTTAGAAAGTGAAGCAACACTCCATTCACTTCGCCCAGTGAATTGAAATGTTGGAACACACTGCTTCTCTTTCAGAGAAACGGATGTGAGTTTCTTCTGAATGCTTGTAAGTAGCTTAAGGCACTTTCAAAGCAAAGTGATTTTCTCTAAAAGAAGAGCATATAGAAAGTGAAGCAACACTCCATTCACTTCGCACAGTGAATTGTAATGTTGGAACAAACTGCTTCTCTTTCAGAAAAATGCGTGTGAGTTTCTTGTGAATGCTTGTAAGTAGCTTAAGGCACTTTCAAAGGAAAGTGATTTTCTCTGAAAGGACAGCATTTAGAAAGTGAAGCAACACTCCATTCACTTCGCACAGTGAATTGAAGTGTTGGAACAGACTGCTTCTCTTTCAGAGAAACGCATGTAAATTTCTATTGAATGCTTGTAAGTAGCTTAAGGCACTTTCAAAGCAAAGTGATTTTCTCTAAAAGGAGAGCATATAGAAAGTGAAGCAACACTCCATTCACTTCGCACAGTGAATTGTAATGTTGGAACAAACTGCTTCTCTTTCAGAAAAATGCGTGTGAGTTTCTTGTGAATGCTTGTAAGTAGCTTAAGGCACTTTCAAAGGAAAGTAATTTTCTCTGAAAGGACAGCATTTAGAAAGTGAAGCAACACTCCATTCACTTCGCACAGTGAATTGAAGTGTTGGAACAGACTGCTTCTCTTTCAGTGAAACACATGTGAATTTCTGTTGAATGCTTGTAAGTAGCTTAAGGCACATTCAAAGGAAAGTGATTTTCTCTGAAAGGACAGCATTTAGAAAGTGAAGCAACACTCCATTCACTTCGCACAGTGAATTGAAGTGTTGGAACAGACTGCTTCTCTTTCAGAGAAACGCATGTGAATTTCTATTGAATGCTTGTAAGTAGCCTAAGGCACTTTCAAAGGAAAGTGATTTTCTCTGAAAGGACAGCATTTAGAAAGTGAAGCAACACTCCATTCACTTCGCACAGTGAAATGAAGTGTTGGAACAGACTGCTTCTCTTTCAGTGAAACACATGTGAATTTCTGTTGAATGCTTGTAAGTAGCTTAAGGCACATTCAAAGGAAAGTGATTTTCTCTGAAAGGACAGCATTTAGAAAGTGAAGCAACACTCCATTCACTTCGCACAGTGAATTGCAGTGTTGGAACAGACAGTTTCTCTTTCATAGAAACGCATTTGAGTTTCCTGTGAATGTGTGTAAGTAGCTTAAGGCACTTTCAAAGGAAAGTGATTTTCTCTGAAAGGACAGCATTTAGAAAGTGAAGCAACACTCCATTCACTTCGCACAGTGAATTGAAGTGTTGGAACAGACTGCTTCTCTTTCAGTGAAACGCATGTGAATTTCTGTTGAATGCTTGTAAGTACCTTAAGGCACTTTCAAAGGAAAGTGATTTTCTCCGAAAGGACAGCATTTAGAAAGTGAAGTAACACTCCATTCACTTCGCACAGTGAATTGAAGTGTTGGAACAGACAGCTTCTCTTTCATAGAAATGCATTTGATATTCCTGTGAATGCTTGTAAGTAGCTTAAGGCACTTTCAAAGGAAAGTGATTTTCTCTGAAAGGACAGCATTTAGAAAGTGAAGCAACACTCCATTCACTTCGCCCAGTGATTTGAAATGTTGGAACACACTGCTTCTCTTTCAGAGAAACGGATGTGAGTTTCTTCTGAATGCTTGTAAGTAGCTTAAGGCACTTTCAAAGCAAAGTGATTTTCTCTAAAAGAAGAGCATATAGAAAGTGAAGCAACACTCCATTCACTTCGCACAGTGAATTGAAGTGTTGGAACAGACTGCTTCTCTTTCAGAGAAACGCATTTGAGTTTCCTGTGAATGTGTGTAAGTAGCTTAAGGCACTTTCAAAGGAAAGTGATTTTCTCTGAAAGGACAGCATTTAGAAAGTGAAGCAACACTCCATTCACTTCGCACAGTGAATTGAAGTGTTGGAACAGACTTCTTCTCTTTCAGAGAAACGCATGTGAATTTCTGTGGAATGCTTGTAAGTAGCTTAAGGCACTTTCAAAGGAAAGTGATTTTCTCCGAAAGGACAGCATTTAGAAAGTGAAGCAACACTCCATTCACTTCGCACAGTGAATTGAAGTGTTGGAACAGACAGCTTCTCTTTCATAGAAACGCATTTGAGTTTCCTGTGAATGTGTGTAAGTAGCTTAAGGCACTTTCAAAGGAAAGTGATTTTCTCTGAAAGGACAGCATTTAGAAAGTGAAGCAACACTCCATTCACTACGCACAGTGAATTGAAGTGTTGGAACAGACTGCTTCTCTTTCAGAAAAATGCATGTGAGTTTCTTGTGAATGCTTGTAAGTAGCTTAAGGCACTTTCAAAGGAAAGTGGTTTTCTCCGAAAGGACAGCATTTAGAAAGTGAAGCAACACTCCATTCACTTCGCACAGTGAATTGAAGTGTTGGAACAGACTACTTCTCTTTCAGGAAACAGATATGAGTTTTTTGTGAATGCTTTTAAGTAGCTTAAGGCATTTTCAAAGGAAAGTGATTTTCTCTGAAAGGACAGCATTTAGAAAGTGGAGCAACGCTCCATTCACTTCGCACAGTGAATTGAAGTGTTGGAACACACTGCTTCTCTTTCAGAGAAACGGATGTGAGTTTCTTCTGAATGCTTGTAAGTAGCTTAAGGCACTTTCAAAGCAAAGTGATTTTCTCTAAAAGGAGAGAATATAGAAAGTGAAGCAACACTCCATTCACTTCGCACAGTGAATTGTAATGTTGGAACAAACTGCTTCTCTTTCAGAAAAATGCGTGTGAGTTTCTTGTGAATGCTTGTAAGTAGCTTAAGGCACTTTCAAAGGAAAGTGATTTTCTCTGAAAGGACAGCATTTAGAAAGTGAAGCAACACTCCATTCACTTCGCACAGTGAATTGAAGTGTTGGAACAGACTGCTTCTCTTTCAGTGAAACACATGTGAATTTCTGTTGAATGCTTGTAAGTAGCTTAAGGCACATTCAAAGGAAAGTGATTTTCTCTGAAAGGACAGCATTTAGAAAGTGAAGCAACACTCCAATCACTACGCACAGTGAATTGAAGTGTTGGAACAGACAGCTTCTCTTTCATAGAAACGCATTTGAGTTTCCTGTGAATGTGTGTAAGTAGCTTAAGGCACTCAAAGGAAAGTGATTTTCTCTGAAAGGACAGCATTTAGAAAGTGAAACAACACTCCATTCACTTCGCACACTGAATTGAAGTGTTGGAACAGACTTCTTCTCTTTCAGAGAAACGCATGTGAATTTCTGTGGAATGCTTGTAAGTAGCTAAAGGCACTTTCAAAGGAAAGTGATTTTCTCCGAAAGGACAGCATTTAGAAAGTGAAGCAACACTCCATTCACTTCGCACAGTGAATTGAAGTGTTGGAACAGACAGCTTCTCTTTCATAGAAACGCATTTGAGTTTCCTGTGAATGTGTGTAAGTAGCTTAAGGCACTTTCAAAGGAAAGTGATTTTCTCTGAAAGGACAGCATTTAGAAAGTGAAGCAACACTCCATTCACTACGCACAGTGAATTGAAGTATTGGAACAGACTGCTTCTCTTTCAGAAAAATGCATGTGAGTTTCTTGTGAATGCTTGTAAGTAGCTTAAGGCACTTTCAAAGGAAAGTGATTTTCTCCGAAAGGACAGCATTTAGAAAGTGAAGCAACACTCCATTCACTTCGCACAGTGAATTGAAGTGTTGGAACAGACTACTTCTCTTTCAGGAAACAGATATGAGTTTTTTGTGAATGCTTTTAAGGAGCTTAAGGCATTTTCAAAGGAAAGTGATTTTCTCTGAAAGGACAGCATTTAGAAAGTGGAGCAACACTCCATTCACTTCGTACAGTGAATTGAAGTGTTGGAGCAGACTGCTTCTCTTTCAGTGAAATGCATGTGAATTTCTGTTGAATGCTGTAAGTAGCTTAAGGCACTTTCAAAGGAAAGTGATTTTCTCTGAAAGGACAGCATTTAGAAAGTGAAGCAACACTCCATTCACTAAGCACAGTGAATTGAAGTGTTGGAACAGACTGCTTCTCTTTCAGAAAAATGCATGTGAGTTTCTTGTGAATGCTTGTAAGTAGCTTAAGGCACTTTCAAAGGAAAGTGATTTTCTCTGAAAGGACAGCATTTAGAAAGTGAAGGAACACTCCATTCACTTCGCACAGTGAATTGAACTGTTGGAACAGACTGCTTCTTTTTCAGAGAAACGCATGTGAATTTCTGTTAAATGCTTGTCAGTAGCTTAAGGCACTTTCAGAGGAAAGTGATTTTCTCTGAAAGGACAGCATTTAGAAAGTGAAGCAACACTCCATTCCCTATGCACAGTGAATTCAAGTGTTGGAACAGACAGCTACTCTTTCATAGAACCGCATTTGATATTCCTGTGAATGCTTGCAAGTAGCTTAAGGTACTTTCAAAGGAAAGTGATTTTCTCTGAAAGGACTGCATTAAGAAAGTGAAGCAACACTCCATTCACTTCGCCCAGTGAATTGAAATGTTGGAACACACTGCTTCTCTTTCAGTGAAACGCATGTGAATTTCTGTTGAATGCTTGTAAGTACCTTAAGGCACTTTCAAAGGAAAGTGATTTTCTCTGAAAGGACAGCATTTAGAAAGTGAAGTAACACTCCATTCACTTCGCACAGTGAATTGAAGTGTTGGAACAGACAGGTTCTCTTTCATAGAAACGCATTTGATATTCCTGTGAATGCTCGTAAGTAGCTTAAGGCACTTTCAAAGGAAAGTGCTTTTCTCTGAAAGGACAGCATTTAGAAAGTGAAGCAACACTCCATTCACTTCGCACAGTTAATTGAAATGTTGGAACACACTGCTTCTCTTTCAGAGAAACATATGTGAGTTTCATCTGAATGCTTGTAAGTAGCTTAAGGCACTTTCAAAGCAAAGTGATTTTCTCTAAAAGAAGAGCATATAGAAAATTAAGCAACACTCCATTCACTTCGCACAGTGAATTGTAATTTTGGAACAAACTGCTTCTCTTTCAGAAAAATGCGTGTGAGTTTCTTGTGAATGCTTGTAAGTAGCTTAAGGCACTTTCAAAGGAAAGTGATTTTCTCTGAAAGGACAGCATTTAGAAAGTGAAGCAACACTCCATTCACTTCGCACAGTGAATTGAAGTGTTGGAAGAGACTGCTTCTCTTTCAGAGAAACGCATGTGAATTTCATTGAATGCTTGAAAGTAGCTTAAGGCACTTTCAAAGGAAAGTGATTTTCTCTGAAAGGACAGCATTTAGAAAGTGAAGCAACACTCCATTCACTTCGCACAGTGAATTGAAGTGTTGGAACAGACTGCTTCTCTTTCAGTGAAACACATGTGAATTTCTGTTGAATGCTTGTAAGTAGCTTAAGGCACATTCAAAGGAAAGTGATTTTCTCTGAAAGGACAGCATTTAGAAAGTGAAGCAACACTCCATTCACTTCGCACAGTGAATTGAAGTGTTGGAACAGACAGCTTCTCTTTCATAGAAACGCATGTGAGTTTCCTGTGAATGTGTGTAAGTAGCTTAAGGCACTTTCAAAGGAAAGTGATTTTCTCTGAAAGGACAGCATTTAGAAAGTGAAGCAACACTCCATTCACTTCGCACAGTGAATTGAAGTGTTGGAACAGACTGCTTCTCTTTCAGTGAAACGCATGTGAATTTCTGTTGAATGCTTGTAAGTACCTTAAGGCACTTTCAAAGGAAAGTGATTTTCTCTGAAAGGACAGCATTTAGAAAGTGATGCAACACTCCATTCACTTCGCACAGTGAATTGAAGTGTTGGAACAGACAGCTTCTCTTTCATAGAAACGCATTTGAGTTTCCTGTGAATGTGTGTAAGTAGCTTAAGGCACTTTCAAAGGAAAGTGATTTTCTCTGAAAGGACAGCATTTAGAAAGTGAAGGAACACTCCATTCACTTCGCACAGTGAATTGAACTGTTGGAACAGACTGCTTCTTTTTCAGAGAAACGCATGTGAATTTCTGTTAAATGCTTGTCAGTAGCTTAAGGCACTTTCAGAGGAAAGTGATTTTCTCTGAAAGGACAGCATTTAGAAAGTGAAGCAACACTCCATTCCCTATGCACAGTGAATTCAAGTGTTGGAACAGACAGCTTCTCTTTCATAGAACCGCATTTGATATTCCTGTGAATGCTTGCAAGTAGCTTAAGGTACTTTCAAAGGAAAGTGATTTTCTCTGAAAGGACTGCATTAAGAAAGTGAAGCAACACTCCATTCACTTCGCCCAGTGAATTGAAATGTTGGAACACACTGCTTCTCTTTCAGAGAAACGGATGTGAGTTTCTTCTGAATGCTTGTAAGTAGCTTAAGGCACTTTCAAAGCAAAGTGATTTTCTCTAAAAGAAGAGCGTATAGAAAGTGAAGCAACACTCCATTCACTTCGCACAGTGAATTGAAGTGTTGGAACAGACTGCTTCTCTTTAAGAGAAACGCATGTGAATTTCTATTGAATGCTTGTAAGTAGCTTAATGCACTTTCAAAGGAAAGTGATTTTCTCTGAAAGGACAGCATTTAGAAAGTGAAGCAACACTCCATTCACTTCGCAAAGTGAATTGAAGTGTTGGAACAGACTGCTTCTCTTTCAGTGAAACGCATGTGAATTTCTGTTGAATGCTTGTAAGTACCTTAAGGCACTTTCAAAGGAAAGTGATTTTCTCTGAAAGGTCAGCATTTAGAAAGTGAAGTAACACTCCATTCACTTCGCACAGTGAATTGAAGTGTTGGAACAGACAGGTTCTCTTTCATAGAAACGCATTTGATATTCCTGTGAATGCTCGTAAGTAGCTTAAGGCACTTTCAAAGGAAAGTGATTTTCTCTGAAAGGACAGCATTTAGAAAGTGAAGCAACACTCCATTCACTTCGCACAGTGAATTGAAATGTTGGAACACACTGCTTCTCTTTCAGAGAAACATATGTGAGTTTCTTCTGAATGCTTGTAAGTAGCTTAAGGCACTTTCAAAGCAAAGTGATTTTCTCTAAAAGAAGAGCATATAGAAAGTGAAGCAACACTCCATTCACTTCGCACAGTGAATTGTAATGTTGGAACAAACTGCTTCTCTTTCAGAAAAATGCGTGTGAGTTTCTTGTGAATGCTTGTAAGTAGCTTAAGGCACTTTCAAAGGAAAGTGATTTTCTCTGAAAGGACAGCATTTAGAAAGTGAAGCAACACTCCATTCACTTCGCACAGTGAATTGAAGTGTTGGAACAGACTGCTTCTCTTTCAGAGAAACGCATGTGAATTTCTATTGAATGCTTGAAAGAAGCTTAAGGCACTTTCAAAGGAAAGTGATTTTCTCTGAAAGGACAGCATTTAGAAAGTGAAGCAACACTCCATTCACTTCGCACAGTGAATTGAAGTGTTGGAACAGACTGCTTCTCTTTCAGTGAAACACATGTGAATTTCTGTTGAATGCTGGTAAGTAGCTTAAGGCACATTCAAAGGAAAGTGATTTTCTCTGAAAGGACAGCATTTAGAAAGTGAAGCAACACTCCATTCACTTCGCACAGTGAATTGAAGTGTTGGAACAGACAGCTTCTCTTTCATAGAAACGCATGTGAGTTTCCTGTGAATGTGTGTAAGTAGCTTAAGGCACTTTCAAAGGAAAGTGATTTTCTCTGAAAGGACAGCATTTAGAAAGTGAAGCAACACTCCATTCACTTAGCACAGTGAATTGAAGTGTTGGAACAGACTGCTTCTCTTTCAGTGAAACGCATGTGAATTTCTGTTGAATGCTTGTAAGTACCTTAAGGCACTTTCAAAGGAAAGTGATTTTCTCTGAAAGGACAGCATTTAGAAAGTGATGCAACACTCCATTCACTTCGCACAGTGAATTGAAGTGTTGGAACAGACAGCTTCTCTTTCATAGAAACGCATTTGAGTTTCCTGTGAATGTGTGTAAGTAGCTTAAGGCACTTTCAAAGGAAAGTGATTTTCTCTGAAAGGACAGCATTTAGAAAGTGATGCAACACTCCATTCACTTCGCACAGTGAATTGAAGTGTTGGAACAGACTGCTTCTCTTTCAGAGAAACGCATGTGAATTTCTATTGAATGCTTGTAAGTAGCCTAAGGCACTTTCAAAGGAAAGTGATTTTCTCTGAAAGGACAGCATTTAGAAAGTGAAGCAACACTCCATTCACTTCGCACAGTGAATTGAAGTGTTGGAACAGACTGCTTCTCTTTCAGTGAAACGCATGTGAATTTCTGTTGAATGCTTGTAAGTACCTTAAGGCACTTTCAAAGGAAAGTGATTTTCTCTGAAAGGACAGCATTTAGAAAGTGAAGCAACACTCCATTCACTTCGCACAGTGAATTGAAGTGTTGGAACAGACAGCTTCTCTTTCATAGAAACGCATTTGAGTTTCCTGTGAATGTGTGTAAGTAGCTTAAGGCACTTTCAAAGGAAAGTGATTTTCTCTGAAAGGACAGCATTTAGAAAGTGAAGCAACACTCCATTCACTTCGCACAGTGAATTGAAGTGTTGGAACAGACTGCTTCTCATTCAGTGAAACGCATGTGAATTTCTGTGGAATGCTTGTAAGTACCTTAAGGCACTTTCAAAGGAAAGTGATTTTCTCCGAAAGGACAGCATTTAGAAAGTGAAGTAACACTCCATTCACTTCGCACTGTGAATTGAAGTGTTGGAACAGACAGGTTCTCTTTCATAGAAATGCATTTGATAATCCTGTGAATGTGTGTAAGTAGCTTAAGGCACTTTCAAAGGAAAGTGATTTTCTCTGTAAGGACAGCATTTAGAAAGTGAAGCAACACTCCATTCACTTCGCCCAGTGAATTGAAATGTTGGAACACACTGCTTCTCTTTCAGAGAAACGGATGTGAGTTTCTTCTGAATGCTTGTAAGTAGCTTAAGGCACTTTCAAAGCAAAGTGATTTTCTCTAAAAGAAGAGCATATAGAAAGTGAAGCAACACTCCATTCACTTCGCACAGTGAATTGAAGTGTTGGAACAGACTGCTTCTCTTTCAGAGAAACGCATGTGAATTTCTATTGAATGCTTGTAAGTAGCTTAAGGCACTTTCAAAGGAAAGTGATTTTCTCTGAAAGGACAGCATTTAGAAAGTGAAGCAACACTCCATTCACTTCGCACAGTGAATTGAAGTGTTGGAACAGACTGCTTCTCTTTCAGTGAAACGCATGTGAATTTCTGTTGAATGCTTGTAAGTACCTTAAGGCACTTTCAAAGGAAAGTGATTTTGTCTGAAAGGACAGCATTTAGAAAGTGAAGTAACACTCCATTCACTTCGCACAGTGAATTGAAGTGTTGGAACAGACAGGTTCTCTTTCATAGAAACGCATTTGATATTCCTGTGAATGCTTGTAAGTAGCTTAAGGCACTTTCAAAGGAAAGTGATTTTCTCTGAAAGGACAGCATTTAGAAAGTGAAGCAACACTCCATTCACTTCGCCCAGTGAATTGAAATGTTGGAACACACTGCTTCTCTTTCAGAGAAACGGATGTGAGTTTCTTCTGAATGCTTGTAAGTAGCTTAAGGCACTTTCAAAGCAAAGTGATTTTCTCTAAAAGAAGAGCATATAGAAAGTGAAGCAACACTCCATTCACTTCGCACAGTGAATTGTAATGTTGGAACAAACTGCTTCTCTTTCAGAAAAATGCGTGTGAGTTTCTTGTGAATGCTTGTAAGTAGCTTAAGGCACTTTCAAAGGAAAGTGATTTTCTCTGAAAGGACAGCATTTAGAAAGTGAAGCAACACTCCATTCACTTCGCACAGTGAATTGAAGTGTTGGAACAGACTGCTTCTCTTTCAGAGAAACGCATGTGAATTTCTATTGAATGCTTGTAAGTAGCTTAAGGCACTTTCAAAGGAAAGTGATTTTCTCTGAAAGGACAGCATTTAGAAAGTGAAGCAACACTCCATTCACTTCGCACAGTGAATTGAAGTGTTGGAACAGACTGCTTTTCTTTCAGTGAAACACATGTGAATTTCTGTTGAATGCTTGTAAGTAGCTTAAGGCACATTCAAAGGAAAGTGATTTTCTCTGAAAGGACAGCATTTAGAAAGTGAAGCAACACTCCAATCACTACGCACAGTGAATTGAAGTGTTGGAACAGACAGCTTCTCTTTCATAGAAACGCATTTGAGTTTCCTGTGAATGTGTGTAAGTAGCTTAAGGCACTTTCAAAGAAAAGTGATTTTCTCTGAAAGGACAGCATTTAGATAGTGAAACAACACTCCATTCACTTCGCACAGTGAATTGAAGTGTTGGAACAGACTTCTTCTCTTTCAGAGAAACGCATGTGAATTTCTGTGGAATGCTTGTAAGTAGCTTAAGGCACTTTCAAAGGAAAGTGATTTTCTCCGAAAGGACAGCATTTAGAAAGTGAAGCAAAACTCCATTCACTTCGCACAGTGAATTGAAGTGTTGGAACAGACAGCTTCTCTTTCATAGAAACGCATTTGAGTTTCCTGTGAATGTGTGTAAGTAGCTTAAGGCACTTTCAAAGGAAAGTGATTTTCTCTGAAAGGACAGCATTTAGAAAGTGAAGCAACACTCCATTCACTACGCACAGTGAATTGAAGTGTTGGAACAGACTGCTTCTCTTTCAGAAAAATGCATGTGAGTTTCTTGTGAATGCTTGTAAGTAGCTTAAGGCACTTTCAAAGGAAAGTGATTTTCTCCAAAAGGACAGCATTTAGAAAGTGAACCAACACTCCATTCACTTCGCACAGTGAATTGAAGTGTTGGAACAGACTACTTCTCTTTCAGGAAACAGATATGAGTTTTTTGTGAATGCTTTTAAGTAGCTTAAGGCATTTTCAAAGGAAAGTGATTTTCTCTGAAAGGACAGCATTTAGAAAGTGGAGCAACGCTCCATTCACTTCGCACAGTGAATTGAAGTGTTGGAACAGACTGCTTCTCTTTCAGAAAAATGCATGTGAGTTTCTTGTGAATGCTTGTAAGTAGCTTAAGGCACTTTCAAAGGAAAGTGATTTTCTCTGAAAGGACAGAATTTAGAAAGTGAAGCAACACTCCATTCACTTCGCACAGTGAATTGAAATGTTGGAACACACTGCTTCTCTTTCATAGAAACGGATGTGAATTTCTTCTGAATGCTTGTAAGTAGCTTAAGGCACTTTCAAAGGAAAGTGATTTTCTCTAAAAGGAGAGCATATAGAAAGTGAAGCAACACTCCATTCACTTCGCACAGTGAATTGTAATGTTGGAACAGACTGCTTCTCTTTCAGAAAAATGCGTGTGAGTTTCTTGTGAATGCTTGTAAGTAGCTTAAGGCACTTTCAAAGGAAAGTGATTTTCTCTGAAAGGACAGCATTTAGAAAGTGAAGCAACACTCCATTCACTTCGCACAGTGAATTGAAGTGTTGGAACAGACTGCTTCTCTTTCAGTGAAACACATGTGAATTTCTGTTGAATGCTTGTAAGTAGCTTAAGGCACATTCAAAGGAAAGTGATTTTCTCTGAAAGGACAGCATTTAGAAAGTGAAGCAACACTCCAATCACTACGCACAGTGAATTGAAGTGTTGGAACAGACAGCTTCTCTTTCATAGAAACGCATTTGAGTTTCCTGTGTATGTGTGTAAGTAGCTTAAGGCACTTTCAAAGGAAAGTGATTTTCTCTGAAAGTACAGCATTTAGAAAGTGAAGCAACACTCCATTCACTTCGCACAGTGAATTGAAGTGTTGGAACAGACAGCTTCTCTTTCATAGAAACGCATTTGATTTTCCTGTGAATGTGTGTAAGTAGCTTAAGGCACTTTCAAAGGGAAGTGATTTTCTCTGAAAGGACAGCATTTAGAAAGTGAAACAACACTCCATTAACTTCGCACAGTGAATTGAAGTGTTGGAACAGACTTCTTGTCTTTCAGAGAAACGCATGTGAATTTCTGTTGAATGCTTGTAAGTAGCTTAAGGCACTTTCAAAGGAAAGTGATTTTCTCCGAAAGGACAGCATTTAGAAAGTGAAGCAGCACTCCATTCACTTCGCACAGTGAATTGAAGTATTGGAACAGACAGCTTCTCTTTCATAGAAACGCATTTGAGTTTCCTGTGAATGTGTGTAAGTAGCTTAAGGCACTTTCAAAGGAAAGTGATTTTCTCCGAAAGGACAGCATTTAGAAAGTGAAGCAACACTCCATTCACTACGCACAGTGAATTGAAGTGTTGGAACAGACTGCTTCTCTTTCAGTGAAACACATGTGAATTTCTGTTGAATGCTTGTAAGTAGCTTAAGGCACATTCAAAGGAAAGTGATTTTCTCTGAAAGGACAGCATTTAGAAAGTGAAGCAACACTCCAATCACTACGCACAGTGAATTGAAGTGTTGGAACAGACAGCTTCTCTTTCATAGAAACGCATTTGAGTTTCCTGTGAATATGTGTAAGTAGCTTAAGGCACTTTCAAAGGAAAGTGATTTTCTCTGAAAGGACAGCATTTATAAAGTGAAGCAACACTCCATTCACTTCGCACAGTGAATTGAAGTGTTGAAACAGACTGCTTCTCTTTCAGTGAAAGGCATGTGAATTTCTGTTGAATGCTTGTAAGTACCTTAAGGCACTTTCAAAGGAAAGTGATTTTCTCTGAAAGGACAGCATTTAGAAAGTGAAGCAACACTCCATTCACTTCGCACAGTGAATTGAAGTGTTGGAACAGACAGCTTCTCTTTCATAGAAACGCATTTGAGTTTCCTGTGAATGTGTGTAAGTAGCTTAAGGCACTTTCAAAGGGAAGTGATTTTCTCTGAAAGGACAGCATTTAGAAAGTGAAACAACACTCCATTCACTTCGCACAGTGAATTGAAGTGTTGGAACAGACTTCTTCTCTTTCAGAGAAACGCATGTGAATTTCTGTGGAATGCTTGTAAGTAGCTTAAGGCACTTTCAAAGGAAAGTGATTTTCTCTGAAAGGACAGCATTTAGAAAGTGAAGCAACACTCCATTCACTTCGTACAGTGAATTGAAGTGTTGGAACAGACAGCTTCTCTTTCATAGAAACGCATTTGAGTTTCCTGTGAATGTGTTTAAGTAGCTTAAGGCACTTTCAAAGGAAAGTGATTTTCTCTGAAAGGACAGCATTTAGAAAGTGAAGCAACACTCCATTCACTACGCACAGTGAATTGAAGTGTTGGAACAGACTGCTTCTCTTTCAGAAAAATGCATGTGAGTTTCTTGTGAATGCTTGTAAGTAGCTTAAGGCACTTTCAAAGGAAAGTGATTTTCTCCGAAAGGACAGCATTTAGAAAGTGAAGCAACACTCCATTCACTTCGCAAAGTGAATTGAAGTGTTGGAACAGACTACTTCTCTTTCAGGAAACAGATATGAGTTTTTTGTGAATTTTTTTAAGGAGCTTAAGGCATTTTCAAAGGAAAGTGATTTTCTCTGAAAGGACAGCATTTAGAAAGTGGAGCAACACTCCATTCACTTCGCACAGTGAATTGAAGTGTTGGAACAGACTGCTTCTCTTTCATAGAAACGCATTTGATTTTCCTGTGAATGTGTGTAAGTAGCTTAAGGCACTTTCAAAGGGAAGTGATTTTCTCTGAAAGGACAGCATTTAGAAAGTGAAACAACACTCCATTAACTTCGCACAGTGAATTGAAGTGTTGGAACAGACTTCTTGTCTTTCAGAGAAACGCATGTGAATTTCTGTTGAATGCTTGTAAGTAGCTTAAGGCACTTTCAAAGGAAAGTGATTTTCTCCGAAAGGACAGCATTTAGAAAGTGAAGCAGCACTCCATTCACTTCGCACAGTGAATTGAAGTATTGGAACAGACAGCTTCTCTTTCATAGAAACGCATTTGAGTTTCCTGTGAATGTGTGTAAGTAGCTTAAGGCACTTTCAAAGGAAAGTGATTTTCTCCGAAAGGACAGCATTTAGAAAGTGAAGCAACACTCCATTCACTACGCACAGTGAATTGAAGTGTTGGAACAGACTGCTTCTCTTTCAGTGAAACACATGTGAATTTCTGTTGAATGCTTGTAAGTAGCTTAAGGCACATTCAAAGGAAAGTGATTTTCTCTGAAAGGACAGCATTTAGAAAGTGAAGCAACACTCCAATCACTACGCACAGTGAATTGAAGTGTTGGAACAGACAGCTTCTCTTTCATAGAAACGCATTTGAGTTTCCTGTGAATATGTGTAAGTAGCTTAAGGCACTTTCAAAGGAAAGTGATTTTCTCTGAAAGGACAGCATTTATAAAGTGAAGCAACACTCCATTCACTTCGCACAGTGAATTGAAGTGTTGAAACAGACTGCTTCTCTTTCAGTGAAACGCATGTGAATTTCTGTTGAATGCTTGTAAGTACCTTAAGGCACTTTCAAAGGAAAGTGATTTTCTCTGAAAGGACAGCATTTAGAAAGTGAAGCAACACTCCATTCACTTCGCACAGTGAATTGAAGTGTTGGAACAGACAGCTTCTCTTTCATAGAAACGCATTTGAGTTTCCTGTGAATGTGTGTAAGTAGCTTAAGGCACTTTCAAAGGGAAGTGATTTTCTCTGAAAGGACAGCATTTAGAAAGTGAAACAACACTCCATTCACTTCGCACAGTGAATTGAAGTGTTGGAACAGACTTCTTCTCTTTCAGAGAAACGCATGTGAATTTCTGTGGAATGCTTGTAAGTAGCTTAAGGCACTTTCAAAGGAAAGTGATTTTCTCTGAAAGGACAGCATTTAGAAAGTGAAGCAACACTCCATTCACTTCGTACAGTGAATTGAAGTGTTGGAACAGACAGCTTCTCTTTCATAGAAACGCATTTGAGTTTCCTGTGAATGTGTTTAAGTAGCTTAAGGCACTTTCAAAGGAAAGTGATTTTCTCTGAAAGGACAGCATTTAGAAAGTGAAGCAACACTCCATTCACTACGCACAGTGAATTGAAGTGTTGGAACAGACTGCTTCTCTTTCAGAAAAATGCATGTGAGTTTCTTGTGAATGCTTGTAAGTAGCTTAAGGCACTTTCAAAGGAAAGTGATTTTCTCCGAAAGGACAGCATTTAGAAAGTGAAGCAACACTCCATTCACTTCGCAAAGTGAATTGAAGTGTTGGAACAGACTACTTCTCTTTCAGGAAACAGATATGAGTTTTTTGTGAATTTTTTTAAGGAGCTTAAGGCATTTTCAAAGGAAAGTGATTTTCTCTGAAAGGACAGCATTTAGAAAGTGGAGCAACACTCCATTCACTTCGCACAGTGAATTGAAGTGTTGGAACAGACTGCTTCTCTTTCAGTGAAATGCATGTGAATTTCTGTTGAATGCTGTAAGTAGCTTAAGGCACTTTCAAAGGAAAGTGATTTTCTCTGAAAGGACAGCATTTAGAAAGTGAAGCAACACTCCATTCACTACGCACAGTGAATTGAAGTGTTGGAACAGACTGCTTCTCTTTCAGAAAAGTGCATGTGAGTTTCTTGTGAATGCTTGTAAGTAGCTTAAGGCACTTTCAAAGGAAAGTGATTTTCTCTGAAAGGACAGCATTTAGAAAGTGAAGCAACACTCCATTCACTTCGCACAGTGAATTGAAGTGTTGGAACAGACAGCTTCTCTTTCATAGAACCGCATTTGATATTCCTGTGAATGCTTGTAAGTAGCTTAAGGCACTTTCAAAGGAAAGTGATTTTCTCTGAAAGGACAGCATTTAGAAAGTGAAGCAACACTCCATTCACTTCGCCCAGTGAATTGAAATGTTGGAACACACTGCTTCTCTTTTAGAGAAACGGATGTGAGTTTCTTCTGAATGCTTGTAAGTAGCTTAAGGCACTTTCAAAGCAAAGTGATTTTCTCTAAAAGGAGAGCATATGGAAAGTGAAGCAACACTCCATTCACTTCGCACAGTGAATTGTAATGTTGGAACAAACTGCTTCTCTTTCAGAAAAATGCGTGTGAGTTTCTTGTGAATGCTTGTAAGTAGCTTAAGGCACTTTCAAAGGAAAGTGATTTTCTCTGAAAGGACAGCATTTAGAAAGTGAAGCAACACTCCATTCACTTCGCACAGTGAATTGAAGTGTTGGAACAGACAGCTTCTCTTTCATAGAAACGCATTTGAGTTTCCTGTGAATGTGTGTAAGTAGCTTAAGGCACTTTCAAAGGGAAGTGATTTTCTCTGAAAGGACAGCATTTAGAAAGTGAAACAACACTCCATTAACTTCGCACAGTGAATTGAAGTGTTGGAACAGACTTCTTGTCTTTCAGAGAAACGCATGTGAATTTCTGTGGAATGCTTGTAAGTAGCTTAAGGCACTTTCAAAGGAAAGTGATTTTCTCCGAAAGGACAGCATTTAGAAAGTGAAGCAGCACTCCATTCACTTCGCACAGTGAATTGAAGTATTGGAACAGACAGCTTCTCTTTCATAGAAACGCATTTGAGTTTCCTGTGAATGTGTGTAAGTAGCTTAAGGCACTTTCAAAGGAAAGTGATTTTCTCCGAAAGGACAGCATTTAGAAAGTGAAGCAACACTCCATTCACTACGCACAGTGAATTGAAGTGTTGGAACAGACTGCTTCTCTTTCAGTGAAACACATGTGAATTTCTGTTGAATGCTTGTAAGTAGCTTAAGGCACATTCAAAGGAAAGTGATTTTCTCTGAAAGGACAGCATTTAGAAAGTGAAGCAACACTCCAATCACTACGCACAGTGAATTGAAGTGTTGGAACAGACAGCTTCTCTTTCACAGAAACGCATTTGAGTTTCCTGTGAATATGTGTAAGTAGCTTAAGGCACTTTCAAAGGAAAGTGATTTTCTCTGAAAGGACAGCATTTATAAAGTGAAGCAACACTCCATTCACTTCGCACAGTGAATTGAAGTGTTGAAACAGACTGCTTCTCTTTCAGTGAAACGCATGTGAATTTCTGTTGAATGCTTGTAAGTACCTTAAGGCACTTTCAAAGGAAAGTGATTTTCTCTGAAAGGACAGCATTTAGAAAGTGAAGCAACACTCCATTCACTTCGCACAGTGAATTGAAGTGTTGGAACAGACAGCTTCTCTTTCATAGAAACGCATTTGAGTTTCCTGTGAATGTGTGTAAGTAGCTTAAGGCACTTTCAAAGGGAAGTGATTTTCTCTGAAAGGACAGCATTTAGAAAGTGAAACAACACTCCATTCACTTCGCACAGTGAATTGAAGTGTTGGAACAGACTTCTTCTCTTTCAGAGAAACGCATGTGAATTTCTGTGGAATGCTTGTAAGTAGCTTAAGGCACTTTCAAAGGAAAGTGATTTTCTCCGAAAGGACAGCATTTAGAAAGTGAAGCAACACTCCATTCACTTCGCACAGTGAATTGAAGTGTTGGAACAGACAGCTTCTCTTTCATAGAAACGCATTTGAGTTTCCTGTGAATGTGTTTAAGTAGCTTAAGGCACTTTCAAAGGAAAGTGATTTTCTCTGAAAGGACAGCATTTAGAAAGTGAAGCAACACTCCATTCACTACGCACAGTGAATTGAAGTGTTGGAACAGACTGCTTCTCTTTCAGAAAAATGCATGTGAGTTTCTTGTGAATGCTTGTAAGTAGCTTAAGGCACTTTCAAAGGAAAGTGATTTTCTCCGAAAGGACAGCATTTAGAAAGTGAAGCAACACTCCATTCACTTCGCAAAGTGAATTGAAGTGTTGGAACAGACTACTTCTCTTTCAGGAAACAGATATGAGTTTTTTGTGAATGCTTTTAAGGAGCTTAAGGCATTTTCAAAGGAAAGTGATTTTCTCTGAAAGGACAGCATTTAGAAAGTGGAGCAACACTCCATTCACTTCGCACAGTGAATTGAAGTGTTGGAACAGACTGCTTCTCTTTCAGTGAAATGCATGTGAATTTCTGTTGAATGCTGTAAGTAGCTTAAGGCACTTTCAAAGGAAAGTGATTTTCTCTGAAAGGACAGCATTTAGAAAGTGAAGCAACACTCCATTCACTACGCACAGTGAATTGAAGTGTTGGAACAGACTGCTTCTCTTTCAGAAAAGTGCATGTGAGTTTCTTGTGAATGCTTGTAAGTAGCTTAAGGCACTTTCAAAGGAAAGTGATTTTCTCTGAAAGGACAGCATTTAGAAAGTGAAGCAACACTCCATTCTTTCGCACAGTGAATTGAAGTGTTGGAACAGACAGCTTCTCTTTCATAGAACCGCATTTGATATTCCTGTGAATGCTTGTAAGTAGCTTAAGGCACTTTCAAAGGAAAGTGATTTTCTCTGAAAGGACAGCATTTAGAAAGTGAAGCAACACTCCATTCACTTCGCCCAGTGAATTGAAATGTTGGAACACACTGCTTCTCTTTTAGAGAAACGGATGTGAGTTTCTTCTGAATGCTTGTAAGTAGCTTAAGGCACTTTCAAAGCAAAGTGATTTTCTCTAAAATGAGAGCATATAGAAAGTGAAGCAATGCTCCATTCACTTCGCACAGTGAATTGTAATGTTGGAACAAACTGCTTCTCTTTCAGAAAAATGCGTGTGAGTTTCTTGTGAATGCTTGTAAGTAGCTTAAGGCACTTTCAAAGGAAAGTGATTTTCTCTGAAAGGACAGCATTTAGAAAGTGAAGCAACACTCCATTCACTTCGCACAGTGAATTGAAGTGTTGGAACAGACAGCTTCTCTTTCATAGAAACGCATTTGAGTTTCCTGTGAATGTGTGTAAGTAGCTTAAGGCACTTTCAAAGGGAAGTGATTTTCTCTGAAAGGACAGCATTTAGAAAGTGAAACAACACTCCATTCACTTCGCACAGTGAATTGAAGTGTTGGAACAGACTTCTTCTCTTTCAGAGAAACGCATGTGAATTTCTGTGGAATGCTTGTAAGTAGCTTAAGGCACTTTCAAAGGAAAGTGATTTTCTCCGAAAGGACAGCATTTAGAAAGTGAAGCAACACTCCATTCACTTCGCACAGTGAATTGAAGTGTTGGAACAGACAGCTTCTCTTTCATAGAAACGCATTTGAGTTTCCTGTGAATGTGTGTAAGTAGCTTAAGGCACTTTCAAAGGAAAGTGATTTTCTCTGAAAGGACAGCATTTAGAAAGTGAAGCAACACTCCATTCACTACGCACAGTGAATTGAAGTGTTGGAACAGACTGCTTCTCTTTCAGAAAAATGCATGTGAGTTTCTTGTGAATGCTTGTAAGTAGCTTAAGGCACTTTCAAAGGAAAGTGATTTTCTCCGAAAGGACAGCATTTAGAAAGTGAAGCAACACTCCATTCACTTCGCACAGTGAATTGAAGTGTTCAACAGACTACTTCTCTTTCAGGAAACAGATATGAGTTTTTTGTGAATGCTTTTAAGGAGCTTAAGGCATTTTCAAAGGAAAGTGATTTTCTCTGAAAGGACAGCATTTAGAAAGTGGAGCAACACTCCATTCACTTCGCACAGTGAATTGAAGTGTTGGAACAGACTGCTTCTCTTTCAGTGAAATGCATGTGAATTTCTGTTGAATGCTGTAAGTAGCTTAAGGCACTTTCAAAGGAAAGTGATTTTCTCTGAAAGGACAGCATTTAGAAAGTGAAGCAACACTCCATTCACTACGCACAGTGAATTGAAGTGTTGGAACAGACTGCTTCTCTTTCAGAAAAATGCATGTGAGTTTCTTGTGAATGCTTGTAAGTAGCTTAAGGCACTTTCAAAGGAAAGTGATTTTCTCTGAAAGGACAGCATTTAGAAAGTTAAGAAACACTCCATTCACTTCGCACAGTGAATTGAAGTGTTGGAACAGACTGCTTCTTTTTCAGAGAAACGCATGTGAATTTCTGTTAAATGCTTGTCAGTAGCTTAAGGCACTTTCAGAGGAAAGTGATTTTCTCTGAAAGGACAGCATTTAGAAACTGAAGCAACACTCCATTCACTATGCACAGTGAATTCAAGTGTTGGAACAGACAGCTTCTCTTTCATAGAACCGCATTTGATATTCCTGTGAATGCTTGTAAGTAGCTTAAGGCACTTTCAAAGGAAAGTGATTTTCTCTGAAAGGACAGCATTTAGAAAGTGAAGCAACACTCCATTCACTTCGCCCAGTGAATTGAAATGTTGGAACACACTGCTTCTCTTTCAGAGAAACGGATGTGAGTTTCTTCTGAATGCTTGTAAGTAGCTTAAGGCACTTTCAAAGGAAAGTGATTTTCTCTAAAAGGAGAGCATATAGAAAGTGAAGCAACACTCCATTCACTTCGCACAGTGAATTGTAATGTTGGAACAAACTGCTTCTCTTTCAGAAAAATGCGTGTGAGTTTCTTGTGAATGCTTGTAAGTAGCTTAAGGCACTTTCAAAGGAAAGTGATTTTCTCTGAAAGGACAGCATTTAGAAAGTGAAGCAACACTCCAATCACTTCGCACAGTGAATTGAAGTGTTGGAACAGACTGCTTCTCTTTCAGAGAAACGCATGTGAATTTCTATTGAATGCTTGTGAGTAGCTTAAGGCACTTTCAAAGGAAAGTGATTTTCTCTGAAAGGACAGCATTTAGAAAGTGAAGCAACACTCCATTCACTTCGCACAGTGAACTGAAGTGTTGGAACAGACTGCTTCTCTTTCAGTGAAACACATGTGAATTTCTGTTGAATGCTTGTAAGTAGCTTAAGGCACATTCAAAGGAAGGTGATTTTCTCTGAAAGGACAGCATTTAGAAAGTGAAGCAACACTCCATTCACTTCGCACTGTGAATTGAAGTGTTGGAACAGACAGCTTCTCTTTCATAGAAACGCATTTGAGTTTCCTGTGAATGTGTGTAAGTAGCTTAAGGCACTTTCAAAGGAAAGTGATTTTCTCTGAAAGGACAGCATTTAGAAAGTGAAGCAACACTCCATTCACTTCGCACAGTGAATTGAAGTGTTGGAACAGACTGCTTCTCTTTCAGTGAAACGCATGTGAATTTCTGTTGAATGCTTGTAAGTAGCTTAAGGCACTTTCAAAGGAAAGTGATTTTCTCTGAAAGGACAGCATTTAGAAAGTGAAGCAACACTCCATTCACTTCGCACAGTGAATTGAAGTGTTGGAACAGACAGCTTCTCTTTCATAGAAACGCATTTGAGTTTCCTGTGAATGTGTGTAAGTAGCTTAAGGCACTTTCAAAGGAAAGTGATTTTCTCTGAAAGGAAAGCATTTAGAAAGTGAAACAACACTCCATTCACTTCGCACAGTGAATTGAAGTGTTGAAACAGACTTCTTCTCTTTCAGAGAAACGCATGTGAATTTCGGTGGAATGCTTGTAAGTAGCTTAAGGCACTTTCAAAGGAAAGTGATTTTCTCTGAAAGGACAGCATTTAGAAAGTGAAGCAACACTCCATTCACTTCGCACAGTGAATTGAAGTGTTGGAACAGACAGCTTCTCTTTCATAGAAACGCATTTGAGTTTCCTGTGAATGTGTGTAAGTAGCTTAAGGCACTTTCAAAGGAAAGTGATTTTCTCTGAAAGGACAGCATTTAGAAAGTGAAGCAACACTCCATTCACTACGCACAGTGAACTGAAGTGTTGGAACAGACTGCTTCTCTTTCAGAAAAATGCATGTGAGTTTCTTGTGAATGCTTGTAAGTAGCTTAAGGCACTTTCAAAGGAAAGTGATTTTCTCCGAAAGGACAGCATTTAGAAAGTGAAGCAACACTCCATTCACTTCGCACAGTGAATTGAAGTGTTGGAACAGACTACTTCTCTTTCAGGAAACAGATATGAGTTTTTTGTGAATGCTTTTAAGTAGCTTAAGGCATTTTCAAAGGAAAGTGATTTTCTCGGAAAGTACAGCATTTACAAAGTGGAGCAACACTCCATTCACTTCGCACAGTGAATTGAAGTGTTGGAACAGACTGCTTCTCTTTCAGTGAAATGCATGTGAATTTCTGTTGAATGCTGTAAGTAGCTTAAGGCACTTTCAAAGGAAAGTGATTTTCTCTGAAAGGACAGCATTTAGAAAGTGAAGCAACACTCCATTCACTACGCACAGTGAATTGAAGTGTTGGAACAGACTGCTTCTCTTTCAGAAAAATGCATGTGAGTTTCTTGTGAATGCTTGTAAGTAGCTTAAGGCACTTTCAAAGGAAAGTGATTTTCTCTGAAAGGACAGCATTTAGAAAGTGAAGGAACACTCCATTCACTTCGCACAATGAATTGAAGTGTTGGAACAGACTGCTTCTTTTTCAGAGAAACGCATGTGAATTTCTGTTAAATGCTTGTCAGTAGCTTAAGGCACTTTCAGAGGAAAGTGATTTTCTCTGAAAGGACAGCATTTAGAAAGTGAAGCAACACTCCATTCACTATGCACAGTGAATTGAAGTGTTGGAACAGACAGCTTCTCTTTCATAGAACCGCATTTGATATTCCTGTGAATGCTTGTAAGTAGCTTAAGGCACTTTCAAAGGAAAGTGATTTTCTCTGAAAGGACAGCATTTAGAAAGTGAAGCAACACTCCATTCACTTCGCCCAGTGAATTGAAATGTTGGAACACACTGCTTCTCTTTTAGAGAAACGGATGTGAGTTTCTTCTGAATGCTTGTAAGTAGCTTAAGGCACTTTCAAAGCAAAGTGATTTTCTCTAAAAGGAGAGCATATAGAAAGTGAAGCAACACTCCATTCACTTCGCACAGTGAATTGTAATGTTGGAACAAACTGCTTCTCTTTCATAAAAATGCGTGTGAGTTTCTTGTGAATGCTTGTAAGTAGCTTAAGGCACTTTCAAAGGAAAGTGATTTTCTCTGAAAGGACAGCATTTAGAAAGTGAAGCAACACTCCATTCACTTCGCACAGTGAATTGAAGTGTTGGAACAGACAGCTTCTCTTTCAGAGAAACGCATGTGAATTTCTATTGAATGCTTGTAAGTAGCTTAAGGCACTTTCAAAGGAAAGTGATTTTCTCTGAAAGGACAGCATTTAGAAAGTGAAGCAACACTCCATTCACTTCGCACAGTGAATTGAAGTGTTGGAACAGACTGCTTCTCTTTCAGTGTAACACATGTGAATTTCTGTTGAATGCTTGTAAGTAGCTTAAGGCACATTCAAAGGAAAGTGATTTTCTCTGAAAGGACAGCATTTAGAAAGTGAAGCAACACTCCATTCACTTCGCACAGTGAATTCAAGTGTTGGAACAGACAGCTTCTCTTTCATAGAAACGCATTTGAGTTTCCTGTGAATGTGTGTAAGTAGCTTAAGGCACTTTCAAAGGAAAGTGATTTTCTCTGAAAGACAGCATTTAGAAAGTGAAGCAACACTCCATTCACTTCGCACAGTGAATTGAAGTGTTGGAACAGACTGCTTCTCTTTCAGTGAAACGCATGTGAATTTCTGTTGAATGCTTGTAAGTAGCTTAAGGCACTTTCAAAGGAAAGTGATTTTCTCTGAAAGGACAGCATTTAGAAAGTGAAGCAACACTCCATTCACTACGCACAGTGAATTGAAGTGTTGGAACAGACTGCTTCTCTTTCAGAAAAATGCGTGTGAGTTTCTTGTGAATGCTTGTAAGTAGCTTAAGGCACTTTCAAAGGAAAGTGATTTTCTCTGAAAGGACAGCATTTAGAAAGTGAAACAACACTCCATTCACTTCGCACAGTGAATTGAAGTGTTGGAACAGACTTCTTCTCTTTCAGAGAAACGCATGTGAATTTCTGTGGAATGCTTGTAAGTAGATTAAGGCACTTTCAAAGGAAAGTGATTTTCTCCGAAAGGACAGCATTTAGAAAGTGAAGCAACACTCCATTCACTTCGCACAATGAATTGAAGTGTTGGAACAGACAGCTTCTCTTTCATAGAAACGCATTTGAGTTTCCTGTGAATGTGTGTAAGTAGCTTAAGGCACTTTCAAAGGAAAGTGATTTTCTCTGAAAGGACAGCATTTAGAAAGTGAAGCAACACTCCATTCACTACGCACAGTGAATTGAAGTGTTGGAACAGACTGCTTCTCTTTCAGAAAAATGCATGTGAGTTTCTTGTGAATGCTTGTAAGTAGCTTAAGGCACTTTCAAAGGAAAGTGATTTTCTCCGAAAGGACAGCATTTAGAAAGTGAAGCAACACTCCATTCACTTCGCACAGTGAATTGAAGTGTTGGAACAGACTGCTTCTCTTTCAGGAAACAGATATGAGTTTTTTGTGAATGCTTTTAAGTAGCTTAAAGCATTTTCAAAGGAAAGTGATTTTCTCTGAAAGGACAGCATTTAGAAAGTGGAGCAACACTCCATTCACTTCGCACAGTGAATTGAAGTGTTGGAACAGACTGCTTCTCTTTCAGTGAAATGCATGTGAATTTCTGTTGAATGCTGTAAGTAGCTTAAGGCACTTTCAAAGGAAAGTGATTTTCTCTGAAAGGACAGCATTTAGAAAGTGAAGCAACACTCCATTCACTTCGCACAGTGAATTGAAGTGTTGGAACAGACAGCTACTCTTTCATAGAAACGCATTTGAGTTTCCTGTGAATGTGTGTAAGTAGCTTAAGGCACTTTCAAAGGAAAGTGATTTTCTCTGAAAGGACAGCATTTAGAAAGTGAAGCAACACTCCATTCACTTCGCACAGTGAATTGAAGTGTTGGAACAGACTGCTTCTTTTTCAGAGAAACGCATGTGAATTTCTGTTAAATGCTTGTCAGTAGCTTAAGGCACTTTCAGAGGAAAGTGATTTTCTCTGAAAGAACAGCATTTAGAAAGTGAAGCAACACTCCATTCACTATGCACAGTGAATTCAAGTGTTGGAACAGACAGCTTCTCTTTCATAGAACCGCATTTGATATTCCTGTGAATGCTTGTAAGTAGCTTAAGGCACTTTCAAAGGAAAGTGATTTTCTCTGAAAGGACAGCATTTAGAAAGTGAAGCAACACTCCATTCACTTCGCCCAGTGAATTGAAATGTTGGAACACACTGCTTCTCTTTCAGAGAAACGGATGTGAGTTTCTTCTGAATGCTTGTAAGTAGCTTAAGGCACTTTCAAAGGAAAGTGATTTTCTCTAAAAGGAGAGCATATAGAAAGTGAAGCAACACCTCATTCACTTCGCACAGTGAATTGTAATGTTGGAACAAACTGCTTCTCTTTCAGAAAAATGCGTGTGAGTTTCTTGTGAATGCTTGTAAGTAGCTTAAGGCACTTTCAAAGGAAAATGATTTTCTCTGAAAGGACAGCATTTAGAAAGTGAAGCAACGCTCCATTCACTTTGCACAGTGAATTGAAGTGTTGGAACAGACAGCTTCTCTTTCAGAGAAACGCATGTGAATTTCTATTGAATGCTTGTAAGTAGCTTAAGGCACTTTCAAAGGAAAGTGATTTTCTCTGAAAGGACAGCATTTAGAAAGTGAAGCAACACTCCATTCACTTCGCACAGTGAATTCAAGTGTTGGAACAGACAGCTTCTCTTTCATAGAAACGCATTTGAGTTTCCTGTGAATGTGTGTAAGTAGCTTAAGGCACTTTCAAAGGAAAGTGATTTTCTCTGAAAGGACAGCATTTAGAAAGTGAAGCAACACTCCATTCACTTCGCACAGTGAATTGAAGTGTTGGAACAGACTGCTTCTCTTTCAGTGAAACGCATGTGAATTTCTGTTGAATGCTTGTAAGTACCTTAAGGCACTTTCAAAGGAAAGTGATTTTCTCTGAAAGGACAGCATTTAGAAAGTGAAGCAACACTCCATTCACTTCGCACAGTGAATTCAAGTGTTGGAACAGACAGCTTCTCTTTCATAGAAACGCATTTGAGTTTTCTGTGAATGTGTGTAAGTAGCTTAAGGCACTTTCAAAGGAAAGTGATTTTCTCTGAAAGGACAGCATTTAGAAAGTGAAACAACACTCCATTCACTTCGCACAGTGAATTGAAGTGTTGGAACAGACTTCTTCTCTTTCAGAGAAACGCATGTGAATTTCTGTGGAATGCTTGTAAGTAGATTAAGGCACTTTCAAAGGAAAGTGATTTTCTCCGAAACGACAGCATTTAGAAAGTGAAGCAACACTCCATTCACTTTGCACAATGAATTGAAGTGTTGGAACAGACAGCTTCTCTTTCATAGAAACGCATTTGAGTTTCCTGTGAATGTGTGTAAGTAGCTTAAGGCACTTTCAAAGGAAAGTGATTTTCTCTGAAAGGACAGCATTTAGAAAGTGAAGCAACACTCCATTCACTACGCACAGTGAATTGAAGTGTTGGAACAGACTGCTTCTCTTTCAGAAAAATGCATGTGAGTTTCTTGTGAATGCTTGTAAGTAGCTTAAGGCACTTTCAAAGGAAAGTGATTTTCTCTGAAAGGACAGCATTTAGAAAGTGAAGGAACACTCCATTCACTTCGCACAATGAATTGAAGTGTTGGAACAGACTGCTTCTTTTTCAGAGAAACGCATGTGAATTTCTGTTAAATGCTTGTCAGTAGCTTAAGGCACTTTCAGAGGAAAGTGATTTTCTCTGAAAGGACAGCATTTAGAAAGTGAAGCAACACTCCATTCACTATGCACAGTGAATTGAAGTGTTGGAACAGACAGCTTCTCTTTCATAGAACCGCATTTGATATTCCTGTGAATGCTTGAAAGTAGCTTAAGGCACTTTCAAAGGAAAGTGATTTTCTCTGAAAGGACAGCATTTAGAAAGTGAAGCAACACTCCATTCACTTCGCCCAGTGAATTGAAATGTTGGAACACACTGCTTCTCTTTTAGAGAAACGGATGTGAGTTTCTTCTGAATGCTTGTAAGTAGCTTAAGGCACTTTCAAAGCAAAGTGATTTTCTCTAAAAGGAGAGCATATAGAAAGTGAAGCAACACTCCATTCACTTCGCACAGTGAATTGTAATGTTGGAACAAACTGCTTCTCTTTCAGAAAAATGCGTGTGAGTTTCTTGTGAATGCTTGTAAGTAGCTTAAGGCACTTTCAAAGGAAAGTGATTTTCTCTGAAAGGACAGCATTTAGAAAGTGAAGCAACACTCCATTCACTTCGCACAGTGAATTGAAGTGTTGGAACAGACAGCTTCTCTTTCAGAGAAACGCATGTGAATTTCTATAGAATGCTTGTAAGTAGCTTAAGGCACTTTCAAAGGAAAGTGATTTTCTCTGAAAGGACAGCATTTAGAAAGTGAAGCAACACTCCATTCACTTCGCACAGTGAATTGAAGTGTTGGAACAGACTGCTTCTCTTTCAGTGAAACACATGTGAATTTCTGTTGAATGCTTGTAAGTAGCTTAAGGCACATTCAAAGGAAAGTGATTTTCTCTGAAAGGACAGCATTTAGAAAGTGAAGCAACACTCCATTCACTTCGCACAGTGAATTCAAGTGTTGGAACAGACAGCTTCTCTTTCATAGAAACGCATTTGAGTTTCCTGTGAATGTGTGTAAGTAGCTTAAGGCACTTTCAAAGGAAAGTGATTTTCTCTGAAAGGACAGCATTTAGAAAGTGAAGCAACACTCCATTCACTTCGCACAGTGAATTGAAGTGTTGGAACAGACTGCTTCTCTTTCAGTGAAACGCATGTGAATTTCTGTTGAATGCTTGTAAGTACCTTAAGGCACTTTCAAAGGAAAGTGATTTTCTCTGAAAGGACAGCATTTAGAAAGTGAAGCAACACTCCATTCACTTCGCACAGTGAATTGAAGTGTTGGAACAGACAGCTTCTCTTTCATAGAAACGCATTTGAGTTTCCTGTGAATGTGTGTAAGTAGCTTAAGGCACTTTCAAAGGAAAGTGATTTTCTCTGAAAGGACAGCATTTAGAAAGTGAAACAACACTCCATTCACTTCGCACAGTGAATTGAAGTGTTGGAACAGACTTCTTCTCTTTCAGAGAAACGCATGTGAATTTCTGTGGAATGCTTGTAAGTAGATTAAGGCACTTTCAAAGGAAAGTGATTTTCTCCGAAAGGACAGCATTTAGAAAGTGAAGCAACACTCCATTCACTTCGCACAATGAATTGAAGTGTTGGAACAGACAGCTTCTCTTTCATAGAAACGCATTTGAGTTTCCTGTGAATGTGTGTAAGTAACTTAAGGCACTTTCAAAGGAAAGTGATTTTATCTGAAAGGACAGCATTTAGAAAGTGAAGCAACACTCCATTCACTACGCACAGTGAATTGAAGTGTTGGAACAGACTGCTTCTCTTTCAGAAAAATGCATGTGAGTTTCTTGTGAATGCTTGTAAGTAGCTTAAGGCACTTTCAAAGGAAAGTGATTTTCTCCGAAAGGACAGCATTTAGAAAGTGAAGCAACACTCCATTCACTTCGCACAGTGAATTGAAGTGTTGGAACAGACTGCTTCTCTTTCAGGAAACAGATATGAGTTTTTTGTGAATGCTTTTAAGTAGCTTAAAGCATTTTCAAAGGAAAGTGATTTTCTCTGAAAGGACAGCATTTAGAAAGTGGAGCAAAACTCCATTCACTTCGCACAGTGAATTGAAGTGTTGGAACAGACTGCTTCTCTTTCAGTGAAATGCATGTGAATTTCTGTTGAATGCTGTAAGTAGCTTAAGGCACTTTCAAAGGAAAGTGATTTTCTCTGAAAGGACAGCATTTAGAAAGTGAAGCAACACTCCATTCACTTCGCACAGTGAATTGAAGTGTTGGAACAGACAGCTACTCTTTCATAGAAACGCATTTGAGTTTCCTGTGAATGTGTGTAAGTAGCTTAAGGCACTTTCAAAGGAAAGTGATTTTCTCTGAAAGGACAGCATTTAGAAAGTGAAGGAACACTCCATTCACTTCGCACAGTGAATTGAAGTGTTGGAACAGACTGCTTCTTTTTCAGAGAAACGCATGTGAATTTCTGTTAAATGCTTGTCAGTAGCTTAAGGCACTTTCAGAGGAAAGTGATTTTCTCTGAAAGAACAGCATTTAGAAAGTGAAGCAACACTCCATTCACTATGCACAGTGAATTCAAGTGTTGGAACAGACAGCTTCTCTTTCATAGAACCGCATTTGATATTCCTGTGAATGCTTGTAAGTAGCTTAAGGCACTTTCAAAGGAAAGTGATTTTCTCTGAAAGGACAGCATTTAGAAAGTGAAGCAACACTCCATTCACTTCGCCCAGTGAATTGAAATGTTGGAACACACTGCTTCTCTTTCAGAGAAACGGATGTGAGTTTCTTCTGAATGCTTGTAAGTAGCTTAAGGCACTTTCAAAGGAAAGTGATTTTCTCTAAAAGGAGAGCATATAGAAAGTGAAGCAACACCTCATTCACTTCGCACAGTGAATTGTAATGTTGGAACAAACTGCTTCTCTTTCAGAAAAATGCGTGTGAGTTTCTTGTGAATGCTTGTAAGTAGCTTAAGGCACTTTCAAAGGAAAATGATTTTCTCTGAAAGGACAGCATTTAGAAAGTGAAGCAACACTCCATTCACTTTGCACAGTGAATTGAAGTGTTGGAACAGACAGCTTCTCTTTCAGAGAAACGCATGTGAATTTCTATTGAATGCTTGTAAGTAGCTTAAGGCACTTTCAAAGGAAAGTGATTTTCTCTGAAAGGACAGCATTTAGAAAGTGAAGCAACACTCCATTCACTTCGCACAGTGAATTCAAGTGTTGGAACAGACAGCTTCTCTTTCATAGAAACGCATTTGAGTTTCCTGTGAATGTGTGTAAGTAGCTTAAGGCACTTTCAAAGGAAAGTGATTTTCTCTGAAAGGACAGCATTTAGAAAGTGAAGCAACACTCCATTCACTTCGCACAGTGAATTGAAGTGTTGGAACAGACTGCTTCTCTTTCAGTGAAACGCATGTGAATTTCTGTTGAATGCTTGTAAGTAGCTTAAGGCACTTTCAAAGGAAAGTGATTTTCTCTGAAAGGACAGCATTTAGAAAGTGAAGCAACACTCCATTCACTACGCACAGTCAATTGAAGTGTTGGAACAGACTGCTTCCCTTTCAGAAAAATGCGTGTGGGTTTCTTGTGAATGCTTGTAAGTAGCTTAAGGCACTTTCAAAGGAAAGTGATTTTCTCTGAAAGGACAGCATTTAGAAAGTGAAACAACACTCCATTCACTTCGCACAGTGAATTGAAGTGTTGGAACAGACTTCTTCTCTTTCAGAGAAACGCATGTGAATTTCTGTGGAATGCTTGTAAGTAGATTAAGGCACTTTCAAAGGAAAGTGATTTTCTCCGAAAGGACAGCATTTAGAAAGTGAAGCAACACTCCATTCCCTTCGCACAATGAATTGAAGTGTTGGAACAGACAGCTTCTCTTTCATAGAAACGCATTTGAGTTTCCTGTGAATGTGTGTAAGTAGCTTAAGGCACTTTCAAAGGAAAGTGATTTTCTCTGAAAGGACAGCATTTAGAAAGTGAAGCAACACTCCATTCACTACGCACAGTGAATTGAAGTGTTGGAACAGACTGCTTCTCTTTCAGAAAAATGCATGTGAGTTTCTTGTGAATGCTTGTAAGTAGCTTAAGGCACTTTCAAAGGAAAGTGATTTTCTCCGAAAGGACAGCATTTAGAAAGTGAAGCAACACTCCATTCACTTCGCACAGTGAATTGAAGTGTTGGAACAGACTGCTTCTCTTTCAGGAAACAGATATGAGTTTTTTGTGAATGCTTTTAAGTAGCTTAAAGCATTTTCAAAGGAAAGTGATTTTCTCTGAAAGGACAGCATTTAGAAAGTGGAGCAACACTCCATTCACTTCGCACAGTGAATTGAAGTGTTGGAACAGACTGCTTCTCTTTCAGTGAAATGCATGTGAATTTCTGTTGAATGCTGTAAGTAGCTTAAGGCACTTTCAAAGGAAAGTGATTTTCTCTGAAAGGACAGCATTTAGAAAGCGAAGCAACACTCCATTCACTTCGCACAGTGAATTGAAGTGTTGGAACAGACAGCTACTCTTTCACAGAAACGCATTTGAGTTTCCTGTGAATGTGTGTAAGTAGCTTAAGGCACTTTCAAAGGAAAGTGATTTTCTCTGAAAGGACAGCATTTAGAAAGTGAAGCAACACTCCATTCACTACGCACAGTGAATTGAAGTGTTGGAACAGACTGCTTCTCTTTCAGAAAAATGCATGTGAGTTTCTTGTGAATGCTTGTAAGTAGCTTAAGGCACTTTCAAAGGAAAGTGATTTTCTCCGAAAGGACAGCATTTAGAAAGTGAAGCAACACTCCATTCACTTCGCACAGTGAATTGAAGTGTTGGAACAGACTGCTTCTCTTTCAGGAAACAGATATGAGTTTTTTGTGAATGCTTTTAAGTAGCTTAAAGCATTTTCAAAGGAAAGTGATTTTCTCTGAAAGGACAGCATTTAGAAAGTGGAGCAACACTCCATTCACTTCGCACAGTGAATTGAAGTGTTGGAACAGACTGCTTCTCTTTCAGTGAAATGCATGTGAATTTCTGTTGAATGCTGTAAGTAGCTTAAGGCACTTTCAAAGGAAAGTGATTTTCTCTGAAAGGACAGCATTTAGAAAGTGAAGCAACACTCCATTCACTACGCACAGTGAATTGAAGTGTTGGAACAGACTGCTTCTCTTTCAGAAAAATGCGTGTGAGTTTCTTTGAATGCTTGTAGGTAGCTTAAGGCACTTTCAAAGGAAAGTGATTTTCTCTGAAAGGACAGCATTTAGAAAGTGAAGGAACACTCCATTCACTTAGCACAATGAATGGAAGTGTTGGAACAGACTGCTTCTTTTTCAGAGAAACGCATGTGAATTTCTGTTAAATGCTTGTCAGTAGCTTAAGGCACTTTCAGAGGAAAGTGATTTTCTCTGAAAGGACAGCATTTAGAAAGTGAAGCAACACTCCATTCACTATGCACAGTGAATTCAAGTGTTGGAACAGACAGCTTCTCTTTCATAGAACCGCATTTGATATTCCTGTGAATGCTGGTAAGTAGCTTAAGGCACTTTCAAAGGAAAGTGATTTTCTCTGAAAGGACAGCATTTAGAAAGTGAAGCAACACTCCATTCACTACGCACAGTGAATTGAAGTGTTGGAACAGACTGCTTCTCTTTCAGAAAAATGCATGTGAGTTTCTTGTGAATGCTTGTAAGTAGCTTAAGGCACTTTCAAAGGAAAGTGATTTTCTCTGAAAGGACAGCATTTAGAAAGTGAAGCAACACTCCATTCACTTCGCACAGTGAATTGAAGTGTTAGAACAGACTACTTCTCTTTCAGGAAACAGATATGAGTTTTTTGTGAATGCTTTTAAGTAGCTTAAGGCACTTTCAAAGGAAAGTGATTTTCTCTGAAAGGACAGCATTTAGAAAGTGAAGCAACACTCCATTCAC
The DNA here is from genome assembly GCF_982192425.1 of Myodes glareolus. NCBI lineage: Eukaryota > Metazoa > Chordata > Mammalia > Rodentia > Cricetidae > Myodes > Myodes glareolus. Next base: position 313,648 of record NW_028263267.1, read on the forward strand.
TACGCACAGTGAATTGAAGTGTTGGAACAGACTGCTTCTCTTTCACAAAAATGCATGTGAGTTTCTTGTGAATGCTTGTAAGTAGCTTAAGGCACTTTCAAAGGAAAGTGATTTTCTCTGAAAGGACAGCATTTAGAAAGTGAAGGAACACTCCATTCACTTCGCACAATGAATGGAAGTGTTGGAACAGACTGCTTCTTTTTCAGAGAAACGCATGTGAATTTCTGTTAAATGCTTGTCTGTAGCTTAAGGCACTTTCAGAGGAAAGTGATTTTCTCTGAAAGGACAGCATTTAGAAAGTGAAGCAACACTCCATTCACTATGCACAGTGAATTCAAGTGTTGGAACAGACAGCTTCTCTTTCATAGAACCGCATTTGATATTCCTGTGAATGCTTGTAAGTAGCTTAAGGCACTTTCAAAGGAAAGTGATTTTATCTGAAAGGACAGCATTTAGAAAGTGAAGCAACACTCCATTCACTTCGCACAGTGAATTGAAGTGTTGGAACAGACTGCTTCTCTTTCAGAGAAACGCATGTGAATTTCTATTGAATGCTTGTAAGTAGCTTAAGGCACTTTCAAACGAAAGTGATTTTCTCTGAAAGGACAGCATTTACAAAGTGAAGCAACACTCCATTCACTTCGCACAGTGAATTGAAGTGTTGGAACAGACAACTTCTCTTTCATAGAAACGCATTTGAGTTTCCTGTGAATGTGTGTAAGTAGCTTAAGGCACTTTCAAAGGAAAGTGATTTTCTCTGAAAGGACAGCATTTAGAAAGTGAAGCAACACTCCATTCACTTCGCACAGTGAATTGAAGTGTTGGAACAGACTGCTTCTCTTTCAGTGAAACGCATGTGAATTTCTGTTGAATGCTGTAAGTAGCTTAAGGCACTTTCAAAGGAAAGTGATTTTCTCTGAAAGGACAGCATTTAGAAAGTGAAGCAACACTCCATTCACTACGCACAGTGAATTGAAGTGTTGGAACAGACTGCTTCTCTTTCAGAAAAATGCATGTGAGTTTCTTTGAATGCTTGTAGGTAGCTTAAGGCACTTTCAAAGGAAAGTGATTTTCTCTGAAAGGACAGCATTTATAAAGTGAAGGAACACTCCATTCACTTAGCACAATAAATGGAAGTGTTGGAACAGACTGCTTCTTTTTCAGAGAAACGCATGTGAATTTCTGTTAAATGCTTGTCAGTAGCTTAAGGCACTTTCAGAGGAAAGTGATTTTCTCTGAAAGGACAGCATTTAGAAAGTGAAGCAACACTCCATTCACTATGCACAGTGAATTCAAGTGTTGGAACAGACAGCTTCTCTTTCATAGAACCGCATTTGATATTCCTGTGAATGCTTGAAAGTAGCTTAAGGCACTTTCAAAGGAAAGTGATTTTCTCTGAAAGGACAGCATTTAGAAAGTGAAGCAACACTCCATTCACTTCGCCCAGTGAATTGAAATGTTGGAACACGCTGCTTCTCTTTCAGAGAAACGGATGTGAGTTTCTTCTGAATGCTTGTAAGTAGCTTAAGGCACTTTCAAAGCAAAGTGATTTTCTCTAAAAGGAGAGCATATAGAAAGTGAAGCAACACTCCATTCACTTCGCACAGTGAATTGAAGTGTTGGAACAGACAGCTTCTCTTTCATAGAAATGCATTTGTGTTTCCTGTGAATGTGTGTAAGTAGCTTAAGGCACTTTCAAAGGAAAGTGATTTTCTCTGAAAGGACAGCATTTAGAAAGTGAAGCAACACTCCATTCACTACGCACAGTGAATTGAAGTGTTGGAACAGACTGCTTCTCATTCAGAAAAATGCATGTGAGTTTCTTGTGAATGCTTGTAAGTAGCTTAAGGCACTTTCAAAGGAAAGTGATTTTCTCCGAAAGGACAGCATTTAGAAAGTGAAGCAACACTCCATTCACTTCGCACAGTGAATTGAAGTGTTGGAACAGACTACTTCTCTTTCAGGAAACAGATATGAGTTTCTTGTGAATGCTTGTAAGTAGCTTAAGGCACTTTCAAAGGAAAGTGATTTTCTCTAAAAGGAGAGCATATAGAAAGTGAAGCAACAATCCATTCACTTCGCACAGTGAATTGTAATGTTGGAACAAACTGCTTCTCTTTCAGAAAAATGCGTTTGAGTTTCTTGTGAATGCTTGTAAGTAGCTTAAGGCACTTTCAAATGAAAGTGATTTTCTCTGAAAGGACAGCATTTAGAAAGTGAAGCAACACTCCATTCACTTCGCACAGTGAATTGAAGTGTTGGAACAGACTGCTTCTCTTTCAGAGAAACGCATGTGAATTTCTATTGAATGCTTGTAAGTAGCTTAAGGCACTTTCAAAGGAAAGTGATTTTCTCTGAAAGGACAGCATATAGAAAGTGAAGCAACACTCCATTCACTTCGCACAGTGAATTGAAGTGTTGGAACAGACTGCTTCTCTTTCAGTGAAACACATGTGAATTTCTGTTGAATGCTGGTAAGTAGCTTAAGGCACATTCAAAGGAAAGTGATTTTCTCTGAAAGGACAGCATTTAGAAAGTGAAGCAACACTCCATTCACTTCGCAAAGTGAATTGAAGTGTTGGAACAGACAGCTTCTCTTTCATAGAAACGCATTTGAGTTTCCTGTGAATGTGTGTAAGTAGCTTAAGGCACTTTCAAAGGAAAGTGATTTTCTCTGAAAGGACAGCATTTAGAAAGTGAAGCAACACTCCATTCACTTCGCCCAGTGAATTGAAATGTTGGAACACACTGCTTCTCTTTCAGAGAAACGGATGTGAGTTTCTTCTGAATGCTTGTAAGTAGCTTAAGGCACTTTCAAAGGAAAGTGATTTTCTCTGAAAGGACAGCATATAGAAAGTGAAGCAACACCTCATTCACTTCGCACAGTGAATTGTAATGTTGGAACAAACTGCTTCTCTTTCAGAAAAATGCGTGTGAGTTTCTTGTGAATGCTTGTAAGTAGCTTAAGGCACTTTCAAAGGAAAGTGATTTTCTCTGAAAGGACAGCATTTAGAAAGTGAAGCAACACTCCATTCACTTCGCACAGTGAATTGAAGTGTTGGAACAGACTGCTTCTCTTTCAGAGAAACGCATGTGAATTTCTATTGAATGCTTGTAAGTAGCTTAAGGCACTTTCAAAGGAAAGTGATTTTCTCTGAAAGGACAGCATTTACAAAGTGAAGCAACACTCCATTCACTTCGCACAGTGAACTGAAGTGTTCGAACAGACTGCTTCTCTTTCAGTGAAACACATGTGAATTTCTGTTGAATGCTTCTAAGTAGCTTAAGGCACATTCAAAGGAAAGTGATTTTCTCTGAAAGGACAGCATTTAGAAAGTGAAGCAACACTCCATTCACTTCGCACAATGAATGGAAGTGTTGGAACAGACTGCTTCTTTTTCAGAGAAACGCATGTGAATTTCTGTTAAATGCTTGTCAGTAGCTTAAGGCACTTTCAGAGGAAAGTGATTTTCTCTGAAAGGACAGCATTTAGAAAGTGAAGCAACACTCCATTCACTATGCACAGTGAATTCAAGTGTTGGAACAGGCAGCTTCTCTTTCATAGAACCGCAATTGATATTCCTGTGAATGCTTGTAAGTAGCTTAAGGCACTTTCAAAGGAAAGTGATTTTCTCTGAAAGGACAGCATTTACAAAGTGAAGCAACACTCCATTCACTTCGCACAGTGAATTGAAGTGTTGGAACAGACTGATTCTCTTTCAGAGAAACGCATGTGAATTTCTATTGAATGCTTGTAAGTAGCTTAAGGCACTTTCAAAGGAAAGTGATTTTCTCTGAAAGGACAGCATTTACAAAGTGAAGCAACACTCCATTCACTTCGCACAGTGACCTGAAGTGTTGGAACAGACTGCTTCTCTTTCAGTGAAACACATGTGAATTTCTGTTGAATGCTTGTAAGTAGCTTAAGGCACATTCAAAGGAAAGTGATTTTCTCTGAAAGGACAGCATTTAGAAAGTGAAGCAACACTCCATTCACTTCGCACAGTGAATTGAAGTGTTGGAACAGACAGCTTCTCTTTCATAGAACCGCATTTGATATTCCTGTGAATGCTTGTAAGTAGCTTAAGGCACTTTCAAAGGAAAGTGATTTTCTCTGAAAGGACAGCATTTAGAAAGTGAAGCAACACTCCATTCACTTCGCCCAGTGAATTGAAATGTTGGAACACGCTGCTTCTCTTTCAGAGAAACGGATGTGAGTTTCTTCTGAATGCTTGTAAGTAGCTTAAGGCACTTTCAAAGCAAAGTGATTTTCTCTAAAAGGAGAGCATATAGAAAGTGAAGCAACACTTCATTCACTTCGCACAGTGAATTGTAATGTTGGAACAAACTGCTTCTCTTTCAGAAAAATGCGTGTGAGTTTCTTGTGAATGCTTGTAAGTAGCTTAAGGCACTTTCAAAGGAAAGTGATTTTCTTTGAAAGGACAGCATTTAGAAAGTGAAGCAACACTCCATTCACTTGGCACAGTGAATTGAAGTGTTGGAACAGACTGCTTCTCTTTCAGAGAAACGCATGTGAATTTCTATTGAATGCTTGTAAGTAGCTTAAGGCACTTTCAAAGGAAAGTGATTTTCTCTGAAAGGACAGCATTTAGAAAGTGAAGCAACACTCCACTCACTTCGCACAGTGAATTGAAGTGTTGGAACAGACTGCTTCTCTTTCAGTGAAACACATGTGAATTTCTGTTGAATGCTTGTAAGTAGCTTAAGGCACATTCAAAGGAAAGTGATTTTCTCTGAAAGGACAGCATTTAGAAAGTGAAGGAACACTCCATTCACTTCGCACAGTGAATTGAAGTGTTGGAACAGACAGCTTCTCTTTCATAGAAACGCATTTGAGTTTCCTGTGAATGTGTGTAAGTAGCTTAAGGCACTTTCAAAGGAAAGGGATTTTCTCTGAAAGGACAGCATTTAGAAAGTGAAGCAACACTCCATTCACTTCGCACAGTGAATTGAAGTGTTGGAACAGACTGCTTCTCTTTCAGTGAAATGCATGTGAATTTCTGTTGAATGCTTGTAAGTACCTTAAGGCACTTTCAAAGGAAAGTGATTTTCTCTGAAAGGACAGCATTTAGAAAGTGAAGCAACACTCCATTCACTTCGCACAGTGAATTGAAGTGCTGGAACAGACAGCTTCTCTTTCATAGAAACGCATTTGAGTTTCCTGTGAATGTGTGTAAGTAGCTTAAGGCACTTTCAAAGGAAAGTGATTTTCTCTGAAAGGACAGCATTTAGAAAGTGAAGCAACACTCCATTCACTTCGCAGAGTGAATTGAAGTGTTGGAACAGACTACTTCTCTTTCAGGAAACAGATATGAGTTTTTTGTGAATGCTTTTAAGTAGCTTAAGGCACTTTCAAAGGAAAGTGATTTTCTCTGAAAGGACAGCATTTAGAAAGTGAAGCAACACTCCATTCACTACGCACAGTGAATTGAAGTGTTGGAACAGACTGCTTCTCTTTCAGAAAAATGCATGTGAGTTTCTTGTGAATGCTTGTAAGTAGCTTAAGGCACTTTCAAAGGAAAGTGATTTTCACTGAAAGGACAGCATTTAGAAAGTGAAGGAACACTCCATTCACTTCGCACAGTGAATTGAAGTGTTGGAACCGACTGCTTCTTTTTCAGAGAAACGCATGTGAATTTCTGTTAAATGCTTGTCAGTAGCTTAAGGCACTTTCAGAAGAAAGTGATTTTCTCTGAAAGGACAGCATTTAGAAAGTGAAGCAACACTCCATTCACTATGCACAGTGAATTCATGTGTTGGAACAGACAGCTTCTCTTTCATAGAACCGCATTTGATATTCCTGTGAATGCTTGTAAGTAGCTTAAGACACTTTCAAAGGAAAGTGATTTTCTCTGAAAGGACAGCATTTAGAAAGTGAAGCAACACTCCATTCACTTCGCCGAGTGAATTGAAATGTTGGAACACACTGCTTCTCTTTCAGGGAAACGGATGTGAGTTTCTTCTGAATGCTTGTAAGTAGCTTAAGGCACTTTCAAAGGAAAGTGATTTTCTCTAAAAGGAGAGCATATAGAAAGTGAAGCAACACTCCATTCACTTCGCACAGTGAATTGTAATGTTGGAACAAACTGCTTCTCTTTCAGAAAAATGCGTGTGAGTTTCTTGTGAATGCTTGTAAGTAGCTTAAGGCACTTTCAAATGAAAGTGATTTTCTCTGAAAGGACAGCATTTAGAAAGTGAAGCAACACTCCATTCACTTCGCACAGTGAATTGAAGTGTTGGAACAGACTGCTTCTCTTTCAGAGAAACGCATGTGAATTTCTATTGAATGCTTGTAAGTAGCTTAAGGCACTTTCAAAGGAAAGTGATTTTGTCTGAAAGGACAGCATTTAGAAAGTGAAGCAACACTCCATTCACTTCGCACAGTGAATTGAAGTGTTGGAACCGACTGCTTCTCTTTCAGTGAAACACATGTGAATTTCTGTTGAATGCTGGTAAGTAGCTTAAGGCACATTCAAAGGAAAGTGATTTTTTCTGAAAGGACAGCATTTAGAAAGTGAAGCAACACTCCATTCACTTCGCACAGTGAATTGAAGTGTTGGAACAGACAGCTTCTCTTCATAGAAACGCATTTGAGTTTCCTGTGAATGTGTGTAAGTAGCTTAAGGCACTTTCAAAGGAAAGTGATTTTCTCTGAAAGGACAGCATTTAGAAAGTGAAGCAACACTCCATTCACTTCGCACAGTGAATTGAAGTGTTGGAACAGACTTCTTCTCTTTCAGAGAAACGCATGTGAATTTCTGTTGAATGCTTGTAAGTAGCTTAAGGCACTTTCAAAGGAAAGTGATTTTCTCTGAAAGGACAGCATTTAGAAAGTGAAGCAACACTCCATTCACTTCGCACAGTGAATGGAAGTGTTGGAACAGACTACTTCTCTTTCAGGAAACAGATATGAGTTTTTTGTGAATGCTTTTAAGTAGCTTAAGGCATTTTAAAAGGAAAGTGATTTTCTCTGAAAGGACAGCATTTAGAAAGTGAAGCAACACTCCATTCACTACGCACAGTGGATTGAAGTGATGGAACAGAATGCTTCTCTTTCAGAAAAATGCATGTGAGTTTCTTGTGAATGCTTGTAAGTAGCTTAAGGCACTTTCAAAGGAAAGTGATTTTCTCTGAAAGGACAGCATTTAGAAAGTGAAGCAACAATCCATTCACTTCGCCCAGTGAATTGAAATGTTGGAACACACTGCTTGTCTTTCAGAGAAACGGATGTGAGTTTCTTCTGAATGCTTGTAAGTATCTTAAGGCACTTTCAAAGCAAAGTGATTTTCTCTAAAAGGAGAGCATATAGAAAGTGAAGCAACACGCCATTCACTTCGCACAGTGAATTGTAATGTTGGAACAAACTGCTTCTCTTTCAGAAAAATGCGTGTGAGTTTCTTGTGAATGCTTGTAAGTAGCTTAAGGTACTATCAAAGGAAAGTGATTTTCTCTGAAAGGACAGCATTTAGAAAGTGAAGCAACACTCCATTCACTTCGCACAGTGAATTGAAGTGTTGGAACAGACTGCTTCTCTTTCAGAGAAACGCATGTGAATTTCTATTGAATGCTTGTAAGTAGCTTAAGGCACTTTCAAAGGAAAGTGATTTTCTCTGAAAGGACAGCATTTAGAAAGTGAAGCAACACTCCATTCACTTCGCACAGTGAATTGAAGTGTTGGAACAGACTGCTTCTCTTTCAGTGAAACGCATGTGAATTTCTGTTGAATGCTTGTAAGTAGCTTAAGGCACATTCAAAGGAAAGTGATTTTCTCTGAAAGGACAGCATTTAGAAAGTGAAGCAATACTCCATTCACTTCGCACAGTGAATTGAAGTGTTGGAACAGACAGCTTCTCTTTCATAGAAACGCATTTGAGTTTCCTGTGAATGTGTGTAAGTAGCTTAAGGCACTTTCAAAGGAAAGGGATTTTCTCTGAAAGGACAGCATTTAGAAAGTGAAGCAACACTCCATTCACTTCGCACAGTGAATTGAAGTGTTGGAACACACTGCTTCTCTTTCAGTGAAACGCATGTGAATTTCAGTTGAATGCTTGTAAGTACCTTAAGGCACTTTCAAAGGAAAGTGATTTTCTCTGAAAGGACAGCATTTAGAAAGTGAAGCAACACTCCATTCACTTCGCACAGTGAATTGAAGTGTTGGAACAGACAGCTTCTCTTTCATAGAAACGCATTTGAGTTTCCTGTGAATGTGTGTAAGTAGCTTAAGGCACTTTCAAAGGAAAGTGATTTTCTCTGAAAGGACAGCATTTAGAAAGTGAAACAACACTCCATTCACTTCGCACAGTGAATTGAGGTGTTGGAACAGACTTCTTCTCTTTCAGAGAAACGCATGTGAATTTCTGTGGAATGCTTGCAAGTAGCTTAAGGCACTTTCAAAGGACAGTGATTTTCTCTGAAAGGACAGCATTTAGAAAGTGAAACAACACTCCATTCACTTCGCACAGTGAATTGAAGTGTTGGAACAGAACACTTCTCTTTCAGAGAAACAGATATGAGTTTTTTGTGAATGCTTGTAAGTAGCTTAAGGCACTTTCAAAGGAAAGTGATTTTCTCTGAAAGGACAGCATTTAGAAAGTTAAGCAACACTCCATTCACTTCGCACAGTGAATTGAAGTGTTGGAACAGACTGCTTTTCTTTCAGAGAAACGCATGTGAATTTCTATTGAATGCTTGTAAGTAGCTTAAGGCACATTCAAAGCAAAGTGATTTTCTCTGAAAGGACAGCATTTAGAAAGTGAAGCAACACTCCATTCACTTCGCACAGTGAATTGAAGTGTTGGAACAGACAGCTTCTCTTTCATAGAAACGCATTTGAGTTTCCTGTGAATGTGTGTAAGTAGCTTAAGGCACTTTCAAAGGAAAGTGATTTTCTCTGAAAGGACAGCATTTAGAAAGTGAAGCAACACTCCATTCACTTCGCAGAATGATTTGAAGTGTTGGAACAGACTGCTTCTCTTTCAGTGAAACGCATGTGAATTTCTGTTGAATGCTTGTAAGTACCTTAAGGCACTTTCAAAGGAAAGTGATTTTCTCTGAAAGGACAGCATTTAGAAAGTGAAGCAACACTCCATTCACTACGCACAGTGAATTGAAGTGTTGGAACAGACTGCTTCTCTTTCAGAAAAATGCATGTGAGTTTCTTGTGAATGCTTGTAAGTAGCTTAAGGCACTTTCAAAGGAAAGTGATTTTCACTGAAAGGACAGCATTTAGAAAGTGAAGGAACACTCCATTCACTTCGCACAGTGAATTGAAGTGTTGGAACAGACTGCTTCTTTTTCAGAGAAACGCATGTGAATTTCTGTTAAATGCTTGTCAGTAGCTTAAGGCACTTTCAGAAGAAAGTGATTTTCTCTGAAAGGACAGCATTTAGAAAGTGAAGCAACACTCCATTCACTATGCACAGTGAATTCAAGTGTTGGAACAGACAGCTTCTCTTTCATAGAACCGCATTTGATATTCCTGTGAATGCTTGTAAGTAGCTTAAGGCACTTTCAAAGGAAAGTGATTTTCTCTGAAAGGACAGCATTTAGAAAGTGAAGCAACACTCCATTCACTTCGCCGAGTGAATTGAAATGTTGGAACACACTGCTTCTCTTTCAGAGAAACGGATGTGAGTTTCTTCTGAATGCTTGTAAGTAGCTTAAGGCACTTTCAAAGGAAAGTGATTTTCTCTAAAAGGAGAGCATATAGAAAGTGAAGCAACACTCCATTCACTTCGCACAGTGAATTGTAATGTTGGAACAAACTGCTTCTCTTTCAGAAAAATGCGTGTGAGTTTCTTGTGAATGCTTGTAAGTAGCTTAAGGCACTTTCAAATGAAAGTGATTTTCTCTGAAAGGACAGCATTTAGAAAGTGAAGCAACACTCCATTCACTTCGCACAGTGAATTGAAGTGTTGGAACAGACTGCTTCTCTTTCAGAGAAACGCATGTGAATTTCTATTGAATGCTTGTAAGTAGCTTAAGGCACTTTCAAAGGAAAGTGATTTTGTCTGAAAGGACAGCATTTAGAAAGTGAAGCAACACTCCATTCACTTTGCACAGTGAATTGAAGTGTTGGAACAGACTGCTTCTCTTTCAGTGAAACACATGTGAATTTCTGTTGAATGCTGGTAAGTAGCTTAAGGCACATTCAAAGGAAAGTGATTTTCTCTGAAAGGACAGCATTTAGAGAGTGAAGCAACACTCCATTCACTTCGCACAGTGAATTGAAGTGTTGGAACAGACAGCTTCTCTTTCATAGAAACGCATTTGAGTTTCCTGTGAATGTGTGTAAGTAGCTTAAGGCACTTTCAAAGGAAAGTGATTTTCTCTGAAAGGACAGCATTTAGAAAGTGAAGCAACACTCCATTCACTTCGCACAGTGAATTGAAGTGTTGGAACAGACTGCTTCTCTTTCAGTGAAACGCATGTGAATTTCTGTTGAATGCTTGTAAGTACCTTAAGGCACTTTCAAAGGAAAGTGATTTTCTCTGAAAGGACAGCATTTGGAAAGTGAAGCAACACTCCATTCACTTCGCACAGTGAATTGAAGTGTTGGAACAGACTTCTTCTCTTTCAGAGAAACGCATGTGAATTTCTGTTGAATGCTTGTAAGTAGCTTAAGGCACTTTCAAAGGAAAGTGATTTTCTCTGAAAGGACAGCATTTAGAAAGTGAAGCAACACTCCATTCACTTCGCACAGTGAATGGAAGTGTTGGAACAGACTACTTCTCTTTCAGGAAACAGATATGAGTTTTTTGTGAATGCTTTTAAGTAGCTTAAGGCATTTTAAAAGGAAAGTGATTTTCTCTGAAAGGACAGCATTTAGAAAGTGAAGCAACACTCCATTCACTACGCACAGTGGATTGAAGTGATGGAACAGAATGCTTCTCTTTCAGAAAAATGCATGTGAGTTTCTTGTGAATGCTTGTAAGTAGCTTAAGGCACTTTCAAAGGAAAGTGATTTTCTCTGAAAGGACAGCATTTAGAAAGTGAAGCAACACTCCATTCACTTCGCCCAGTGAATTGAAATGTTGGAACACACTGCTTGTCTTTCAGAGAAACGGATGTGAGTTTCTTCTGAATGCTTGTAAGTATCTTAAGGCACTTTCAAAGCAAAGTGATTTTCTCTAAAAGGAGAGCATATAGAAAGTGAAGCAACACGCCATTCACTTCGCACAGTGAATTGTAATGTTGGAACAAACTGCTTCTCTTTCAGAAAAATGCGTGTGAGTTTCTTGTGAATGCTTGTAAGTAGCTTAAGGTACTATCAAAGGAAAGTGATTTTCTCTGAAAGGACAGCATTTAGAAAGTGAAGCAACACTCCATTCACTTCGCACAGTGAATTGAAGTGTTGGAACAGACTGCTTCTCTTTCAGAGAAACGCATGTGAATTTCTATTGAATGCTTGTAAGTAGCTTAAGGCACTTTCAAAGGAAAGTGATTTTCTCTGAAAGGACAGCATTTAGAAAGTGAAGCAACACTCCATTCACTTCGCACAGTGAATTGAAGTGTTGGAACAGACTGCTTCTCTTTCAGTGAAACACGTGAATTTCTGTTGAATGCTTGTAAGTAGCTTAAGGCACATTCAAAGGAAAGTGATTTTCTCTGAAAGGACAGCATTTAGAAAGTGAAGCAATACTCCATTCACTTCGCACAGTGAATTGAAGTGTTGGAACAGACAGCTTCTCTTTCATAGAAACGCATTTGAGTTTCCTGTGAATGTGTGTAAGTAGCTTAAGGCACTTTCAAAGGAAAGGGATTTTCTCTGAAAGGACAGCATTTAGAAAGTGAAGCAACACTCCATTCACTTCGCACAGTGAATTGAAGTGTTGGAACAGACTGCTTCTCTTTCAGTGAAACGCATGTGAATTTCAGTTGAATGCTTGTAAGTACCTTAAGGCACTTTCAAAGGAAAGTGATTGTCTCTGAAAGGACAGCATTTAGAAAGTGAAGCAACACTCCATTCACTTCGCACAGTGAATTGAAGTGTTGGAACAGAACACTTCTCTTTCAGAGAAACAGATATGAGTTTCCTGTGAATGTGTGTAAGTAGCTTAAGGCATTTTCAAAGGAAAGTGATTTTCTCTGAAAGGACAGCATTTAGAAAGTGAAGCAACACTCCATTCACTTCGCACAGTGAATTGAAGTGTTGGAACAGACTGCTTTTCTTTCAGAGAAACGCATGTGAATTTCTATTGAATGCTTGTAAGTAGCTTAAGGCACTTTCAAAGGAAAGTGATTTTCTCTGAAAGGACAGCATTTAGAAAGTGAAGCAACACTCCATTCACTTCGCACAGTGAATTGAAGTGTTGGAACAGACTGCTTCTCTTTCAGTGAAACACATGTGAATTTCTGTTGAATGCTTGTAAGTAGCTTAAGGCACATTCAAAGGAAAGTGATTTTCTCTGAAAGGACAGCATTTAGAAAGTGAAGCAACACTCCATTCACTTCGCACAGTGAATTGAAGTGTTGGAACAGACAGCTTCTCTTTCATAGAAACGCATTTGAGTTTCCTGTGAATGTGTGTAAGTAGCTTAAGGCACTTTCAAAGGAAAGTGATTTTCTCTGAAAGGACAGCATTTAGAAAGTGAAGCAACACTCCATTCACTTCGCAGAGTGAATTGAAGTGTTGGAACAGACTGCTTCTCTTTCAGTGAAACGCATGTGAATTTCTGTTGAATGCTTGTAAGTACCTTAAGGCACTTTCAAAGGAAAGTGATTTTCTCTGAAAGGACAGCATTTAGAAAGTGAAGCAACACTCCATTCACTTCGCACAGTGAATTGAAGTGTTGGAACAGACTGCTTTTCTTTCAGAGAAACGCATGTGAATTTCTATTGAATGCTTGTAAGTAGCTTAAGGCACTTTCAAAGGAAAGTGATTTTCTCTAAAAGAAGAGCATATAGAAAGTGAAGCAACACTCCATTCACTTCGCACAGTGAATTGTAATGTTGGAACAAACTGCTTCTCTTTCAGAAAAATGCGTGTGAGTTTCTTGTGAATGCTTGTAAGTAGCTTAAGGCACTTTCAAAGGAAAGTGATTTTCTCTGAAAGGACAGCATTTAGAAAGTGAAGCAACACTCCATTCACTTCGCACAGTGAATTGAAGTGTTGGAACAGACTGCTTCTCTTTCAGTGAAACACATGTGAATTTCTGTTGAATGCTTGTAAGTAGCTTAAGGCACATTCAAAGGAAAGTGATTTTCTCTGAAAGGACAGCATTTAGAAAGTGAAGCAACACTCCATTCACTTCGCACAATGAATTGAAGTGTTGGAACAGACAGCTTCTCTTTCATAGAAACGCATTTGAGTTTCCTGTGAATGTGTGTAAGTAGCTTAAGGCACTTTCAAAGGAAAGTGATTTTCTCTGAAAGGACAGCATTTAGAAAGTGAAGCAACACTCCATTCACTTCGCACAGTGAATTGAAGTGTTGGAACAGACTGCTTCTCTTTCAGTGAAACACATGTGAATTTCTGTGGAATGCTTGTAAGTAGCTTAAGGCACTTTCAAAGGAAAGTGATTTTCTCCGAAACGACAGCATTTAGAAAGTGAAGCAACACTCCATTCACTTCGCACAGTGAATGGAAGTGTTGGAACAGACTACTTCTCTTTCAGGAAACAGATATGAGTTTTTTGTGAATGTTTTTAAGTAGCTTAAGGCATTTTAAAAGGAAAGTGATTTTCTCTAAAAGGACAGCATTTAGAAAGTGAAGCAACACTCCATTCACTAGGCACAGTGGATTGAAGTGTTGGAACAGACTGCTTCTCTTTCAGAAAAATGCATGTGAGTTTCTTGTGAATGCTTGTAAGTAGCTTAAAGCACTTTCAAAGGAAAGTGATTTTTTCTGAAAGGACAGCATTTAGAAAGTGAAGCAACACTCCATTCACTTCGCCCAGTGAATTGAAATGTTGGAACACACTGCTTCTCTTTCAGAGAAACGGATGTGAGTTTCTTCTGAATGCTTGTAAGTAGCTTAAGGCACTTTCAAAGCAAAGTGATTTTCTCTAAAAGGAGAGCATATAGAAAGTGAAGCAACACGCCATTCACTTCGCACAGTGAATTGTAATGTTGGAACAAACTGCTTCTCTTTCAGAAAAATGCGTGTGAGTTTCTTGTGAATGCTTGTAAGTAGCTTAAGGCACTTTCAAAGGAAAGTGATTTTCTCTGAAAGGACAGCATTTAGAAAGTGAAGCAACACTCCATTCACTTCGCACAGTGAATTGAAGTGTTGGAACAGACTGCTTCTCTTTCAGTGAAACACATGTGAATTTCTGTTGAATGCTTGTAAGTAGCTTAAGGCACATTCAAAGGAGAGTGATTTTCTCTGAAAGGACAGCATTTAGAAAGTGAAGCAACACTCCATTCACTTCGCACAGTGAATTCAAGTGTTGGAACAGACAGCTTCTCTTTCATAGAAACGCATTTGAGTTTCCTGTGAATGTGTGTAAGTAGCTTAAGGCACTTTCAAAGGAAAGTGATTTTCTCTGAAAGGACAGCATTTAGAAAGTGAAGCAACACTCCATTCACTTCGCACAGTGAATTGAAGTGTTGGAACAGACTGCTTCTCTTTCAGTGAAACGCATGTGAATTTCAGTTGAATGCTTGTAAGTACCTTAAGGCACTTTCAAAGGAAAGTGATTTTCTCTGAAAGGACAGCATTTAGAAAGTGAAGCAACACTCCATTCACTTCGCACAGTGAATTGAAGTGTTGGAACAGACAGCTTATCTTTCATAGAAACGCATTTGAGTTTACTGTGAATGTGTGTAAGTAGCTTAAGGCGCTTTCAAAGGAAAGTGATTTTCTCTGAAAGGACAGCATTTAGAAAGTGAAGCAACACTCCATTCACTTCGCACAGTGAATTGAAGTGTTGGAACAGACTGCTTCTATTTCAGTGAAACACATGTTAATTTCTGTTGAATGCTTGTAAGTAGCTTAAGGCACATTCAAAGGAAAGTGATTTTCTCTGAAAGGACAGCATTTAGAAAGTGAAGCAACACTCCATTCACTTCGCACAGTGAATTGAAGTGTTGGAACAGACAGCTTCTCTTTCATAGAAACGCATTTGAGTTTCCTGTGAATGTGTGTAAGTAGCTTAAGGCACTTTCAAAGGAAAGTGATTTTCTCTGAAAGGACAGCATTTAGAAAGTGAAGCAACACTCCATTCACTTCGTAGAGTGAATTGAAGTGTTGGAACAGACTGCTTCTCTTTCAGTGAAACGCATGTGAATTTCAGTTGAATGCTTGTAAGTACCTTAAGGCACTTTCAAAGCAAAGTGATTTTCTCTGAAAGGACAGCATTTAGAAAGTGAAGCAACACTCCATTCACTTCGCACAGTGAATTGAAGTGTTGGAACAGACAGCTTCTCTTTCATAGAAACGCATTTGAGTTTCCTGTGAATGTGTGTAAGTAGCTTAAGGCACTTTCAAAGGAAAGTGATTTTCTCTGAAAGGACAGCATTTAGAAAGTGAAACAACACTCCCTTCACTTCGCACAGTGAATTGAGGTGTTGGAACAGACTTCTTCTCTTTCAGAGAAACGCATGTGAATTTCTGTGGAATGCTTGTAAGTAGCTTAAGGCACTTTCAAAGGAAAGTGATTTTCTCTGAATGGACAGCATTTAGAAAGTGAAACAATACTCCATTCACTTCGCACAGTGAATTGAAGTGTTGGAACAGAACACTTCTCTTTCAGAGAAACAGATATTAGTTTTTTGTGAATGCTTGTAAGTAGCTTAAGGCACATTCAAAGGAAAGTGATTTTCTCTGAAAGGACAGCATTTAGAAAGTGAAGCAACACTCCATTCACTTCGCACAGTGAATTGAAGTGTTGGAACAGACTGCTTTTCTTTCAGAGAAACGCATGTAAATTTCTATTAAATGCTAGTAAGTAGCTTAAGGCACTTTCAAAGGAAAGTGATTTTCTCTGAAAGGACAGCATTTAGAAAGTGAAGCAACACTCCGTTCACTTCGCACAGTGAATTGAAGTGTTGGAACAGACAGCTTCTCTTTCATAGAAACGCATTTGAGTGTCCTGTGAATGTGTGTAAGTAGCTTAAGGCACTTTCAAAGGAAAGTGATTTTCTCTGAAAGGACAGCATTTAGAAAGTGAAGCAACACTCCATTCACTTCGCACAGTGAATTGAAGTGTTGGAACAGACTGCTTCTCTTTCAGTGAAACGAATGTGAATTTCTGTTGAATGCTTGTAAGTACCTTAAGGCACTTTCAAAGGAAAGTGATTTTCTCTGAAAGGACAGCATTTAGAAAGTGAAGTAACACTCCATTCACTTCGCACAGTGAATTGAAGTGTTGGAACAGACAGCTTCTCTTTCATAGAAACGCATTTGATATTACTGTGAATGCTTGTAAGTAGCTTAAGGCACTTTCAAAGGAAAGTGATTTTCTCTAAAAGGACAGCATTTAGAAAGTGAAGCAACACTCCATTCACTTCGCCCAGTGAATTGAAATGTTGGAACACACTGCTTCTCTTTCAGAGAAACGGATGTGAGTTTCTTCTGAATGCTTGTAAGTAGCTTAAGGCACTTTCAAAGCAAAGTGATTTTCTCTAAAAGAAGAGCATATAGAAAGTGAAGCAACACTCCATTCACTTCGCACAGTGAATTGTAATGTTGGAACAAACTGCTTCTCTTTCAGAAAAATGCGTGTGAGTTTCTTGTGAATGCTTGTAAGTAGCTTAAGGCACTTTCAAAGGAAAGTGATTTTCTCTGAAAAGACAGCATTTAGAAAGTGAAGCAACACTCCATTTACTTCGCACAGTGAATTGAAGTGTTGGAACAGACTGCTTCTCTTTCAGTGAAACACATGTGAATTTCTGTTGAATGCTTGTAAGTAGCTTAAGGCACATTCAAAGGAAAGTGATTTTCTCTGAAAGGACAGCATTTAGAAAGTGAAGCAACACTCCATTCACTTCGCACAATGAATTGAAGTGTTGGAACAGACAGCTTCTCTTTCATAGAAACGCATTTGAGTTTCCTGTGAATGTGTGTAAGTAGCTTAAGGCACTTTCAAAGGAAAGTGATTTTCTCTGAAAGGACAGCATTTAGAAAGTGAAGCAACACTCCATTCACTTCGCAGAGTGAATTGAAGTGTTGGAACAGACTACTTCTCTTTCAGGAAACAGATATGCGTTTTTTGTGAATGCTTTTAAGTAGCTTAAGGCATTTTAAAAGGAAAGTGATTTTCTCTGAAAGGACAGTATTTAGAAAGTGAAGCAACACTCCATTCACTACGCACAGTGGATTGAAGTGTTGGAACAGACTGCTTCTCTTTCAGAAAAATGCATGTGAGTTTCTTGTGAATGCTTGTAAGTAGCTTAAGGCACTTTCAAAGGAAAGTGATTTTCTCTGAAAGGACAGCATTTAGAAAGTGAAGCAACACGCCATTCACTTCGCACAGTGAATTGTAATGTTGGAACAAACTGCTTCTCTTTCAGAAAAATGCATGTGAGTTTCTTGTGAATGCTTGTAAGTAGCTTAAGGCACTTTCAAAGGAAAGTGATTTTCTCTGAAAGGACAGCATTTAGAAAGTGAAGCAACACTCCATTCACTTCGCACAGTGAATTGAAGTGTTGGAACAGACTGCTTCTCTTTCAGAGAAACGCATGTGAATTTCTATTGAATGCTTGTAAGTAGCTTAAGGCACTTTCAAAGGAAAGTGATTTTCTCTGAAAGGACAGCATTTAGAAAGTGAAGCAACACTCCATTCACTTCGCACAGCGAATTGAAGTGTTGGAACGGACTGCTTCTCTTTCAGTGAAACACATGTGAATTTCTGTTGAATGCTTGTAAGTAGCTTAAGGCACATTCAAAGGAGAGTGATTTTCTCTGAAAGGACAGCATTTAGAAAGTGAAGCAACACTCCATTCACTTCGCACAGTGAATTGAAGTGTTGGAACATACAGCTTCTCTTTCATAGAAACGCATTTGAGTTTCCTGTGAATGTGTGTAAGTAGCTTAAGGCACTTTCAAAGGAAAGTGATTTTCTCTGAAAGGACAACATTTAGAAAGTGAAGCAACACTCCATTCACTTCGCAGAGTGAATTGAAGTGTTGGAACAGACTGCTTCTCTTTCAGTGAAACGCATGTGAATTTCAGTTGAATGCTTGTAAGTACCTTAAGGCACTTTCAAAGGAAAGTGATTTTCTCTGAAAGGACAGCATTTAGAAAGTGAAGCAACACTCCATTCACTTCGCACAGTGAATTGAAGTGTTGGAACAGACTGCTTCCCTTTCAGTGAAACGCATGTGAATTTCAGTTGAATGCTTGTAAGTACCTTAAGGCAATTTCAAAGGAAAGTGATTTTCTCTGAAAGGACAGCATTTAGAAAGTGAAGCAACACTCCATTCACTTCGCACAATGAATTGAAGTGTTGGAACAGACAGCTTCTCTTTCATAGAAACGCATTTGAGTTTCCTGTGAATGTGTGTAAGTAGCTTAAGGCACTTTCAAAGGAAAGTGATTTTCTCTGAAAGGACAGCTTTAGAAAGTGAAGCAACACTCCATTCACTTCGCACAGTGAATTGAAGTGTTGGAACAGACTACTTCTCTTTCAGGAAACAGATATGCGTTTTTTTGTGAATGCTTTTAAGTAGCTTAAGGCATTTTAAAAGGAAAGTGATTTTCTCTGAAAGGACAGTATTTAGAAAGTGAAGCAACACTCCATTCACTACGCACAGTGGATTGAAGTGTTGGAACAGACTGCTTCTCTTTCAGAAAAATGCATGTGAGTTTCTTGTGAATGCTTGTAAGTAGCTTAAGGCACTTTCAAAGGAAAGTGATTTTCTCTGAAAGGACAGCATTTAGAAAGTGAAGCAACACTCCATTCACTTCGCCCAGTGAATTGAAATGTTGGAACACACTGCTTCTCTTTCAGAGAAACGGATGTGAGTTTCTTCTGAATGCTTGTAAGTAGCTTAAGGCACTTTAAAAGGAAAGTGATTTTCGCTTAAAGGACAGCATTTAGAAAGTGAAGCAACACTCCATTCACTACGCACAGTGAATTGAAGTGTTTGAACAGACTACTTCTCTTTTAGAGAAACGGATGTCAGTTTTTTGTGAATGCTAGTAAGTAGCTTAAGGCACGTTCAAAGGAAAGTGATTTTCTCTGAAAGGACAGCATTTAGAAAGTGAAGCAACACTCCATTCACTTCGCACAGTGAATTAAAGTGTTGGAACACACTGCTTCTCTTTCAGAGAAACGCATGTGAATTTCTGTTGAATGCTTGAAAGTAGATTAAGGCACTTTCAAAGGAAAGTGATTTTCTTTGAAAGGACAGCATTTAGAAAGTGAAGCAACACTCCATTCACTTCGCACAGTGAATTGAAGTGTTGGAACAGACTACTTCTCTTTCAGAGAAACAGATGAGAGTTTCTTGTGAATGCTTGTAAGTAGCTTAAGGCAGTTTCAAAAGAGAGTGATTTTTCTCTAAAAGGAGAGCATTTAGATAGTGAATCAACACTCCATTCACTTTGCACAGTGTATTGAAGTGTTGGAACAGACTGCTTCTCTTTCAGAAAAATGCATGTGAGTTTCTTGTGAATGCTTGTAAGTAGCTTAAGGCACTTTCAAAGGAAAGTGATTTTCTCTGAAAGGACAGCATTTGGAAAGTGAAACAACACTCCATTTACTTCGCACAGTGAATTGAAGTGTTGGAACAGACTGCTTCTCTATCAGAAAAATGCATGTGAGTTTCTTGTGAATGCTTGGAAGTAGCTTAAGGCACTTTAAAAGGAAAGTGATTTTCTCTGAAATGACAGCATTTAGAAAGTGAAGCAACACTCCATTCACTACGCACAGTGAATTGAAGTGTATGAACAGACTACTTCTCTTTTAAAGAAACGGATGTCAGTTTTTCTGAATGCTTGTAACAGACTGCTATTCTTTCAGAGAAACGCATGTGAATTTCTGTTGAATTTTTGTATGTAGCTTAAGACATTTTCAAAGGAAAGTGATTTTCTTTGAAAGGACATAATTTGGAAAGTGAAGCAACACTCCATTCACTTCACACAGTGAATTGAAGTGTTGGAACAGACTGCTTCTCTTTCAGAGAAACAGATGTGAGTTTCTTGTGAATGCTTGTAAGTAGCTTAAGGCATTTTGAAAAGAGAGTGATTTTCTCTAAAAGAACAGCATTTAGAAAGTGAAGCAACACTCCATTCACTTCGCACAGTGAATTGAAGTGCTGGAACAGACTACTTCTCTTTCAGAGAAACGCATGTGAATTTCTGTTAAATGCTTGTAAGTAGCTTAAGGCACTTTCAAAGGAAAGTGATTTTCTCTGAAAGGACAGCATTTAGAAGTGAAGCAACACTCCATTCACTTCGCACAGTGAATTGAAGTGTTGGAACAGACTGCTTCTCTTTCAGAGACACGCATGTGAATTTCTGTTGAATGCTTGTAAGTAGCTTAAGGCACTTTCAAAGAAAAGTGATTTTCTCTGAAAAGACAGCATTTAGAAAGTGAAGCAACACTCCATTCACTTCGCACAGTGAATTGAAGTGTTGGAACAGACTGCTTCTCTTTCAGAGAAACAGATGTGAGTTTCTTGTGAATGCTTGTATGTAGCTTAAGGCATTTTCAAAGGAAAGTGATTTTCTCTGAAAGGACAGAATTTAGAAAGTGAAGCAACACTCCATTCACTTCTCACTGTGAATTGAAGTGTTGGAACAGACTACTTCTCTTTCAGAGAAACGGATGTGAGTTTTTTGTGAGTGCTTGTATGTAGCTTAAGGCACTTTCAAAGGAAAGTGATTTTCTCTGAAAGGACAGCATTTAGAAAGTGAAGCAACACTCCATTCACTTCGCACAGTGAATTGAAGTGTTGGAACAGACTGCTTCTCTTTCAGAGAAACGCATGTGAATTTCTGTTGAATGCTTGTAAGTAGCTTAAGGCACTTTCAAAGGAAAGTGATTTTCTCTGAAAGGACAGCATTTAGAAAGTGAGGCAACACTCCATTCACTTCGCACACTGAATTGAAGTGTTGGAACAGACTGCTTCCCTTCAGAAAAATGCATGTGAGTTTCTTGTGAATGCTAGTGAGTAGCTTAAGGCACTTTCAAAGGAAAGTGATTTTCTCTGAAAGCACAGCATTTAGAAAGTGAGGCAACACTCCATTCACTACGCACAGTGAATTGAAGTGTTGGAGCAGAATTCTTCTCATTCAGAGAAATGGATGTGAGATTTTTGTGAATGCTTGTAAGTAGCTTAAGGCACTTTCAAAGGAAAGTGATTTTCTCTGATAGGACAGCATTTAGAAAGTGGAGCAACACTCCATTCACTTCGCACAGTGAATTGAAATGCTGGAACAGACTGCTTCTCTTTCAGAGAAACGCATGTGAATTTCTGTTAAATGCTTGTAAGTAGCTTAAGGCACTTTCAAAGGAAAGTGATTTTCTCTGAAAGGACAGCATTTATAAAGTGAAGCAACACTCCATTCATTAGGCACAGTGAATTGAAGTGTTGGAACAGTCTACTTCTCTTTCAGAGAAACGGATGAGAGTTTTTTGTGAGTGCTTGTAAGTAGCTTAAGGCACTTTCAAAGAAAAGTGATTTTCTCTGAAAGGACAGCATTTAGAAGTGAAGCAACACTCCATTCACTTCGCACACTGAATTGAAGTCTTGGAACAGACTGCTTCTCTTTCAGAGAAACGCATGCGAATTTCTGTTGAATGCTTGTAAGTAGCTTAAGGCATTTTCAAATGAAAGTGATTTTCTCTGAAAGGACAGCATTTAGAAAGTGAAGCAACACTCCATTCACTTCGCACAGTGAATTGAAGTGTTGGAACAGACTGCTTCTCTTTCAGAGAAACAGATGAGAGTTTCTTGTGAATGCTTGTAAGTAGCTGAAGGCAGTTTCAAAAGAGAGTGATTTTTCTCTAAAAGGAGAGCATTTAGATAGTGAATCAACACTCCATTCACTTTGCACAGTGTATTGAAGTGTTGGAACAGACTGCTTCTCTTTCAGAAAAATGCATGTGAGTTTCTTGTGAATGCTTGTAAGTAGCTTAAGGCACTTTCAAATGAAAGTGATTTTCTCTGAAAGGACAGCATTTAGAAAGTGAAGCAACACTCCATTCACTACGCACAGTGAATTGAAGTGTTTGAACAGACTACTTCTCTTTTAGAGAAACGGATGTCAGTTTTTTGTGAATGCTTGTAAGTAGCTTAAGGCACGTTCAAAGGAAAGTGTTTTTCTCTGAAAGGACAGCATTTAGAAAGTGAAGCAACACTCCATTCACGTCGAACAGTGAATTGAAGGGTTGGAACAGACTGCTTCTCTTTCAGAGAAACGCATGTGAATTTCTGTTGAATGCTTCAAAGTAGATTAAGGCACTTTCAAAGGAAAGTGATTTTCTTTGAAAGGACAGCATTTAGAAAGTGAAGCAACACTCCATTCACTTCGCACAGTGAATTGAAGTGTTGGAACAGACTACTTCTCTTTCAGAGAAACAGATGAGAGTTTCTTGTGAATGCTTGTAAGTAGCTTAAGGCAGTTTCAAAAGAGAGTGATTTTTCTCTGAAAGGAGAGCATTTAGATAGTGAATCAACACTCCATTCACTTTGCACAGTGTATTGAAGTGTTGGAACAGACTGCTTCTCTTTCAGAAAAATGCATGTGAGTTTCTTGTGAATGCTTGTAAGTAGCTTAAGGAACTTTCAAAGGAAAGTGATTTTCTCTGAAAGGACAGCATTTAGAAAGTGAAACAACACTCCATTTAATTCGCACAGTGAATTGAAGTGTTGGAACAGACTGCTTCTCTATCAGAAAAATGCATGTGAGTTTCTTGTGAATGCTTGGAAGTAGCTTAAGGCACTTTAAAAGGAAAGTGATTTTCTCTGAAAGGACAGCATTTAGAAAGTGAAGCAACACTCCATTCACTACGCACAGTGAATTGAAGTGTTTGAACAGACTACTTCTCTTTTAGAGAAACGGATGTCAGTTTTTTGTGAATGCTAGTAAGTAGCTTAAGGCACGTTCAAAGGAAAGTGATTTTCTCTGAAAGGACAGCATTTAGAAAGTGAAGCAACACTCCATTCACTTCGCACAGTGAATTAAAGTGTTGGAACACACTGCTTCTCTTTCAGAGAAACGCATGTGAATTTCTGTTGAATGCTTGAAAGTAGATTAAGGCACTTTCAAAGGAAAGTGATTTTCTTTGAAAGGACAGCATTTAGAAAGTGAAGCAACACTCCATTCACTTCGCACAGTGAATTGAAGTGTTGGAACAGACTACTTCTCTTTCAGAGAAACAGATGAGAGTTTCTTGTGAATGCTTGTAAGTAGCTTAAGGCAGTTTCAAAAGAGAGTGATTTTTCTCTAAAAGGAGAGCATTTAGATAGTGAATCAACACTCCATTCACTTTGCACAGTGTATTGAAGTGTTGGAACAGACTGCTTCTCTTTCAGAAAAATGCATGTGAGTTTCTTGTGAATGCTTGTAAGTAGCTTAAGGCACTTTCAAAGGAAAGTGATTTTCTCTGAAAGGACAGCATTTGGAAAGTGAAACAACACTCCATTTACTTCGCACAGTGAATTGAAGTGTTGGAACAGACTGCTTCTCTATCAGAAAAATGCATGTGAGTTTCTTGTGAATGCTTGGAAGTAGCTTAAGGCACTTTAAAAGGAAAGTGATTTTCTCTGAAATGACAGCATTTAGAAAGTGAAGCAACACTCCATTCACTACGCACAGTGAATTGAAGTGTATGAACAGACTACTTCTCTTTTAAAGAAACGGATGTCAGTTTTTCTGAATGCTTGTAACAGACTGCTATTCTTTCAGAGAAACGCATGTGAATTTCTGTTGAATTTTTGTATGTAGCTTAAGACATTTTCAAAGGAAAGTGATTTTCTTTGAAAGGACATAATTTGGAAAGTGAAGCAACACTCCATTCACTTCGCACAGTGAATTGAAGTGTTGGAACAGACTGCTTCTCTTTCAGAGAAACAGATGTGAGTTTCTTGTGAATGCTTGTAAGTAGCTTAAGGCATTTTGAAAAGAGAGTGATTTTCTCTAAAAGAACAGCATTTAGAAAGTGAAGCAACACTCCATTCACTTCGCACAGTGAATTGAAGTGCTGGAACAGACTACTTCTCTTTCAGAGAAACGCATGTGAATTTCTGTTAAATGCTTGTAAGTAGCTTAAGGCACTTTCAAAGGAAAGTGATTTTCTCTGAAAGGACAGTATTTAGAAGTGAAGCAACACTCCATTCACTTCGCACAGTGAATTGAAGTGTTGGAACAGACTGCTTCTCTTTCAGAGACACGCATGTGAATTTCTGTTGAATGCTTGTAAGTAGCTTAAGGCACTTTCAAAGAAAAGTGATTTTCTCTGAAAGGACAGCATTTAGAAAGTGAAGCAACACTCCATTCACTTCGCACAGTGAATTGAAGTGTTGGAACAGACTGCTTCTCTTTCAGAGAAACAGATGTGATTTTCTTGTGAATGCTTGTATGTAGCTTAAGGCATTTTCAAAGGAAAGTGATTTTCTCTGAAAGGACAGAATTTAGAAAGTGAAGCAACACTCCATTCACTTCTCACAGTGAATTGAAGTGTTGGAACAGACTACTTCTCTTTCAGAGAAACGGATGTGAGTTTTTTGTGAGTGCTTGTATGTAGCTTAAGGCACTTTCAAAGGAAAGTGATTTTCTCTGAAAGGACAGCATTTAGAAAGTGAAGCAACACTCCATTCACTTCGCACAGTGAATTGAAGTGTTGGAACAGACTGCTTCTCTTTCAGAGAAACGCATGTGAATTTCTGTTGAATGCTTGTAAGTAGCTTAAGGCACTTTCAAAGGAAAGTGATTTTCTCTGAAAGGACAGCATTTAGAAAGTGAGGCAACACTCCATTCACTTCGCACACTGAATTGAAGTGTTGGAACAGACTGCTTCCCTTCAGAAAAATGCATGTGAGTTTCTTGTGAATGCTAGTGAGTAGCTTAAGGCACTTTCAAAGGAAAGTGATTTTCTCTGAAAGCACAGCATTTAGAAAGTGAGGCAACACTCCATTCACTACGCACAGTGAATTGAAGTGTTGGAGCAGAATTCTTCTCATTCAGAGAAATGGATGTGAGATTTTTGTGAATGCTTGTAAGTAGCTTAAGGCACTTTCAAAGGAAAGTGATTTTCTCTGAAAGGACAGCATTTAGAAAGTGGAGCAACACTCCATTCACTTCGCACAGTGAATTGAAATGCTGGAACAGACTGCTTCTCTTTCAGAGAAACGCATGTGAATTTCTGTTAAATGCTTGTAAGTAGCTTAAGGCACTTTCAAAGGAAAGTGATTTTCTCTGAAAGGACAGCATTTATAAAGTGAAGCAACACTCCATTCATTAGGCACAGTGAATTGAAGTGTTGGAACAGTCTACTTCTCTTTCAGAGAAACGGATGAGAGTTTTTTGTGAGTGCTTGTAAGTAGCTTAAGGCACTTTCAAAGAAAAGTGATTTTCTCTGAAAGGACAGCATTTAGAAGTGAAGCAACACTCCATTCACTTCGCACACTGAATTGAAGTCTTGGAACAGACTGCTTCTCTTTCAGAGAAACGCATGCGAATTTCTGTTGAATGCTTGTAAGTAGCTTAAGGCATTTTCAAATGAAAGTGATTTTCTCTGAAAGGACAGCATTTAGAAAGTGAAGCAACACTCCATTCACTTTGCACAGTGTATTGAAGTGTTGGAACAGACTGCTTCTCTTTCAGAAAAATGCATGTGAGTTTCTTGTGAATGCTTGTAAGTAGCTTAAGGCACTTTCAAATGAAAGTGGTTTTCTCTGAAAGGACAGCATTTAGAAAGTGAAACAACACTCCATTCACTTCGCACAGTGAATTGAAGTGTTGGAACAGACAGCTTCTCTATCAGAAAAATGCATGTGAGTTTCTTGTGAATGCTTGGAAGTAGCTTAAGGCACTTTAAAAGGAAAGTGATTTTCTCTGAAAGGACAGCATTTAGAAAGTGAAACAACACTCCATTCACTTCGCACAGTGAATTGAAGTGTTGGAACAGAATACTTCTCTTTCACAGAAACGGATGTGAGTTTTTTGTGAATGCTTGTAAGAAGCTTAAGGAACTTTCAAAGGAAAGTGATTTTCTCTGAAAGGACAGCATTTAGAAAGTGTAGCAACACTCCATTCACTTCGCAAACTGAATTGAAGTGTTGGAACAGACTGCTTCTCTTTCAGAGAAACAGATGTGAATTTCTTGTGAATGCTTGTATGTAGCTTAAGGCATTTTCAAAGGAAAGTGATTTTCTCTGAAAGGACAGCATTTAGAAAGTGAAGCAACACTCCATTCACTTCGCACAGTGAATTGAAGTGTTGGAAGAGACTACTTCTCTTTCAGAGAAACGGATGTGAGTTTTTTGTGAGTGCTTGTATGTAGCTTAAGGCACTTTCAAAGGAAAGTGATTTTCTCTGAAAGGACAGCATTTAGAAAGTGAAGCCACACTCCATTCACTTCACACAGGGAATTGAAGTGTTGGAACAGACTGCTTCTCTTTCTGAGAAACGCATGTGAATTTCTGTTGAATGCTTGTAAGTAGCTTAAGGCACTTTCAAAGGAAAGTGATTTTCTCTGAAAGGACAGCATTTAGAAAGTGAAGCAACACTCCATTCACTTCGCACACTGAATTGAAGTGTTGGAACAGACTCCTTCTCTTTCAGAAAAATGCATGTGAGTTTCTTGTGAATGCTAGTGAGTAGCTTAAGGCACTTTCAAAGGAAAGTGATTTTCTCTGAAAGCACAGCATTTAGAAAGTGAAGCCACACTCCCTTCACTTCGCACAGTGAATTGAAGAGTTGGAACAGGCTGCTTCTCTTTCAGAGAAACGCATGTGAATTTCTGCTGAATTCTTGTAAGAAGCTTAAGGCACTTTCAAAGGAAAGTGATTTTCTCTGAAAGGACAGCATTTAGAAAGTGAAGCAACACTCCATTCACTATGCACAGTGAATTGAAGTGTTTGAACAGACTACTTCTCTTTTAGAGAAACGGATGTCAGTTTTTTGTGAATGCTTGTAAGTAGCTTAAGGCACGTTCAAAGGGAAGTGATTTTCTCTGAAAGGACAGCATTTAGAAAATGAAGCAACACTCCATTCACTTCGCACAGTGAATTAAAGTGTTGGAACAGACTGCTTCTCTTTCAGAGAAACGCATGTGAATTTCTGTTGAATTCTTGAAAGTAGATTAAGGCACTTTCAAAGGAAAGTGATTTTCTCTGAAAGGACAGCATTTAGAAAGTGAAACAACACTCCATTCACTTCGCACAGTGAATTGAAGTGTTGGAACAGACTGCTTCTCTATCAGAAAAATGCATGTGAGTTTCTTGTGAATGCTTGGAAGTAGCTTAAGGCACTTTAAAAGGAAAGTGATTTTCTCTGAAAGGACAGCATTTAGAAAGTGAAACAACACTCCATTCACTTCGCACAGTGAATTGAAGTGTTGGAATAGAATACTTCTCTTTCAGAGAACGGATGTGAGTTTTTTGTGAATGCTTGTAAGAAGCTTATGGAACTTTCAAAGGAAAGTGATTTTCTCTGAAAGGACAGCATTTAGAAAGTGAAACAACACTTCATTCACTTCGCACAGTGAATTGAAGTGCTGGAACAGACTACTTCTCTTTCAGAGAAACGCATGTAAATTTCTGTTGAATGCTTGTAAGTAGCTTTAGGCACTTTCAAAGGAAATTGATTTTCTCTGAAAGGACAGCATTTAGAAGTGAACCAGCACTCCATTCACTTCGCACACTGAATTGAAGTCTTGGAACAGACTGCTTCTCTTTCAGAGAAACGCATGTGAATTTCTGTTACATGCTTGTAAGTAGCTTAAGGCATTTTCAAAGGAAAGTGATTTTCTCTGAAAGGACAGCATTTAGAAAGTGAAGCAACACTCCATTCACTTCGCACAATGAATTGAAGTGTTGGAACCGACTGCTTCTCTTTCAGAGAAACAGATGAGAGTTTCTTGTGAATGCTTGTAAGTAGCTTAAGGCAGTTTCAAAAGAGAGTGATTTTTCTCTAAAAGGAGAGCATTTAGATAGTGAAGCAACACTCCATTCACTTTGCACAGTGTATTGAAATGTTGGAACAGACTGCTTCCATTCAGAAAAATGCATGTGAGTTTCTTGTGAATGCTTGTAAGTAGCTTAAGGCACTTTCAAAGGAAAGTGATTTTCTCTGAAAGGACAGCATTTAGAAAGTGAAACAACACTCCATTCAATTCGCACAGTGAATTGAAGTGTTGGAACAGACTGCTTCTCTATCAGAAAAATGCATGTGAGTTTCTTGTGAATGCTTGGAAGTAGCTTAAGGCATTTTAAAAGGAAAGTGATTTTCTCTGAAAGGACAGCATTTAGAAAGTGAAACAACACTCCATTCACTTCGCACAGTGAATTGAAGTGTTGGAACAGAATACTTCTCTTTCAGAGAAACGGATGTGAGTTTTTTGTGAATGCTTGTAAGAAGCTTAAGGAACTTTCAAAGGAAAGTGATTTTCTCTGAAAGGACAGCATTTAGAAAGTGAAGCAACACTCCATTCACTTCGCACAGTGAATTGAAGTGCTGGAACAGTATACTTCTCTTTCAGAGAAACGCATGTGAATTTCTGTTAAATGCTTGTAAGTAGCTTAAGGCACTTTCAAAGGAAAGTGATTTTCTCTGAAAGGACAACATTTAGAAAGTGAAGCAAAACTCCATTCAATTCGCACAGTTATTTAAAGTGTTGGAACAGACTGCTTCTCTTTCAGAGAAACGCATGTGAATTTCTGTTGAGTGCTTGAAAGTAGATTAAGGCACTTTCAAAGGAAAGTGATTTTCTCTGAAAGGACAGCATTTAGAAAGTGAAGCAACACTCCATTCACTTCGCACAGTGAATTGAAGTGTTGGAACAGACTGCTTCTATTTCAGAGAAACAGATGAGAGTTTCTTGTGAATGCTTGTAAGTAGCTTAAGGCAGTTTCAAAAGAGAGTGATTTTTCTCTAAAAGGAGAGCATTTAGATAGTGAAGCAACACTCCATTCACTTTGCACAGTGTACTGAAGTGTTGGAACAGACTGCTTCTCTTTCAGAAAAATGCATGTGAGTTTCTTGTGAATGCTTGTATGTAGCTTAAATCACTTTCAAAGGAAAGTGATTTTCTCTGAAAGGACAGCATTTAGAAAGTGAAACAACACTTAATTCACTTCGCACAGTGAATTGAAGTGTTGGAACAGACTGCTTCTCTATCAGAAAAATGCATGTGAGTTTCTTGTGAATGCTTGGAAGTAGCTTAAGGCACTTTAAAAGAAAAGTGATTTTCTCTGAAAGGACAGCATTTAGAAAGTGAAGCAACACTCCATTCACTTCGCACACTGAAATGAAGTGTTGGAACAGACTGCTTCTCTTTCAGAGAAACACATGTGAATTTCTGTTGAATGCTTGTAAGTAGCTTAAGGCACTTTCAAAGGAAAGTGATTTTCTCTGAAAGGACAGCATTTAGAAAGTGAAGCAACACTCCATTCAATTCGCACACTGAATTGAAGTGTTGGAACAGACTGCTTCTCTTTCAGAAAAATGCATGTGAGTTTCTTGTGAATGCTAGTGAGTAGCTTAAGGCACTTTCAAAGGAAAGTGATTTTCTCTGAAGGACAGGATTTAGAAAGTGAAGCCACACTCCCTTCACTTCGCACAGTGAATTGAAGAGTTGGAACAGGCTGCTTCTCTTTCAGAGAAACGCATGTGAATTTCTGCTGAATTCTTGTAAGCAGCTTAAGGCACTTTCAAAGGAAAGTGATTTTCTCTGAAAGGACAGCATTTAGAAAGTGAAGCAACACTCCATTCACTACACACAGTGAATTGAAGTGTTTGAACAGACTACTTCTCTTTTAGAGAAACGGATGTCAGTTTTTTGTGAATGCTTGTAAGTAGCTTAAGGCACTTTCAAAGAAAAGTGATTTTCTCTGAAAGGACAGCATTTAGAAAGTGAAGCAACACTCCATTCACTTCGCACAGTGAATTAAAGTGTTGGAACAGACTGCTTCTCTTTCAGAGAAACGCATGTGAATTTCTGTTGAATGCTTGAAAGTAGATTAAGGCACTTTCAAAGGAAAGTGATTTTCTTTGAAAGGACAGCATTTAGAAAGTGAAGCAACACTCCATTCACTTCGCACAGTGAATTGAAGTGTTGGAACAGACTTCTTCTCTTTCAGAGAAACAGATGAGAGTTTCTTGTGAATGCTTGTAAGTAGCTTAAGGTAGTTTCAAAAGAGAGTGATTTTTCTCTAAAAGGAGAGCATTTAGATAGTGAATCAACACTCCATTCACTTTGCACAGTGAATTGAAGTGTTGGAACAGAATACTTCTCTTTCAGAGAAACGGATGTGAGTTTTTTGTGAATGCTTGTAAGAAGCTTAAGGAACTTTCAAAGGAAAGTGATTTTCTCTGAAAGGACAGCATTTAGAAAGTGAAGCAACACTCCATTCACTTCGCACAGTGAATTGAAGTGCTGGAACAGACTACTTCTCTTTCAGAGAAACGCATGTGAATTTCTGTTAAATGCTTGTAAGTAGCTTAAGGCACTTTCAAAGGAAAGTGATTTTCTCTGAAAGGACAGCATTTAGAAGTGAAGCAACACTCCATTCACTTCGCCCACTGAGTTGAAGTCTTGGAACAGACTGCTTCTCTTTCAGAGAAACGCATGTGAATTTCCGTTGAATGCTTGTAAGTAGCTTAAGGCATTTTCAAATGAAAGTGATTTTCTCTGAAAGGACAGCATTTAGAAAGTGAAGCAACACTCCATTCACTTCGCACAGTGAATTGAAGTGTTGGAACAGACTACTTCTCTTTCAGAGAAACAGATGAGAGTTTCTTGTGAATGCTTGTAAGTAGCTTAAGGCAGTTTCAAAAGAGAGTGATTTTTCTCTAAAAGGAGAGCATTTAGATAGTGAATCAACACTCCATTCACTTTGCACAGTGTATTGAAGTGTTGGAACAGACTTCTTCTCTTTCAGAAAAATGCATGTGAGTTTCTTGTGAATGCTTGTAAGTAGCTTAAGGCACTTTCAAAGGAAAGTGATTTTCTCTGAAAGGACAGCATTTAGAAAGTGAAACAACACTCCATTCACTTCGCACAGTGAATTGAAGTGTTGGAACAGACTGCTTCTCTATCAGAAAAATGCATGTGAGTTTCTTGTGAATGCTTGGAAGTAGCTTAAGGCACTTTAAAAGGAAAGTGATTTTCTCTGAAAGGACAGCATTTAGAAAGTGAAACAACACTCCATTCACTTCGCACAGTGAATTGAAGTGTTGGAATAGAATACTTCTCTTTCAGAGAAGGGATGTGAGTTTTTTGTGAATGCTTGTAAGAAGCTTAAGGAACTTTCAAAGGAAAATGATTTTCTCTGAAAGGACAGCATTTAGAAGTGAAGCAGCACTCCATTCACTTCGCACACTGAATTGAAGTCTTGGAACAGACTGCTTCTCTTTCAGAGAAACGCATGTGAATTTCTGTTACATGCTTGTAAGTAGCTTAAGGCATTTTCAAAGGAAAGTGATTTTCTCTGAAAGGACAGCATTTAGAAAGTGAAACAACACTCCATTCACTTCGCACAGTGAATTGAAGTGTTGGAATAGACTGCTTCCCTTTCAGAGAAACAGATGTGATTTTCTTGTGAATGCTTGTAAGTAGCTTAAAGCAGTTTCAAAAGAGAGTGATTTTCTCTAAAAGGAGAACATTTAGAAAGTGAAGCAACACTCCATTCACTTCGCACAGTGAATTGAAGTGTTGGAACAGACTGCTTCTCTTTCAGAGAAACGCATGTGAATTTCTGTTGAATGCTTGTAAGTAGCTTAAGGCACTTTCAAAGGAAAGTGATTTTCTCTGAAAGGACAGCATTTAGAAAGTGAAGCAACACTCCATCCACTTCGCAAACTAAATTGAAGTGTTGGAACAGACTGCTTCTCTTTCAGAGAAACAGATGTGAGTTTCTTGTGAATGCTTGTATGTAGCTTAAGGCATTTTCAAAGGAAAGTGATTTTCTCTGAAAGGACAGCATTTAGAAAGTGAAGCAACACTCCATTCACTTCTCACAGTGAATTGAAGTGTTGGAACAGAATACTTCTCTTTCAGAGAAACGGATGTGAGTTTTTTGTGAGTGCTTGTAAGTAGCTTAAGGCACTTTCAAAGGAAAGTGATTTTCTCTGAAAGGACAGCATTTAGAAAGTGAAGCAACACTCCATTTACTTCGCACACTGAATTGAAGTGTTGGAAAAGACTGCTACACTTTCAGAGAAACGCATGTGAATTTCTGTTGAATGCTTGTAAGTAGCTTAAGGCACTTTCAAAGG